>NC_044031.1:403185270-403496258 GCF_901765095.1 Microcaecilia unicolor | reverse complement strand
AAAGACCAAGGGTCCATCGAGCCCAGCATCCTGTCCACGACAGCGGCCAATCCAGGCCAAGGGCACCTGGCAAGCTTCCCAAACGTACAAACGTTCTATACATGGCAAAATTAGACTTTTTAGCATGACCACCCAGCGATTCTTGTGTGTTCAAAAATGTTTGCATTGTAAAACTACCATTATTTGAAAAGAAAAGGAGTTCTAGCTTACTGTTAATGCATCACAGTGACAAGACTTTTTTTTCTGGAGAGCAACGTTAGAGGCCTATCACAAGCTTCTCCCAAAGCCGCAAACAATGAACCCAAGGAAGCGCTGATGATCTGGGACAACCTACCACAGGGACTGATCGAAAAGGCTGTTAAGAACTTCCGAAAGCAACTGAAGGCCTGTGTTAAATCTGGGGGTGGACATTTTGAGCATTCACAGTGACTGCAAAATTCTGACACATTGTTAATTGTATTATTTGAATGATGTTATTTTACTGTGTTTTAGCTCAAACATTTTTAATGTGTAAAAATTGCTAGGTTGTAACGTTATAAAATGTCAGTAACATCAACATAGCTTAAGATAATTAAATGTTGTTTAATAGTAATATGTAAGCTTGATGACTAAATAAGTATGTAAAATTTCTTGTTGAAATTCAAAGCAGTTGCTGAGAAAAAAGCAAAATACTCTAGGGGGTTACTTTTTTATTGCCTCACCCTGTATAGTCAGTCACTATTGGGCTCATTTTCAAAACAGAAAAACGTCTAAAAAGTGTCATAAAGTGGCATTTAGATGTTGTTTTTCTCACAAAAATGTCCAAATCAGTATTTTCGAAACCTATTTTTAGACATTTTTCTTTGAAGTCCATCAGATGTGCATCCAAATCTTAAGGGGGCATATCGGGGGCTTGTTAGGACGGGACTTGGGCATTCCTGAGACTTAGACATTTTTCAGCCATAATGGAAGAAAACAAAAATGTCCAGGACTAAGACGTTTTGAGCTAGACCTGTTTTTATAACGAATAAGGTACAAAAAGGTGCCCTAAATAATCAGAGATGACCGCCCCCTATTCCCCCAGTGGACACTAACCTCCTCCCACCCCAAAAAATGTGATGAAAAACATTACTTGCCAGCCTCTGTGCCAGCCTCAGATGTTATACTCAGGTCCATTAGAACAGCATGCAGGTCCCTGGAGTAGTTTAGTGGACTTCAGACAGGTGGACCCAGGCTTCTACCTCCCCCTACCTGTTACACTTGTGGAGGAAGCTGTGAGCCCTTCAAAACTCACCAGAAACCCACTGTACCCACATATAGGTGCCCCCTTCACCCATAAGGGCTATGGTAGTGGTGTGCAGTTGGGGGTGGTGAGTTTTGGGGGGCTCAGCAGAAAAGATAAGGGAGCAATGGCCAGATATGTACCTGGAAGCATTTTATGAAGTCCACTGCAGTGCCCCCTAGGGTGTCCTATTGCTTTCCTGGGATGTCAGGGGGACCAGTCTACTAAAAATGCTGGATCCTCCTACACCCCAATGGCTTGATTTTGTGCGTTTTACACTTGGACGTTTTTTTTTTTAACTGTCCAAATCACAAAACCTTCTATTTTCGAAAACAAAAGATAGACGTTTTTCTTTCTTGAAAATGACCTTCTTTGCTATTCAGATGGACATCCATCTTTTGTTTCGATAATATGGTCAGGGACGCCCAAATCCTGAAATTTGGCCGTCCTTAGAGATGGTCGTCCCTAGACTTGGTCGTTTCTGATTTTTGACAATAATCGAAACCAAGGACATCCATCTCAGAAATGACCAAATGCAAGCCATTTGGTCATGGGAGGAGCCAGCATTTGTAGTGCACTGGTACCCCTGACATGCCAGGACACCAACCGGGCACCCTAGGGGGCACTGCAGTGGACTTCATAAATTGCTCCCAGGTACATAGCTCCCTTACCTTGTGTGCTGAGCCCCCCAACCTGCCCCCCCCCCAAACCCACTACCCACAACTGTACACCACTACAATGGCCCTTACGGGTGAAGGGGGGCACCTAGATGTGGGTACAGTGGGTTTGTGTTGGGTTTTGGATGGCTCGCTTTTTCCTCCACAAACGTAACAGGTGAGTGGGGGGTATGGGCCTGGGTCCATCTACCTGAAGTGCACTGCATCCACTAAAATTGCTCCAGGGACCTGCATACTGCTGTGATGGAGCTGAGTATGACATCTGAGGCTGGCAATCAATATTTTAAAAGATGTTTTTTTCAGAGTGGGAGGGGATTAGTGACCACTGGTGGAGTAAGGGAAGGTCATCCCCAGTTCTCTCCGGTGGTCATTTCGGGCATCTTTTTGTGCCTTGGTTGTAAGAAAAACAGGACCAGGTAAAGTCGTCCAAGTGCTCGTCGGGGACGTCCTTGTTTCTTTCGATTATGGGTCGAGGACGTCCTAGTGTTAGGCACGCCCAAGTCCCGCCTTCACTATGCCTCCGATACGCCCCCTTGAACTTTAGCCGTCCCTGCAACGGAAAGCAGTTGAGGACGTCCAAAATCGGCTTTCAATTATACTGATTTGTACGGCCCTATGAGAAGGACGCCCATCTTCCAATTTATGTCGAAAGATGGGCGTCCTCGTTCAAAAATGAGCCCAATAGGGGGATATTTTACCAAGCCACGGTAGCGTTTTTAGCTCGTGGTACAAATCATTATATTCCTGTGGGTGTCTCAGCATTTACCGCCCATTTGATTTCTACCGCGAGCTGAAAATGCTTCTGCGGCTTAGTAAAAGACACCCGTACTGTGAGGTTCAATGCAGTTCACATTACAGTCTAACCAAACATAAATCGGGAATTACACAATAAAGCATTACATCAAGCTCTCCGTTAACCCAAATATTTTGTAAATAGATGAGCCTTTAAATGTTTCCTAAATTTTAAGTAGGAGCTGATTTTTCTTAATGAGATTGGAAGAGAATTCCAAATGTGCACAATTAAGTATTGTAACGAAGTATTATAGGTTCTCTTTGAACAATATGCTGTTGGATAAGGAAAAAAAGTCAACATAAGCATTCCTATTAGACTTTCAGACCCCCTCATTGCAGGAATATAGAATGCTACTAAGATAGGTTGGAGCAAGACCCAGCGAGTTTTATAAGCAGTAACAGAAATAGTGATGCTTCTTGAAAGGACCTGAGAGATCTCAAAGGCGCGTGTAGAGGGCTAACTTATTTTTTTTTTAAGTACTCTGACCCATTTTGTCTGAGAGTCTTGAAAATCATATCTAGGGGCCTTGTTTACTAAGCAGTGCAAACTTTTTAGTACGCAATAATGATAAAGACACCCATTATATTCCTATGAGTGTGTCTTTCGTTAGTGCGTTCTAATTTTTAGTGTGAGCTAAACAGTTTGCATGCCTGTAGCGCAGCTTAGTAAACAGGGCCCATAAAGTTTTAAATTTAGCCATAAAACATACTGGTAGCCAGTGCCATTTTTGCAGGAAGGGTGTGATGTGATCATGCATTTGCAGCTTTCTATTAGTCATGCGGCAACATTTTGAATTAGTTGGGACCCGAGGCTAGGGGCAACCTCCCACATGATGTGCTGGCGCGGCGCCTCTCCTGTGCTGACCCAACCGCGATGCTGACACAACGCATTATCTTATTTGGCACTTGGTGGCGGTGCTCAGTGCTCTGCTCCTGTCACCCTCTGGCCCCCTCTCTCTTCTGTGCTGACTGCGATGCTGTCGACGGACGGACGCTGATTCTCTCTCTCTACCTCTGCTGTCTGCTGTAGCTAGTACATTGACTGCCGTCGTCGATACCGGAACTTTTCTCTCCTGTGGCCTGCCTCCCTTCAGAGGTAACTTCCTTCCACTTCCCTCTGCTGTGACCCGCCCTTGCGGAAGAAGGAACTCACGTCTCACTCGGAGGAGTCAGCAGCATGGCCATCCGCGGTGGTTTCACTCACCAAAGAAGTAATTACTAAAATAACAAGTAAATGTGATTTTTCTACCTGGCCTATTCAGAGCTTTAAAAAATTACAATTGTGGATTGTTTCCTAAACAAAATTTCTCCATGCTTACTTGGATTCTGTATTGAAAACGCATCGTAGTCGTCGTACATTCTAGAAAATTGGGCAAGGTGTTTTTTTTTTTAATTTAAAAAATGCTATAGTTTATTTTCATCAATTAAAAAAGTAGGTATCCTATCAGCACAGCAATCTCACTGTCTCCCACAGTTGATGATAAGAAATGCTGGGGGTGCAAGTTTTTACCCTTGTACCCTGCAACTACTTAGACAGTAGACTCATGTTGCACACCAATCATTTTTGATTTGGTATCTGAATATTGCAATAAAATATATTTTAAAAAACTAAAACAAAAGAAAGGTGAATGAAGTCTAGGACTATTTTTGGTGGTGGCATGTAGAGGGAGAATATTGGGTTGTGTTCATTCAGCACCCCCAATCATTCTGAAAGGTTGGCTCCTATGATCAGCATAGATACAGAATTTTGCTTCCATCAACTGAAGCAGTTCAGCTAGAGGCTTGAGGTAGATATTAAATAAAATGAGGGACAGTATCAATGCCCCTTAGCGACTCTTAGAGGGTAATTTTATAAGGGACTTGAGCGTGTGGCCAAACATCATGTAGCATAAACCAGAGGTGATAATTGTCACCAAAATCAGTTTTTATTAACAATCTGTACTTAAAAGGTGCATTATGGCCCAACATGGCTGTATTTCAGCAAACGCCTGCATCAGGGGCAAATTATGCATTTTTCTCTCATGCAAGATCCACAGTCGAAATATAAAGACCCAGCTATATAACTGCAATTTTCTTTATAATACTGTGCCACTCGTAAGAGGAATCTAAGCTGAAAACACCCACTGCATAGGTGGAGCATATACATGTAGGTGTTCCCAGAGGTGGACTTGGTACATATGACTATATTTTATAAAATATACACGCAAGAATATACATGCACACACACACATGCACATACTTGTACACACATACATGCATATGTATACATGCAGGCACGCACACTCCTCTTTTTTTTTCCTTAGCACATAGCACAGTTCAAAGTTAGTGTAAATTTGTACACTTACCTCCAGATTCTATATATCACGCCTACTATTCTGCGCTGAAATCCAAGCATATTCTATAACAATGCACGCAACTTAATTGGCTTAACAAGCTAATCAGCATTGATAGCAAATCTTAATAAGCAATGATGAGCACTAATTGGCAATAATTTGAATTTACATGTACAACTTGCTAAGCGTATTCTGTAATGCACTGCGTCTAAAGGGGCAATAGTTATGGGCGGGGTTTTGTGGACGTTCCAAAATTTATGTGCACTGTTATAGAATATGCCCCAGTTAGCCTAAATTTACATGCCGGCATTTGCTGTTTCCCTTGGTGTAAATGGGTGTACGTAGTTTTAAGCGCAGTGGGTCATTGAGTTGAGCCTGGTTGGTACTGGATGAGTTACTACTTGGCAGTATTGGGTGATGATGTTGGGGGTTGGTGTTAAATGCCTATTTTTTTGCCTCTCTCACGCTGTTATGACTCCGAGTTACAAAGATGAAAAATAACATGGCAATTATGGTTGCTCTATTAGTTTAAATCATCTTTCTCTATTAGGGCCTCCCTCAGTAGACATGATTAGATTATGTTGTTGAAATAGAAATTGGTATTGTAGTAGCTTTGCTGTTTCTCAGAATCAGCGGGATAAGTAGTATGTGTCATTTCAGATCTTGGAATAATGTCATTCAGGTTGTGCCAAGAAGACAAATGGAATTTGGCGAGCAATGTTTACATTATTCAGTCCCAAAGCTCTGGAATGAGTTAGCAATTGGTTAGAGAATCCATTCATCATTGACGTTGTTGAAAGAGCTCCACTTTCTTCAATGTGATATTTCCAGATAAAAGTTTTGTGTCTAAACCTTTAAACAATACCGTGTGATAGATAAGTCCTATAAGACACTATAATTTTGCTAAGAAGGTCTCATTCATTCTTAAGATTGGAAAAGAATGAAGCAAAACAGGTTTGGAGGTCAAACGAGCAAAGGCAAGGACGCTCTTCCGGAAAGATCTTGTAGATTTATTTGAAGAATATTTATTAAATATGAAAAAACAGCAAAATATGCTGGAGGAGGTATGGGTCAGTTGATTATATTTTATCCTGTGCAATCAGTTATTACAATGACTTGTTCATATATATATATATATATATATATATATATATATATATATATTCTTCAGATTGCATTAAAGTAGAAGTCTGTTTCACTAATCTACACTGCATAGTCTAAACCTTTTAAAGAAATATTCAAAAAATGTTTTTAAGAATAAGAAGCCAAAAAGTCTTGATGTTTAAACCTGTTGACTGAATACTCAATTGGTTTCCTATCTGTAGCAATAACAGCCATTCGACCCACAGTTGGATAGTGCAGATTTTGCTAATATTGTGTAGATCAGTGAAACAAATTGTATTTTTTAGACAGTAGAATATGAAAAATGTGTGGTGACTTGTAGAAAGCACTGTATGCTAACAGTTTGTATGCTGTGTTGGAACAGAAAAGTGTCACAGTCAATTTTTTGTGCCTGTGCAGAGATAGTGGCAGTTTCATGGAGAAAATTATTTAAGCCTATTTTCTAATGCTCCCATTCAAACCCTGCAATAATTCACAACCTCCATGTTTTGGGCCATGTGTTTTAACACGTTCGCATTTGAAACATCAGCCAGCTGTAGGAAGGGCATGGGAAAACTCTGTTTCATTTTTATGTAGGGGGGTAGCTCTCAAGCAAAAAAAAAAAAAGAGCCAAGGGTGCAAAAGGTATACTTGTGTATACTCTGCCATCTGTTTCCAAGCATTCTGTTCAGGGCCGGCGAGGGGGGGGGGGGGGGGGGGCAGGGAGAGCAAAATTCCCTGGGAGATGCATACGAGTGTGTTAGTAACCTAGTTTGGCTTTGCATTACATTACATGTTGTTTACAGACACAGAATTTAATTTATCTAGTTGTTTCTCTTTTAGGATTACCATTTTTCTAGTTCGTTATTTTAAACCTTTGATTCCGGTCATTTTGATTGCTCTATTAAAAGGGTAGGTGTATCGTCTGCTATTAGTGATTGAGCTAATTTTTATTGATATGTGTACATGTATGTATTTTAATAATTTTTAAATGTTACACAGGCGCACTGGAGCAGGCGAGGACAGAGCGTGGGAGCAGCGCAACAGTGATTCAGAGACAGATGGTTTGGGGGGGGGGGGGAGGGGAAATCCAGTCCTGCCCCAGGCCTGGCTGTCTCTCTCAGCGGCCCTGTTCTGTTCACTTCTTCAAATTCAACATGAAGAACTTTTATAATGCATGGTGTTTCCATATGACCTTTACATTCTGGTTTTTATTTAGAGACAGTTGTTACACAGAAGTTCCAAATTAGAGGTGCGATAAGGCTGGACTTTCTTTTTTGTCGCTGCAGTGTGTTTGACGTGCATTTGTCTGTTTATAACCTTTTCTTGCCCTCCAGATCTGTCTTTTATTGATTTTTCGTGGAAAATTACAGCTTACAGGAGATAGCATTGACCAGGAAATGTTAGTAATAGCATAAATAATGAAGGAAAACAAACAGCAGCTGGGTCAGCCAGTTGTGTTTGTGATAATGAAGCTGGGCGATTTTTTCTATGGAAGATGGGAAAGACTGTGCACTCTGAGCTAGCTCAGACCGGCAGTGTTGTGAGAGATTTGTAGCTATAGCACAGATGGCTTTGTGGGGAATTTTGTAGGAAAAATAAATGCATTACAATTTTGGAGTAGATCTGTCGATTCTGGGATAATTACAAACTCACCTAAATACATAGGCGGTCGGTGGCCCAACTGTTTGGGGAGGCTAAAGGGGGCGGGGTTAGGGGTGGAGCCATGGGGCGGAGCTTATATCCACAATTGACAACACACAGAAAAAAAAATAAGTAAAAATAAAAGTCACAATTAATACCTTTTATTAAATTTAGATATTAGACATGTGTCATATGTCAAAGAATAAAGTGGTTGCTCAAAGCATATACTAACCACAATCGCTCAACTGTAAAACACTATGCACAAATTTGTGCAAAAGCACACTCAGAACCTTACTGTACCATAACACTAGGCATACCCTAATACACCAATATACCACCCATACGGAAAATGCAGACCGTCAACAATATGAAACAAGGGATCATAATATCACAATTCTCATGCAGAGCCACAAAACACCCTTTTAGGGTGGATAGTGTTCACAATGAGCTCCTTTTATTAACAACCATATGTAGATCCTTCAAGAGGTAGTGTGTCATGATTTAGGCTCTACACCCTTTCTGATGTTTTGGTGCCACCTCAGTAAGGCCAACACACAATCTCTCCACTGCAAAACACTATACACAAACTTGTGCAAAAACACACTCATAACCTTACCAAACCATAACAGCACTAATTCCAAGGACAGGAGGAGCACAACCTTATGCGTGGAAAGTCAGAACTGTAATTACACCGGGCTCTAAAACACCAGTACACAACCTAGTGAAAAAAAAACAAAACAAAATGCCAGCAAATACTACATGCTAGCAGAATACTGCATCTTGATCACACATGAAAAACACATGACACAACAGATATGAAGGCAAATTACTGAACTGGAAAGTTACCTCAAGAAGTCAGACTCAGCATGCAGCAATACTAGAAAAATTGAAACTTACACACAAAATATCACAGATGCACATTTCCAAAAGTTGATATTTCAGTTAATAAATTCAGAATAAAATTCTTCTTTCTACCTTGTTGTCTGCGCATTTTATTTTTGTAGTCAGGCTGGTCCAGTGTCTATTTTCTGTTTTTCCTGTTTTTGCAGTATCCCCTGTCCGTTTGACATTTCTTCTGTCTTGTCCACCATTGATTTTCCATCTGTGTCCCTACTGGTCCCGTCCAGCATCTCCATTCTGTGTGTCCCTGTCCCATCTGCCTTCTCAGTGTCTCTGTCCTCCCATTACATTCAGCATCTTCCCCCTATGTGTCTCTCTGTTGCTCTTTCCTGCATTTCATCCTGTTTGCCCCTCCCCACCCTACCCTACCTCATTGTGTCCAGCATTGCCCCTGTGTGTCCCTTTCCCTATGCTTTCTCCATGCCCTGCATCTCTTCTCAGTCTCCCTGACCTTCCTCTGTCTTTCCTTCCTCCTGCACTCCTACTCTGGGGCCTGAATGCCTTCCAGTATTGCTCACTCTTGGGTCTCCAATATATCTCCCACTTTCTTCCACTCTGTCAATCCTCACTCTCTCCCCCCCCCCCCCCATCTACCTTCTTATTCTCAGACGAGGAGGAGCGGAGGGCTGCTTCCTGCCCTTGGCTGTTTCACACCAGCATCCTGCGCCTTTCCTTTCGCAAATCTTCAGATTGGTTGGTCCTGAGGTGGAGAGGAGAGCGAGAATAAAGAAAAGCTTGATCGCTGAGGGTAGCGACACTGCAGCGATTAAGGCAGGCTGCCTCGATCTTCCCAGTGATGCCTGATGCCTCCTGCCCGCGCGGAACAGGAAGTTGCATCAGAAGAGGGCGGGAGGCAACACTGGGAAGATCGAGGCAGCCTGCCTTAATCGCTGCAGTGTCGCTAATGACAGCGATCAAGGCAAATTACCAGCACCATCAATTCGATCGGATGACCGAAGACAGATGCCCGCACCTGAAGCCTAGTACAGAGCCTGGAGATCGTGAGGGGACACACACCGATCGCTGAGTAAGAGCTGGTAGGCTGGGTTTAGTTGCTGCTGGACATTTGGAGCAAGAGGCAGGCGGGGAAGCTCACAGCTGGGCTGGGGAGGCTTAGCCTCCCCAAGCCTCTTATACGGGGCGCCTATGCCTAAATACTTGCTTTTGTTTGCTGGCTTTTGATGATCTATTTAATGACCTAACTCAGTCCTCAGGACACACCTATCCAGTTAGGCTTTCAGGATACCTGCAATAAATATGCATGAGATAAATTTGCATACAGTGGAGGTAGTGCATGCAAATATATCAACAGCGAGAAGAGGCAGGAGGGAGCTGCAGGGCTCGGTAATTAAAGAAACACAACTCCTGTCCTCTCAGTGCTTGAGAAAAACAATATACTATTTTATTAACCACAAAAAAAGCTAATTTTAACTGCGTACAGGTGACGAAAGCGGCAGCCTGCAGAGAAAGAGCTAAAATGCGGAGGCCACTGGCCACAACAGAGGCTGGGGGCAACTGGTTCCTGATCGCTATCTGGAGCCAACTATGGAATACCTTACCAAGATCCATTCGAGCATCTACCTTTCCAGAAGCTGCTAAAAAACTTACCTCTTCAAACAAGCCTACACAAATGACTTGACTTAAAACTATGAGTACAAGTGCACTCCCTGGATTTGAATATGACTGAACCTAGAATATGCTCCCTATTTAATCCTTTCTATCACATCCCTCTTACTACCCCTCCCTATACATTCTCCCATAATTAACAATACGCTATTCCATTATACACCCTCCTCCTTGTTCCCCTACTTTTCCCCTCCTCCTTTCTTGCCCATCTTACCTATCCTTACTTAAGTGACCACCTCTTTATTCATTATATTACAGCTGTATCCACCCTTTGCTACTTTGTTTCCTGATAATACTACGTAAGCCGCATTGAACCTGCTATTGAGTGGGAAAGTGCAGGGTATAAGCATTACATTACATCATATCTCATGCATGGTAATTGTAGATATCTTGCAAATCAGACTGGCTTGTGTTTCCCAGAGAACTGGGTTTAGAAATCCTGAAACCAAATAATAAAATATTATGCCTTTTTGGTAGATGTGTTTTTAGACTTTTGTAGCTAAAACCCTCTTCAAAAGTGTGTTAGTTCCTGACAGCTAGTCAAAAGGTGTATTAAGTTAGTCCAGGGGTTCTTAACCCAGTCCTTGGGTCACACTGAGCCAGTCAGGTTTTCAGGATATCCACAATGAATATGTGTGAGAAATTTGCATGTAGTGGATATCTTGAAAACCTGACTGGCTGAGTGTGATCCAAGTATCGGGTTGAGAAACCTTGGTTTATGTTTATAATAGAAAACAAACTAGAGAACAGTTCTTATACCTGGACATGTTGAATCATCAGACCCACATTTTGAGGTCTGTTTTCCAAAGATTTAACAAGCTATCTCTTGGAGTTCCCTGGTTAAACTTCTGTTTTTAAGTTTTCCCTCCTGGACTGGATAAATTTGCCCATCTAAGGTCCCAGTGTTCAGTTCCCTATGATCAGCACTAATAACATGCAAATGTATGCACATTATTAGTTCTGATCATCTGGGGACTTTTGCAGGAGGATTGTGCCTGGGCAAGCGCTTAGGCTCAATCCTCCCACAGAAGAGGTTTGACAGGTCCAGGCTGTTAAAAAAAAAAAAAAATCCTAGACCTGTCAAGCCTAAGGCGACACAAGGGCCTAGACCACCAGGCCAGCCACTGGGTGGGCGGGCGGCTAGTAGGGGTCTTACTGGACCACCAGGGTTTTTTTTTTAATTGTTGGGGGGGGGGGGTGTTGTATGTTTGTGTGGGTAGAGGGGTCTGGAAGCATGCTAATGCATGCTGAACAGGGTTTCTCCATTCCTCCCCAATGCCCTGGCAAACCCTTAATGCCAGCTCTGAGCTAGCATAGAGTTTTTACCATGGGAGCAGCATCCTTGTTTGGCACACTGTCCGCTGAGCATTAGGGAGGAATATTAATTCCCCTGTTTAGCATGTATTTGCATGCAATTAGTGTTCAGAGCTGGCAAGCTCGTTATTACATACGCTCATCGGCTCTGATCATCGGGCACTGGCAAACGCAGGTACTAGTCTGGCACTAATGGCCTCTAGTGCCTGCGTTTGCCTTTGATCATCGGCCACTCAGTTCCTAATGCGGCTTGGCTTGGTGGAAGAGGTAGCTCCCGGGTTAGGTGTAAGACCCAGGGGGTGATTAAGCTGTTTTAAGGCACTAACCTGCATGATTGTCCCTTAGCATGTGTTAAAAGGCTGTAACTTTGGTTATAATTAGGTCACCCCATATTACATAGTAATGAAATTCAAAATATGTAAATACATGTAAAGCAGCTCATTACTATGTAAATACTATACACAAGCAGGGTTATTCTTTTAAGCATGGGAATAAGCAACCTGTGGTACTGAGATTCTGCATGACTCATTTAGTAAATCAAGGTGCTGAAAACGTTTACCTTTTACTGCACCTTGTTAAATTCCTACTACTACTACTATTTAGCATTTCTATAGCGCTACAAGGCATACGCAGCGCTGCACAAACATAGAAGAAAGACAGTCCCTGCTCAAAGAGCTTACAATCTAATAGACAAAAAATAAATAAAGTAAGCAAATCAAATCAATTAATGTGAACGGGAAGGAAGAGAGGAGGGTAAGTGGAGGCGAGTGGTTACAAGTGGTTACGAGTCAAAAGCAATGTTAAAGAGGTGGGCTTTCAGTCTAGATTTAAAGGTGGCTAAGGATGGGGCAAGACGTAGGGGCTCAGGAAGTTTATTCCAGGCGTAGGGTGCAGCGAGACAGAAGGCGCGAAGTCTGGAGTTGGCAGTAGTGGAGAAGGGAACAGATAAGAAGGATTTATCCATGAAGCGGAGTGCAGGGGAAGGGGTGTAGGGAAGGACGAGTGTGGAGAGATACTGGGGAGCAGCAGAGTGAGTACATTTATAGATTAGTAGAAGAAGTTTGAACAGGATGCGAAAACGGATAGGGAGCCAGTGAAGGGTCTTGAGGAGAGGGGTAGTATGAGTAAAGCGACCCTGGCGGAAGATGAGACGGGCAGCAGAGTTTTGAACCGACTGGAGAGGGGAGAGGTGACTAAGTGGGAGGCCAGCAAGAAGCAGATTGCAGTAGTCTAAACGAGAGGTGACAAGGGTGTGGATGAGGGTTTTGGTAGAGTGCTCGGAAAGAAAGGGGCGGATTTTATGGATGTTGTAAAGAAAGAAACGACAGGTCTTGGCGGTCTGCTGGATATGAGCAGAGAAGGAGAGAGAAGAGTCAAAGATGACCCCAAGGTTTCGAGCTGAGGAGACAGGGAGAATGAGAGAGCCATCAACAGAAATAGAAAACGGGGGGAGCGGGGAGGTGGGTTTGGGGGGGGGGGGGGGGGAAATGAGAAGCTCGGTTTTGGTCATATTTAATTTCAGGTGGCGTTGAGACATCCAGGCAGCAATGTCAGACAAGCACGCTGAAACTTTGGTTTGGATGCAAGGTGAGATATCAGGGGTAGAAAGGTAGATTTGGGAGTCATCAGCATAGAGATGGTAGGAAAAGCCATGGGATGAGATTAATGAACCAAGGGAAGAAGTGTAGATAGAAAAGAGGAGGGGACCAAGAACAGAACCCTGAGGTACGCCGACAGGCAGAGGGATAGAAGTAGAAGAGGATCCACCAGAGTGAACACTAAAGGTGCGGAGGGAGAGGTAGGAAGAGAACCAGGAAAGGACCGAGCCCTGGAATCCAACTGAGGACAGGGTATCGAGAAGTATGCTGTGATCGACAGTGTCAAAAGCAGCGGAAAGATCAAGAAGAATGAGGTTGGAATATTGACCTCTGGATTTAGCCAGTAATAGGTCATTGGAGACTTTAGTAAGCGCAGTTTCAGTTGAGTGGAGAGGGCAAAAACCAGATTGTAATGGGTCAAGAATAGCATGTGAGGAGAGAAAATCAAGGCAGCGGCGGTGAACAGCACGCTCAAGTAATTTGGAGAGAAAAGGAAGGAGGGAGATGGGTCGGTAATTAGAGGGACAAGTAGGGTCAAGTGAAGGCTTCTTAAGGAGAGGTGTGACCACAGCATGTTTAAAGGCAGCAGGGACAGTCGCAGTGGAAAGTGAGAGGTTGAGAATGTGACAGATAAAAGGAATAAGAGTAGGAGAGATGGCATTAAGAAGGTGGGTGGGAATGGGATCAGAGGAACAGGTGGTACATTTTGAGGAAGAAAGGAGAAGTGTAGTTTCCTCAATAGTAACTTCAGGAAAGGAGGAAAGGGAATGAGGGGAAGGAGAGAGAGGGGAACGGACTAGTGGAGGGAGAGGTGGTGAGGTAGAGAAAGCAAGGTTTATCTTTTGAACCTTGCTGTGAAAGAATTCAGCAAGGGTCTGAGGAGATAATGAAGGGGGAGTTGGGGGAGGGGGCACCTTGAGAAGAGAGTTCAATGTGGTGAAGACAAGTCGAGGGTTAGAGCCAAGAGAGTTGGTCAGTTGGATATAATAATCCTGTTTGGCACGTAAAAGAGCAGATTGGAAGGAGGTCAGCATGAACTTGAACATGAAGTGTAACATGAAGTGTAAGAAATCAGCAAGGGCCCGAGATTTCCGCCAGAGGCGTTCAGCGGAGCGGGTACAGGAACGCAGGTAGCGGATATTAGAAGTCAGCCAAGGTTGGGGTTTTGTACGCCTTACAGGGCGGGTCATCAAAGGTGCAAGAGTGTCTAAGGCAGAGGATAGAGTATTGTTGTAAGAAGAAACAGCCTCGTTGACAGACGTGGATGGTGCCACAGTAGAGAGGAGGTTTGAAACATGGGAGGATAGAGATGAAGGGTCAATATCGTGAAGATTCCTAGATAAATTAGATAGGATAGGACGGGACTGGGAGGGAGGAGATTTAAGTGTGAAAGTTATAAGATGGTGATCAGAGGAGGGATGGTCAGAGGCAAGGAAACTAGAAGGTGAACAGTTGGAGGAGAAGATGAGATCAAGACAGTGACCATTTTGATGAGTGGGGGAGGTGGAGCATAGTTGGAGATTAAAGGACGACGTTAAAGCGAGTAACTTGGAAATATAAGAGTTGGAAGGATCATTAGCAGGAATATTAAAGTCGCCAAGGATGAGAGATGGGGAGGAAGGATCATGGAAGAAGGCAAGCCAGGCGTCAAAGTCACTGAGAAAGGATGAAAGGGACTTATCAGGGGGACGATAAATGACCGCTATTTGAAGAGGCAGAGGAGAGAAAAGGCGGATAGAGTGGACTTCAAAGGAGGAAAAACAGTGAGATTGAGGTGGAAGAAGGGGTTGAAATCTGGAGGAGGGAGAGAGAAGTAGTCCAACACCACCCCCACGGCCAGCAGGGCGAGGAGTATGTGAAAATAGATAACCGCCATGGCACAGGGCTGCGACTGAAGCAGAGTCATCAGGGCAGAGCCAGGTTTCTGTTATGGCGAGCAGATGGAGGTGACGCGAGATAAAGAGGTCCTGGATATAGGGGAGTTTGTTACAGATAGAGCGGGCATTCCATAGGGCGCAAGAGAAGGGCAGAGAAGAGGAGGGGAGTAGAGGAATAGAGATGAGGTTGGAGAGGTCACGGTGAGATCTGTAGAGTTTGGATAATAGTTGGTGAGGAGGGCCAGGATTTGGATTGATGTCACCAGCTGAGAGTAAGAGAAGGAGTAAAAGAGAGTGGAGGAGAGTAGGAGAGGTGTGGCCACGAAGGCGTCGAAGGCGAGAGGTATTTAGGTGGAATGGGGAAGGCAAAATGGAGGGAAGAAAGAGACAGAGATTAAAAGCCAAGAGGGAGGAAGAGGGTAGGAGAGAAGGTGAGGTGATGAAGTCAATGGATGGGAAGTGAGTTTCTGTAGCGGAGAGAGGTAGGGGGTGAGGGAAAAGATTAGGAAGGGACAGAGCTAGGAAGAGAATGTGAATAGGGGCCATAAACGATTAAGGTACTTTAGCAACTGGAAAAAGATTAGATACAAAGAGAAAAATGCCCCGCGCGCGGCACCTAGAGCGGAGGCCCTGAGTGGATCGGGGTGGATCTGGGTGTCACCCCGGAGAAGGCTGTAAGGATATGCAGATGAGCTGCAAGTCCTCCACAGCACCTGAAAGGCAGCCGGTGGTAGAGGTGGGCACCTCTCAGCTGAGGAAAGGCTTACCAGGGGTTAGGCCGAAGCAAGCATTCCTCCCCCTGAGGGTCGCCTGATTCCCCCCCCCATAATTGGATAGCGCTGCTTTTCAGCACAAATTGGAAAGGTTTAATCAGGCAACCCCAGATGCACAAACAGTTGACTTTAGTGAAACAACTCAAGTTTTTCTGGATTACATTTAGGATTTTCAGCTGAAAAGCTAGCCATTTATTTTTGATTGAGAATTTACATAAGGACTGGGACAGACCAAAGGTCCATCAAGGCAAGTATCCTGTTTCCATTAGTGGCCAATCCAGGTCACAAGTACCTGGCAAGATCCCAGAACACTAAAACAGATTTTTATACTGCTTATCCTAGAAATAAGCAGTGGATTTTCCCATCTTAATAATGACTTATGGACTTTTAGGAAATTATTCAAACCTTTTTTAAAACCCCGCTAAGCAAACTGCTTTTGCCAAATTCTCTTGCAATGAATTTCAGAGTTTAATTACACATTGAGTGAAGAAATATTTTCTCTGGTTTGTTTTAAATTTACTACTTAGTATCTTCATTGTGTGCCCCCTAGTCCTTGTATTATTGGAAAGAGTAAACAAGCGATTCATGCCTATCTGTTCCACTTCACTCAGTATTTTATAGACCTCTATCATATCTCCCTTCAGCCATCTCTTCTCCAAGCTGAAAAGCTCCAGCTGCTTTAGCTTTTCTTCATAGAGAAGTCATCCCATCCCCTTTATGATTTTCGTCGCCCTTCTCTATACCTTTCCTAATTCTGCTATGAGGGCCATTTTCAATATGACGTCTAAGTCGAACTTTGGACGCTTTGTACTAAACATCTCAAATCCAAATAGGAAATGTAACCATTCTTGAAACAAAAATAACGTCTGTCTGGTTTTTTTTTTTTTTTTTTTTTTTTTAGAAAATACCATTTTCAACAAGGTTTTGTGCTTTGCACGCTTATTTTTTTAGGCCATTAAAAAAACAAACAAACAAAAAAACATAAGTTAAAAATGCACAAAATCAAGCCATTGGGATGTGTGACGGGCCAGCACTTTCAGCACCCTGGTCCCCCAGACATCCCAGGAAATAATGGGGCAACCTAGGGGGCACTGCTGTGGACATCATATAAATTCTCCCAGGTACACATCTCACTGTTGCTCCCTTATCTTGTCTGCTGAGCCCTCCGAAACCAAACCCACTACCCCCAACTGTACACCACTACAATAGTCCTTATGGGTGATGGGGGCACCTATATGTGGGTACAGTGGATTTTGTGAGTTTTGGAGGGCTCACAGTTTCCACCACAAGTGTAAGGGAGCTGTGCACCTGGGAGCAATTTCTGAAGTCCACTACAGTGCCCGGTTGGTGTCCTGGCATGTGAGGGGTACCAGTGCACTATGAATGCTGGCTCCTCCCACAACCAAATGGCTTGGATATGGTTGTTTCTGAGATGGGTGTCCTCGGTTTCCATTATCGCCGAAAATCGGGGACGACCATCTCTAAGGTCGATCTAAATTTCACGATTTAGGCATCCCCTACTGTATTATCAAAACGAAAGATGGACGCCCATCTTGTTTCAATAATACGGGTTTCCCCATCCCTTCGCTGGGATGTCCTGCGAGGACATCCTCAGGAAAACTTGTAGATATGCTCCCTGTTTAATCCTTTCTATGACATCCCTCTTCCTACCCCTCCCTATACACTCTCCCATAATTAACAATACGCTATTCCATTATACACCCTTCTCGTTCCCCTACCTTTCGATTATGCCCCTCTCTGTGTCTCTGTCAGTGTCCATCCTTTTTGCTCTCTTCTCTATTAAACCCTTCCAATAATTTTTTGAATTGTTCTTGCAGTTTCAGTCACACTTTAGTCACAGGAAAAGCAGCAGAGACCCCTTGGCATACCCTTTTTTTTAAACTTTTATTTTTAACTTTAAACAAATTACATCCAAGCAAAACATTGCATGTATAGAAAAGTGTACAATGTAAGAAAATAAGCTAAACAACAACCAGAAATTATAATTATAGAAATTAGTGACATACCATTCCAATATAATGTTAGTGTGAGGTATAGCATCCTGTGAGGGAATCTATAGGACACAGCCACTTCCCCTTAAGGACACTCTTTCACAGAGTCAAAACCACCTTAAAATTCATTGTCCCGCCCACAATGGAAATGACACAGGTGGGGTGGAGCCAGGAAAGCATAGACCAGGAAGTATAAAAGCTCAGTACACAGACAGCTAGATTCAGGAGGTCCAGAGGAAAGCAGTGATGCCCAACATCATTTGCCTCCACCACATATGTATGGAGGTGGTGGGAAGCGGGGCTGGTGGTTGGGAGGCAGGGATAGTGCTGGGCAGACTTATACGATCTGTGCCCTGAAAATGACAGATACAAATCAAGGTAAGGTATACACAAAAAGTATCACATATGAGTTTATCTTGATGAGCAGACTGGATGGACCGTGCAGCTCTTTTTCTGCCGTCATCTACTATGTTACTATGTTTTTAACTGCTACATTCGGGTAAGCCAAGTTCAACTTAGAACCTTGCAACTTTGGATTTAGACCTAAGTAACTGCTAGAGACTACATTGGTAACTCTGGGGAACCAGGCCAGAGACAGGAAGTGTACAACAAAGCCCTGCAGGAGCAGTCCACTGGAGAACTTATGTCTAAGAACAGTTTTGTGTTTATTTTCTCTCCCCTACCTGTGAATGGAACAGGACCCCTATCTGATACTTATAATAAACAGTATTTTCTTTTACCTGCCCCTATTGTGTTGCTCCAGGCCCACTCTTGCTCACGTTACCACACGTCCATATTGATAAGAGCCATGCCAATAAATACATTTAATAAAATATGATAGAGGTCTATAAAATAATGAGTGGAGTAGAACGGATAGATGTGAAGCATCTGTTTACGCTTTCCAAAAATACTAGGACTAGGGGGCATGCGATGAAGCTACAATGTTGTAAATTTAAAACAAATTGGAGAAAATATTTCTTCACTCAACGTGTAATTAAACTTTGGAATTCATTGCCAGAGAATGTGGTAAAGGCGGTTAGCTTAGCAGAGTTTAAAAAAGGTTTGGACTGCTTCCTTAAGAAAAAGTCCATAGACCATTATTAAATGGACTTGGGGGGAATCCACTATTTCTGGGATTAGCTGTATAGAATGTTTTGTACTTTTTTGGGATCTTGCCAGGTATCTGTGACCTGGATTGGCCACTGTTGGAAACAGGATGCTGGGCTTGATAGACCTTTGGTCTTTCCCATTATGGCAATACTTATGTACTTAAAATTAATAAGTAAAACATAGTTTGGACTTCTTGCACCTCCCCCACATGCCCTGCACAGAAATGGTTTTGACAAGTGATGTCACAGCATCGGGCATTTGCTTTCAATAGGAGAAAACCATTGAAAGGGTCGAAGTGACGTCCGACCCTGTATTGAGATGAAGTAGCCTTCTTCTGTAGCTCTCAGGGGCTCATTCCACCCACACACTCGGACAGCTCTGAAGCACAGATAACATCTTTAGGAATCCAAAATACCCAAACTCCTGGGCTGAGTTTAAAACCTCACTGGTAGAAACGGAGGAGCCAACTTTTCAAAATGATTGAGGGTGTTAAACCTGATGGAAATTACCCTTCCCTGGACACAGTCAAAGAGTTTTGCTCAATATTAGAGGTGCTGATGCACCCACAGAGCTGATTTCTGTGGGTAGACATGGTGAGCTGCTGGGATGGCGCATTTGCTTTATTTGAACTAGGAAACAAGAGGGGGCTGTGACCTCATCAGCATGATGCCTTACACTGGCATATCTGCTTATTATGCTTGCGATAATCTGGAAACTGTGTTTGGGTAGCAATTAAGCAGTTTCTGTATGTTCTTGGACAGAGGTTCTCTAGTGATACTGACTGAGCAAAATATTTGCCTTTTGCTTATTTTCACTAATTAGTTGGCATTAACTGTGAGCTGATTTTAGTTTAGAGTAGACTAGAGCTTTGCTTAAATGCCCTGCTCCTCAGCAGTGTGCATTCTTTTCTGTTACAAACAAAAGAATTTTGGAGCAGAGAGAGGCCAAAATAAGAGGGTGGGATTCTTTTTTTTATTTCTTCATTGCTTCCTTGTTTGCTATTACTCTTTTTAGGTTCGTTAATATGATCTACACAGATTCTAATATAACATACTACCCAGCTAACTTATTTTTAATAAAGCTGTATACCAGGCCTTGACAATTTTTTATTAAAGCTAGGAGCCAGCCTAAAAACTTAGGAGCCAGCTGTCGAAACCTCTCTCGATTCTCCTTCCCCACCCCTCCAATACTGTCTGCAGCGAAAAACAAATTGGGGGGGGGGGGGCAAGGAGAGGTCAGAATTCCCTCCCAGATCAGAATAGCTCTTTAAGAAACTGATTTACGAAGGGTCTTTTCGTATTCTGTGTCTGTGAGCAAAGAAATTTCAGTAAATTGGTCTCAGAAGCCAGCAGTCACCCTTCCTAAAAACATGTTGTCAGCTATGTGACAGCAGAGCCTTAATAAGTGAAGGAAAGAGACACAGACCCCCAGCAGCACACATATGCTTCCCCTTATACAGTATTAAAATTAAACAAGTTCTGCATCCACAGAACTCCCTGCCCCCCCCCCCACAACAATGGGTGTAGAGCTAGATAATTTCCCCATAAAAATCTCACCATACAGAAACACTTCTGATTCCAGTGTAATTTCGCCAACTGCAATATAAACCTTCGCAATACCGGCATATTGTGAAGTTTGTATTACTCTATTAAAAAAAGTCATTCCGGACACAGAGCAAATCTACCATGCTGCAATAACTTCCAAAACAAGGACCCTACCTACAGAAAGGCAATGCCCTAAATATTACTGTGGATCCTAAAACATTAATACATCTATTGGGGAAAACTGAACAAGCCAAATTACTACAGATCACTAAATAGAAAATTCATGCGAAAAGAATATCTAGCCTTGATCACACATACAGAACGCAACTACCAAATACAGAATAAGTGACCGCAAACTAGAAATACAAATATGTAGACAGAATTAAACTGAAACTTCAAGAAGGTCAGACCTTGCTGCATGTAGAACACCACCAGAGAAACAGAAAGAGATGCATTTCCCCCTATTCTGTGCAAAATATAAAGATACCAGATTTTATTTATTTATTCATTCATTCATTCATTCATTCAGGCTTGTATCCCACTGTTGTCCAAAAGCAAGTTTCATTTCAAAGTGGCTTACAATTTGCAACTGATTGAAATTACAGTGATGGATGTGGTTTACAATTTGCAATTAGACTATGTTACATTAGTGCGGTATAATTACAAAGTGGTGTAGAACATTGGTTTTGCATGTAGTTAACCATAGAATTTCTTGAACAGGTAGATCTTTAGTTCTTTCCTGAATTAGAGATAGTTTGTAATGTTCCTCATGACCTTGGGTATTGAGTTCCACCATTTAGAACCCAAATAACTGAAACCAGCCGTGTAGATGGATTTGTATAAATGTTTCTGCAGTTTGGTAGGTGAAGTAACAAGTACCTGGGTTGGCGTTTCTTGGGGATAGTTCAGTCAGGTCTAGCATGTAATCCGGCGACATGCAAAACAGTATATTGAATATAAAGAGTGCTGGTTTTGAAAAGTAATCTTGCCTTGATTGGGAGCCAGTGTAGCTTTTTGGGTAGTGGTGTTACTCTTTTGTATTTTGGTTTTTTGAACATCAGTCTTGCTGCTGTGTCTGAGCGGTCTAGAGCAATTTTAATATGTTTCTTTGCACTCTACATGTGCTGCATTGCAATGGTTTAGTTGAGATAGTATTAGTGATTGTACTATTAGGCGAAATGATTGTCTGGGAAAGTAGTCTCTAATCCTTCTCAGTTTCCATAGATTTTTGAAACTCTTTGTGATTGCTGATACTTGGCTTTCTAGAGATAGATGTTTATCAAGAATAATTCCTAGTAATTTTAGTTGTGTTTCGATTTGGTACGTTTGTTGGTTGATTGTGAAGTTTTAATAAGAAGTTGGGTTGTGTGGGCTGGATAGAACCAGGAATTTGGTTTCATCTTTAGTTGAGTTTAAAGGTTTTGGCCCATTTTTCCATCAGGTCCAGACATCCTTTGACCTTGTCCAATATTTCTATGATGTTGTTGTTGTTGTTCTTGAAAGGTACATAGATAGTGACATCATCGGCATATATGAATGGATTAAATCCCACTTGTTCTAGTTTTTTGCCGAGTGGAGCCATCATGACATTGAACAGTATAGGTGATATTGGAGAACCCTGTGGTACCCCGCAGTCAGAAATCCAGGAGGCTGAAAGTTGGTTTGATATTTTTACCATGTAGGATTTACTCCTTAGAAAGCCATTAAACCAGGCTGCCACTGTGCAGCTAATTCCCATATTGTCAAGCAGGGTCAATAGTGTTGTATAATCTACTAGGTCGAGGGTGCTTGACATTTCAAGTTGAAGTAAGGCATAGTTGATTGATGTCAGACATAGTATTAGGAGCAGGGTGCAACCAGAGCAGTTCTACCTGACTTCTTGGCCAGAGGGGACCCCAAGTCTGCCTGAACCTGCCTGGTACACAGCTTTGGGGTCCCCTCCCAAATTTCTACCAATGACCTTGGCCATGTCTGTTGTACATTCCAAAAAATTACATTTTCTAATCACTAAATAGGAAATGAAATTATTTTTCTACCTTTGTTGCCTGGTCATTTAATTTATTTTTTTTTAATTCTATTGGTCTCATCTGTGGTTTCTACTTAGATCTTCTCAACTTTCTTGCCAGAGTCTTCTGATTATATGACATTTATTCTCTCTCCATATCTGTGTCCCTTTCTCTATTCTGCCCCCATGTTCAGCATCTCCCTTTTCTTGCCCAACATCTCCATTTTGTATCCCTTCACACCCCTTGTTCAGCATTACTCCTTTGTGCTCTTATCCTCCCTGTGTTTATCATCACCCCTGTCTCCCTGACCCTATGCTGCCCCCATGTCCAGCATTTCCCTTCTGTGTCCCTAACTCTTCCTCCAAGTTCGGTATTGGTCTTGTGTTTCTACCCTCTCCCTGACCAGCATTGCCCCTCTATGTCCCTGCCCCTATTCTCCCCCCATGCCCACCATCTCCCTTCTGTGTCCCTGTCCCTCCTCATGTCCAGCTTCTTCTTTCTCTATGCCCTCCCCACCCAACATGGCCCAGCATTTTTCCTATTCTTCCCATGTGGTCCAGTATCTCTTTATCTCATTCCTCTCCACACTCCTTCCATGAGTCCAGCATCTCTCTCCTCCAAACCCATGCAGGGTAGCATCTCTCTCTTTCCCTTCTATTCCCTCTCACCCCCCCCCCCCCCAGCAACAATAAACATGCAGCATGTGTCCTTACCTCTGTGCATCCAGCATCTCTCCTCCCACTTCCCTCCATCTCCCACAGTCTCAAATCTCTCAAGTCTCCCTTCTCTTTCTGGGTCCCCCTTTGGGTAGTTTGGCATCTTCCCCCCTCCCTTGCGGGTCCAGATTTTCTCTTGCCCCCTCACCCTGCCAGTCCAGCATCTCTTCTGACCCCCCCCCCCCCCCATGAGTCCAGTAGCTCTCCTGACTCCCCCCACCATTCCCTCTACCACTTGCAGGTCCAGATTTTCTCTTGCTCCCTCCCCCTGCCAGTCCAGCAACTCTCCTGACCCCCCTATGAGGGAGTGAGTGGTACAAGACAGGGTTTTCTTAGAAACACTCCCTCACTGGTGCAGCTTAGTCACCTTACAACAGGTGTTGCTAGTCTGCTGAGGCAGATTCAGAGGGGCGGGGTTCAGGCCAGGCTAGAGTCAAAAGCTCTCTGGCAGTACAGGACAAAGAGGGAGAGAACTCCATTCTAAGTTGAGCCGCAATACCTGAGAGGATCAGGGAAGCATTGTGGCTCAAGGTTAAGTCTTCAGAGTGAATGTGTGAAGACATAAGTCTGTGAAGTAACAAGGGGCATATGCTGTGTCAAATAAGTCTTTTCCTTTTTGCTTGCAACCTTGGTGTGTATGACTTGAGTTTGTGCCCGATCCAAGCCGCACCCTCAGTCATATTACCAGACCCCCCCATATGAGTCCAGCAGCTCTCCTGACCCCCACCCCTCCAATATCATCCAGCAACTCTCCTTCTTCATCCTCCAGGTCCACCACCTTTTCTGCTCCCTGTCCTCCATCCAAGGTCCAAGAGTGTTCCTAAAAATAACGTGTGTTGTTATAGAATAACAGGGGTATGTGCCTAATGTAGGCTCGTACATTTGCACCACGTTTCAGTTGGTGCAGATGGCTAGGCATGATTCCCAGGCTTAAGAACTATTATATAAACCGCACCTAACTTTAAGCACGACTTATAGAATGGTGCTTTTTTTTTTTTAGCGCCATTTGTTTTGGCTCCAGGTATTGAATCTAGCCCTAAGTATGGCAGGCATGCATGTAATTTACAGCATGCTGTAGGCTACATGTGTAAGTGGGAGCCCCGCCTATGTCCCATCCATGTTCCGTCTCTTGCAAATGCGCTTTGTAAGTTAAGCGGGTATTTGCAGTATAGGGCTTAGGTGGCATGCTAGCATTTATGCACATAAATAATAATATTATAAATAGATAACATGCATAATGTGGGCACCTAGATTATACAAGTATCCAATTATACCTATTACGTACAAGTGAACCTGTACCCAAATCCAGGCCAACTGTTCCTCCAACAAAGGAATAGATACGTTTGTCAAATCTTAGTAGTCAAAGAGTTTAAAGTCTATCAGTTGCTATGATGTCTGATGAGGCATTTACCGGGAAAACAGAGGAGAATTCTATACTGAGACAGGGCCACTGAGAGGGGAGGCAGGAATGCAAGATTCCCCAGGGCCTGGCCTCCAAGGGGGGCTCGCCTGGCACCGGCATGTCTGAGATTGGTCTCCTGAGTCCTGCTCCTCCTGTGTCCCACAGTGCTGAGTTATCGCGTTAACTCTGCCGGCCACAGGTCCTTCTTCCTGCCTCCCGTGTGAAATACTTCCTGTTTTCATAAACATGGGAGGGGATACGGCAGGAAGAAATACCTGTGCGGCAGAGCAGAGTTAATGTCCCAGCACACAGGACAAACAAGTAAGCAGATCATGGGGGGGGGGGGGGGCACAAGGGGGGAGCAGTGGCGGGGGCCTGGGTGTTGTTTGTCCCGGTTCCGGCTTTGTCTCTCGTTGGCTCTGCACTGAGAATTGCTCCCCTCTCTACTCTTCACTTAGTACATTCTTGGAACTTGTATAACATTGGCCCTAAACACCCTTAAAATGATCATTTCCCCAAGGGTATATTTTTTTGTGTGTGCAGTATGTAAGATACTACAGGCTTCAAAATATCTTGTCCCCCCCCCCCATATTTTTTTAATCCTAAATTACAAATATCTCAAGCTTCTCAGTGGGTTGTGTCGCTGCTGAGACCATTGTACTCATCACTCTTTGCCTCTTCTTTTGCAGTGCGATGCCAATGATGGTGGATTCTGCTACAGATTTCAGTTTACTTGGAAAAGCGTTAGCAAGGAAAGGCTGAGAACGGTAAGAACAATTTTTTGAAAGATTGTTTTGCTTTCTTATTGCTTTTGGCTAGAGTTTTTGGTTACATACAGGCAAAAAATATACTTGAGTAACATCCTGAGAAAGGCCAGTTTGGCTCATGCAAGTAAAATACACAGATGGCACGCAGAAAGGAGCAGTGACGCCAGATAAAGGATAGCTGTGCTGGCTGAGGCTTCTAGAACACTCTTTAAAATGTGATTAAATAGCTGTTGCACTCTGTTTTGGCATTCTTTGGTGAGAGAAGGTCATTCCTATTAATTTTGTGGTGGAATGTGAAGGATTTGGATAAGCTGTGCATTGATATCTGTTATTTGGTATGCTGCTTGTGCATGTGAAAGAATGGATCGTGAAACATCAGAAAGCTGGAATTGGTGGCTGTGGCAGAATATCTGAGAGAGTATGGCAGAAATTTCTTCTGCACTTTCTACTGTGGTGTTGAAATAATCATTCTGTCCAAGGTGTAAGGAAGGGACGTGGGGCAACCAATCCAGACAGGACACCAAAAGCTGAGTAGATATTGCTAAAGTCTTGACACGGTTCCATGTTTCGATAAATGGTTTGCCTGCCTCAGGAGTCAACGTAGTTGTGCAGTCTTGTAGCTGGAAAGCTACCTCTTCTAAATCATCCAGTCACACCTCAAAAAGCACTGCACCAAGAGTATCACTTAAAGCACAGGAAAACAATATCACAGAGAGGAAAAAACCTCTTGTTTTCCCGCGCTTTAAGCAATATTCTTGGTGCTGTGCTTTTCCTTCATAGGGAACGTTTCTTGGTGTGTTTTGGCATTGTTCAGCGTTAGGAGTCATGGAACGAGAAAGGGACCTGAGAGGCATCATTGATGATACGTTGAAACCTTCTGCTTAGTGTGCTGCTGCAGCAGCTAAGAAAGCAAATAGAATTTATTTATTTATTTACAGCATTTATATCCCACAATTTCCCACCCATGGGCAGGCCCAATGTGGCTTACAACAATGTACATAAAAACACAGCATGTCAGGGGCCAAGCAATTAATGTCCTAGAAGTATAATGGGCAAAGCGAGGTAAAGTAAAAGAGAAAGAGGAGTGGTGAGTAATGTGACACCGGGGTAAGACAGATCAGAAGGTAGAGATGCCTGGCGGGAGTGATGCATACGCTTTGCCAAATAGAAAGGTCTTGAGGCGCTTTTTGAAAGTAGGGTGATAAGTAGTAAGTTTCACCAGTTTAGGCAGTTCATTCCAGAGAAGAGCGCTAGATTAGGAGAAAGTTGATGCATAGGTGCTTTTGTATTTAAGTCCGTTTAAGTACGTTCGTGAGGATCTGTGGGAGTTCTTTGGTGGCAAGTTGATTAGGGTGTCCATGTATGTAGGGGCTTCACCATAGATGATTTTATGCACCAGAGCGCAAATTTTAAAAGTGATACGGTCTTTGACAGGAAGCCAGTGCAGTTTCTCTCACAGAGTCCTTGTACTTTCAAATCTAGATGCACCATAAATGAGCCTGGCAGCCGTATTCTGAGCTGTCTGTAGTTTTTTCAGAAGCACATCTTTGCACCCTGAGTAGATGCCATTGCAATAATCAAGACGGCTAATGACCAGTGATTGCACTAAAGTGCGAAAGACGTCTCTAGGAAAATATGGTTTTATGCGTTTAAGTTTTCAAAGAGTGAATAAAATGCTTATTAGGAAAGGGATGGAAAACAAAAATGAGGATATTATAATGCCACTGTATCGGTCCATGGTGCGACCGCACCTAGAGTATTGTGTTTAATTCTGGTCACCGCACCTCTAAAAAGATATAGTGGAATTAGAAAAGGTGCAGAGAAGGGCGACAAAGATGATTAAGGGGATGGGACGACTTTCCTATGAGGAAAGGCTAAAGCGGCTGGGGCTCTTCAGCTTAGAGAAAAGGCGGCTGAGGGGTGATATGATAGAGGTATATAAAATAATGAGTGGAGTGGAAAAGAGAGATATGGAGCGTCTGTTTACGCTTTCCAAAAATACTAGGTCGTGGGGGCATGCGATGAAGCTGGAGTGCAGTAAGTTTAAAACAAATTTAAGAGAGAATTTTTCTTTACTCAGCACGTAATTCGACTCTGGAATTCGTTGCCGGAGAATGTGGTTAAGGCGGTTAGCTTAGCAGAGTTTAAGAAAGGTTTGGACGGCTTCCTGAAGGAAAAGGCCATAGAATATTATTAAATGGACGTAGGGAAAAATCCACTATTCCTGGGACAAGCCGTACAAAAAGCTTTGCTCCGTGGATCTTGTTGGGTGATTGTGACCTAGATTGGCCACTGTCTGAGACAGGGTGCTGGCTAGATGGACCTTTGGTCTGTCCCAGTGTGACGATGCTTATGTCTTATGAAATAATCATGGCATTCAAACAATGATGTCTCAGCTTACCAGACATGTTCAGTAAATAGGGAATAAAATCAGAGCCAGCACTGTCTTACAGCCTGCACATTTAGTGTAAATAAACAGCCATACACATCATGCGACAGCTTGATGTCCTCTGCATTTTTTGTGTGTGAACACTTGGGTCATATTTTAATAAATGCTTGCCCATTCTTTGCTGACAGCAGAGCAGTTTTAAAATAGGACTCCAGGAAGTGTACTTATCACTCAACATTGGCTTTCAGGAGAGTTGGGCTTTAGCAAACAGGAAAGGCCACTTGAGACCCTTTAAGCTAGAGATTATTTTTGAAGCTATTGTGAACTAAACAGTAAGGGACTGATAGTTAGCTGGTGGCAGTCAGTGTTTTTTTAAGTTGATGACAGCCACTGGCAGAATTGAACTCAGATATTCAATGTAGGGCACTGGCATTGAATTTCTGGGGTCAGATGCAGACCCAGAAGTTATGCGGCTGTGTGCAAAAAGTAATATAAAACTAGAAAGACAGACATACAGTAACATACATAAAAAGGGGAAAAGGTCATATTTTGCTTTAGTGCCTCAAAACTTTAGGACGCATTAGGGGACCCAGTTAGTAAAGTGTGGTAAAAATTTGCAAATACTGTGCATTATTTGCAGAAATGAATGTACAGTAACGGCAAAACCTCTACATGAATTGTTAGGAGTGTTGTCAGCATCTGCCCCATTCAGGCTTCTGTAGGCGGTGACAGTATTAGAATTCAGGAGTAGCATCCGTAGAGCAGAGTTGTGAGGACAACTGCATATAGACTGCCAACTTTGTCATCAGATAAATACCATGCTCATTTCACAGGCACCGCTTCATGAGTCAATAGATAAAACTTTCTTTGGTTAGGCTGACCCTGTCGTTGACAGTGTTGCTATTGTTAAACAAGTAATTGCCAAGATAGCAGAACTTGTTAACCTGATGTGTCCAACACACACTTTTGGCATATATGGATTACTAGTGCATAATCTTGTGGTGTTTTCTTCTTTTTTTTTTTTTTTAAGGTTTACAGGCAAACCAAAATGCTGAGAGCACAATATAAAACAATTAAATAGCAGTTGAGCTTCTGCAGTAATGGATATGATGGATATTGTTGTATGTACCTTTGTCTTGCAGTTGCCTGACAGTGACAATGTCACCGTCAGTATAAAAGTGAATAGGTATGGCAAAATCGCATTTCCAGAGCCAGTGAGCAGTGTGCAGCCTAGAAATAAATACCAAGCAGCGATAAGTCAGAATACAACCCTGTCTGGTTCCACTGGATCTCTCACCTACTTCCAGCATATGTCCCAGTGGACTAGGCTGCGCGTTTGGTCATGCTATTCTTATAAAAAACTCAGGCTAAGTTAGAAGAAGAAAAGGAATCTTTATTTCTCATTAACAACAGCACAAGAAATACTATTGGCTCTTGGCATTAGTAGTTTTACAGAACAGAGTCTAACAATAGGAAGGAAAGTTTTATTCCTCATACAAATGTTACATAACAGAGAGAAAGAAAGGGAAATGGGACTTGATATACCGCCTTTCTGAGTTTTTTTTTTGCAACTACATTCAAAGGAAGAAAGAAAGAATCTTAGCTATAGAGAATTAGTTTCTATCACGTGGGGGAAGAGTACCCCCCCCCCCCCCCCCCCGGAAATAGACTGTGGCAAGGACATTGAAACTCTCCTGCCAATCCTGACTATTTCAGAGTCTCTTTAGATGAGCAGTTACTTATATACCCTTCCAAGGTTGCCAGGTGGAAAATTTTTTTCCCACCCAAACCAGCCTAAATCCAGCCCAAAACCCGCCCAAACTCAAACCCCGCCCCTGACACCCCCACCCCCGCATCATCACCCCCGCCCCCGCGGTCATCACCTCTGCCCCGCCGTCATTGGCCCCGCCTCCCCCGGCCCCGCCCCCGCTGTCATCGGCCCCGCCTCCCCCGTCACCAGCCCCGCCTCCCTTGTCATCGGCCCCGCCTCCCCCGTCATTGGCCCCGCCCAGAACGTCACTAACCCCGCCCAAAACGTCACTAACCCCGCCCCCCGCGGCCGAAAAAAATCGCCTGAAAACCGCCCAAAAGAAAAAAAAGAAGCCTAAAAAACCGCAACCCGCCGCGGGCAAAAATTTCCCGTGGCGGGTCGCGGAAAACCGCCCAATTGGGCGGTAAAACCGCCTAACTGGCAACACTGTACCCTTCCCATCACAAAGGACCACCTCATGTATCACCCAATCAGCAATCCTGCAAGTACATAGGAGTCCTATGATAGGGCCTTAGTGTCCTTGCCACACCTCTGCTTAGTAACAAACAGTTGGGATGTCATGACAACTGGGGGGGTCTGGTCAGTTTGTTTGTAACAGTCCTGACTCCTGGCCATGAACAGTGTGAAAGCTGAAGCCTTCCAAAATGTTCTCATAAACAGTGGTTTTCAGATGTCTCGAGACTTACAAGTACAAATTATGCAATTCACCATTCTTTTTTTTTTTTTTCCTGAAGCTGAGCCTGCATTTCTATGATTTTCCTTTTCATGGTGTTTTGTTTCTTTGCTGCCTTTCCTTGCTTTATTCATTTAGCTAGAATAATGGCAGGGAATAAAGTGCTACACACCTGGCGATGGTTAGACCATTTGGAAGTGTCTGACACTTAGTGACCTGATATCAGAAAGATCGTTAATGAAACAAACCAGCAGGCGCCATTGTTAGGAACATAGAGGCATATATATTACCTTGTTGAAAGAGTTTTTGGTGATGTCCAGTTCATTCAGAGAACTTATTTCGAGATGCAGTATGGAAGTGGAGCACAGAGTGGGAAAGGTAGCTCAGGTTAACATGCCTGCACTGTATTAAAACAAAAAAAAAAGTAACAAAAGAACAGTGAGTGCTGAGAGCGAATTATTTATTTCAAAACTTTTCCACCGCCTACAATAAAACAAACAAAATAATACCAAACAAAAGATACCAATTGTATCTGTACTCTGAAATGGAAATTGTAAGCCACATTGAGCCTGCAAATAGGTGGGAAAATGTGGGATACAAATGCAATAAATAAAAAAATAAAACTATCACACATTTATCTTTTACTAATCCCAGCCGGACAGTTTATACAGTTTAGAATATACTCATCAAAGCCTGAGGATTACATGTCAGAAGAAACCTGAACAATCTGACTATCCAAGCCTAGAGGTTTCATATCAGAGAATGTCTGTACAAAAAGATATGTTTTCAGTACCTTCTTAAATTGTTGTAATGAAGTACAAAATTGTACATATCCAGGCAAACTAGTCCACAATAGTGGTCCAGCAATCGAAAAGGAGCTTGCCGGCACCTCTTCATAATGTATTTTATTCAAATCAGGTACACATTCCTTCCCTTCGGTATCTGATCTCAGTTGTCTTGGCGATTTGATGAAAATAAATTTTGCTATACTTGAATCAAAACCTTGTAGAGTACCGCTAGTAACCAATGCAGTTGTTTTAACCTTGATGTCACATGCTCATACCAATACCACCAGTTATTATCATTGCTGCTGAATTCTGAATAATCTGAAGTGCATTAAGTCGTGTCTTCACAATTCCCAGATATAGCATATAACAATAATCAAGTCTACTTAAGACCAAGGATTACACTATTATCTGAAAATCATAAATAAGAATTATTGGTCTCAATTTTGCTACCATACGCAAATGCAAGATGAGAAGAACATTAGAGGAAAAGAGTCAAAGGCAGAATGGAAAGTTTGAAGGTAAGACATGGAACAGGAGTGAAGATAAAGAATGTGGGAATTGGAGTGGTGAGGTGAGAGGACATCACTGTGGCTAGAAGAGTGTAGACTGATCAGGTGTGCATGAAAGCAGGTCATTTTATAAAGTGTTTTACACCTGGAAAATTACATAAAATTGTGCGGTAGGCACATATAAACAGAGGGGGAGCTGCCTAGTTTTACATGAGAAGAACATGCATAATTGGTAGTGTTCTAGTCATGTAAGCGTGTAAGTGGCCACTTGTGTAAATGACTCTTCATAGAGAATACCGACTACCAAAAACGTACATCCCATGCCCAAGGCAATCTGCCACCTGAGGCAGGGATAAAATGGTGTCACGGCCCCCCAGCATCGCTTCCCCATTCCAACTCCTTCCTGCCCCACCAACTGCGGTCTAGCATCTCTCTCATCCTGAGCCCACCTTCGTTTTTGTTTCTGTTTTCAAAAGTCGGAGGCGGCAGCGATCCCCATATGCTGCCTTCTGCCAGCACTGCCATCTCCTCTGTACTGCGGCCCACCTCTGAGGCAACAGGAAGTTACATCAGAGAGGCTGACCACAGTACAGAAGGTGCCGGCGGCAGGGCAGCATATGGGGATCACTGCCACTGCCTCCTTTTGAAAAACAAAAGGAGGTACGCTGTGGAGGGGAGTTGAGGAAAAAAGGGGGAAAGATGCCGCTCCATTATTAATAATGCCTGAGGCCCCCGCCTCAGTTGGCCTAATGGTAGGGCTACCACTGAGGTAGATTCTATCAAATAGCAAATAGATTACTGTTTTGAAGGGAGGATATCCTATTCTCAACAGACTGAATTTGTAAAGATAATTGGTCAACCTTATTATCCATCACCTTAAATTTCAGGACAGATTGTGAAGAAAATTTACATAACTGTGGAACTCCTTCTCTCAGTAGAGTCTCGATCCAAGAAACCACTGTTCATATATCCTTGAAAGTTATCTCCTTATCCACAACTGATGGAAATACAACTTCTGTAGGAAAATCCACGGACCTAGGAGGATGAGGCCCAGAATTGCGGCTCTGAACCCCATTAGTCCCAGAGGGTGACAAGACTAAAGGTTGAGGTGGCAGAGGTCTAGCAGGAGGACTGAAGGACACCTTCTGCCAGAATTCTGCGCGACTGCAGAGTGCAGACTTTGCACATAATTCCCCAGTCACACAGAATTCAACATTTCCCAGCAGAATCTGCAGGGTTGCATTAAAGGACGGATCCCTCGCCCGACTCTCTGCCCGCTGCTGCCTGGCCTAACTTTGCATTCCCTGGTGGACTAGTGGTCTCTTGAGGGGGAGGGAGCAGGAAAGAACCCCACTTTTTCCTGCCCTGCAGCTGCTGCTCTCTTGCTGGTGCCGTGCTTTTTCAAAATGATCACTGAGACTGCTTATACAAATGTTCATACTGAATTGTATTTAAAGTCACTTGTAATCCCAAGTGCACGGTGGAGAGTAGAAGGGAGCAATCATCTATTTTGTTTCCATCAACGGAGGATCACTGAGATTACAGATAAATTTAAAATCTTTTTTTCAAATAGAGAATTAAGTCTTGTATTGTACTGAGTCCATCTTTTTGGGAACTGCATTATCACAAACACTTTTTGGGATTACAAGTACAATTCAGTATGAACATTTGTATCAGCAGTTTTCATCAGCTTATGTCATCAGTTTTCATCTGCTTTAGTGAACGGGATGGTTGAAGAGACTTTGCTTTCTCAGTGTATGAAGATGGGAATGGTGGTTGCTGCCTTTTTGGTTAGCACTTGGTCCTAAGCACACTTAATTTATTTAAATTTATTTTTATGTTTTTTATATAGTTATTAATTTAGTGTCCTGTTTACTAAGCTGCATTATAGGTGCGTTAGCATTTTTAATGCTCGTTAACCATGTACGAGTGTTAACAGTGTATGTGCCTACAATATCCTTATAGGCGCTTACACGGTTAGCACGCGCGTTAATTATAGGTCCATTAAAAACACTAACGTTCCTTAGTCAACAGGGCCCTTAGTTTATTAGACACCTTGATTTTTTTTAATAGAGGTGATAGTTGTGCAAATCTGCCTTGTTCATATTCATTAGGGATATCCTGAAAACCCAACTGGCTGGTGGTCCCCAGGGCAGGTTTGAGAACCACTGCTCTAGACATTTACACACGCAAGTGACTACTTAATGTGTGCAAAGACCCTCTTATAGAATACCAGCTAGCGGAAAAGTACGTACCATGTTCTAACGATGTGCACAAATATGGATGTAAATTATATTCTGTATTTTACACACATTCTAGTTAATGTTTTCTGCCACTTGCACTACTATTCTGTACAGGAAGCTAGGGGTCTACTTTTCTTTATAAAATAGGTACTTGGGTTTACATGGTGTGATCGGAAATTAGTTAAATATTAGAGCACTAATTTGAAAGATCTTGATAGTAGTGGAACGTTATAAGACAAATAATTGATAATGTCTCACTACAGTAGAGAATGATAAAATTCACAAACAATGTGATGAGAGATTGAATGTTGGGAGTGTGATATGACCGCTCAAACATGTAATATCTCATTAAAAGAAACATGTGGAAAGAAGGGACGGATACAGATAATGGGAGGAGAAGCGTCGTCAATGACCTGCTTCCTATGGGAAGAAGAGGGTTAATGGGGGGGGGATGGGGGGAGGGGGGAGTTAAAGGAGCAATTAACTAAGAGACTGCAATTTAAAGAAGGGAGGAGGAGAGGAACAAGTCAATGTAAACCTCAGAATCATATACTAGTGACACCGAGAGTATGGTATCAGAACAGGAGTGGCTGGAGGCTGGGCTGGCTACTCTTAGAGATACAAGTTGATCAGATGATGGGAAATCAATATATAAGAGATGATCAATTAAGGTAATATCCTGGAATGTGGGGGGAATACACTCCCCCATTAAGAGATCAAAAATCTTGCGGCATCTTAACCGTATAAAAGCAGATATTGTAATGCTCCAAGAAACACATTTATCAACAGTAGAACATGCTAAATTGACTAAATGGTGGGTAGTGGAGTGTGTAGCGGCTGCGGCAGTGGGTCGGAAAGGGGGAGTAGCCATACTTTTTCGGAAAGGGCTAACATATAAAGTAGGTAAAACGATTTCAGATCCGGAGGGTAGATTCATATTAAGTATAGTAAACATTAATAATGAAAATATAATTTTGGGAAGTATATATGCCCCTAATGTATTGGATTTAAAATTCTATAAGAAATTGTTAGCACAAATTACTCAGTTAGGGAATCTGCCCCTAATACTGGGAGGAGACTTTAATATGACTTGGGATCCGATTATGGATAGAACACACCCACCAAAAGAAGCGAGGAAAATAGATACTAGGGGTTTACCGGATTTATGTAAAATGCTAGATATAATAGATGTCTGGCGTACGTTGCATCCATTGAATAAAGAATATACACATCAGTCTAGAGCACATGGGACATCATCCAGAATTGATTATTTGCTTGTATCTCGCAATGTATTAACAGATATTACTGAGGCACACATAGATCCCTGTGTCATATCGGATCACTCGGTGGTCGGAATGACATGGAAGAGAGGGGAAGGTGAAGACATGTTGAAAAGCTGGACGTTTCCCACATATTTAATGAAAGATACACGATTTGGGGAGCATATACAAGACAAATGGGCAGAATTTAAACATTTCAATGAGGGCTCTGTTACTGAGACCAGTACTTATTGGGAAGCGGCGAAGGCTGTGCTGAGAGGTGAAATAATAAGCTATGTAGTGCAATATAAACGAATGAGAGATAGAGAAATAATGAGGCTTGAACAATTATTAGGTAAGCTAAACCGACAGTATGGTCTGAAACCCAATAATAGCATTAGACAAGAGATCTTGGCTATACAAACCACTTTAAATACTAAAATACATGAGAGAGAGGTGAAATCTCAGGCCTATTATCGTTTCCAGCTCTATAAGCATGGGAACAAGGGGGGCAAATATCTAGCGCGGCTTATAGCACCTAAGTTTGCTTCCCGAAATATAACAACTTTGAGAAATAAGAATGGGACTCTCATTCATTCCAATAAAGAAATTAGACAAGCTTTTCAAAATTTTTACCAGGAGCTTTATAAGGGATCAGATCAAGATGAATTACAAGGGGAATCTTATATGGAGGGTAGTCAAATTCCGAAACTGCAAAATGAAGACAGACAGAGGCTCAATGCTATAATCAGCACGGAAGAGGTTGGGTGGGCAATTAAACAGAGTAAATTAGGGAAAGCATCAGGTCCAGACGGATATAAAGCGGAATTTTATAAGTTGATGGGGGACTCGATTATACCTACTCTGACTGAGGTATTTAATGAATGGATAGAGAAGGGCACATTATCAGATAATATGAATCTAGCTAGGATAGTAGTATTTCCTAAACCCCAACGGGATGAGCAGCTGGTTGCATCTTATAGACCCATCTCCCTAATAAATCAAGAAGCAAAATTATTTGCAAAAATATTGGCCAAAAGATTAGGGGGGATATTACCTCAAATTATACATCCAGCACAAGTCGGATTTGTTCAAGGGAGATCAACTACAAAAAATTTGCGGAATATCTTGGCCACCCTAGAAAGCCTAGGTCATTCCAAAGAGCAAGCTTTGATGATAAGTTTTGATGCAGAAAAGGCATTTGACAGAGTGGAATGGCCCTTTCTGTACTCGGTGCTAGAAAAATATGGGTTTAATGGCACTTTTGTGCAGGCGATTAGAGCACTATATCATAAACCAAGGGCACAGGTGTTGGTGAATGGAAATGTTACGGAGGAAATTCAGATTAGTAGAGGCACCAGACAAGGCTGTCCTTTGTCACCCTTACTTTTTGCGCTTCAACTAGATCCATTAATAAGAGATATCCATGAATGTGCAGCAATCAAAGGGGTAAAAATCAAAAGACAAGAATTTAAGATAGCCGCGTTTGCGGATGACTTGTTAATGATAATTACGAAACCGAAAGATACTTTAGCGAATCTTTTGCAAATTTTTAAAGAATATGGAGACTATTCGGGATTCAAACTGAATATTGATAAGTCAGAAGCGTTACAGATTAATGTGGACATACATAAATTGTGGGGGAGAGATTTCCCATTGAAACGAGCACATAAATCCTTTCGATACTTAGGTATACAACTACCAGCTACACCAAAAGAGCTATATCAACTAAACATTGAGAAATTACTGGAACAAACTAAGCAACAACTAGACTCATGGGGCATGTTAACACTTTCGATGATAGGGAGAATCAATTTACTTAAATTGGTGATATTGCCGAGATGGTTATATATTTTGCAGATTTTACCTATAGCTTTATTGCAGAAAGATATCAGAAGTTTGTACCGAATAATGTTTAGATTTTGTTGGGCCAAAAAAAAAGCTAAAATACAACAAAAATACATGCTGGGAGGATGGAAGCATGGGGGGTTGGGAATTCCTAATATTAAATATTATAATATGGCATGTCTACTGCGACTAGTGAGGGATAGATTATTCCAAACAGATGATCACACACCAATAGAGATAGAAGATGCATTGTTTAGTCCATATCATTTTGTTACTTTACTACATATGCGACATATTGAAACTCCCCATGAATTTAGACACAACACTTTACTTAAACCTGTGAGGGAGGTGTGGAAATTTATAAGCACATTATTAGGGGGAGACCCAAGGATAACGGAGCTATTAAGTATTAGAGGGAATCCAAGTTTTAAACCAGGAATAGAGAATAAAACTTTTAATGAATGGGGAAAAGTGGGTGTGACAACTCTGACAGATGTGTTAGAAAACAATGGGGATATCAAACCATTGCCGCGGCTGCTAAACCATGAGGAAGTGAGTTGGCATGATACTTACGCATATTATCAACTCCAACATTATATACAAAAGCTAAATAAAGAAACACTTAAACTTAGGACAGGTAACAAAATTCTCAATTTCTTTGAGGAAATTACAGAAAATGCCCCTACTATATCGCAACTGTATCAGAAAGTGTGGAGCATAACCCCTGAAAAGGACATGACTCTGTTAAGACAGAAATGGGAAAAGGATATAGGAAAAGAACTGCAAGCATGGGATATAGTAGCACAAATTAAAAGCATTCCAAATTTAATTGGAGGAATGGATTATAGAGAATGTGCATTTAGAATGATACATAGGGCATATTTTACTCAGATTCAACTGTATAAATCAGGGAGAATTGAAACAGCTCTATGCTTAAAATGTAATAGTGTTGAGAACTCCATATATCATGCGATGTGTACCTGTGTATTTATACAAAGATATTGGAGACAAATAACTACTTATCTTGCAGGAGTGTTGTGTAGCAGAGTGGCAATGAATCCGTTACAACTAATATTAGACATGAAAGAGACAAGACCGAATTTAAATGTGGATAAAATGTTGTTACGACGTAAATTGTGTCTGATAGCTAGGAAATGTATTATGCAACACTGGACGGCGCATAACCCGCCAAATTTCTGGCATTGGCGGAACCAAGTACACCAATTATTGGTATGGGAAGCAAAAGAGGCTAAAGGAAATGAAAAAAGAAAAAAGCAATTTCTTAGAATATGGGGGTGTTATTTGGAACAGATGTCGCAACAGGGAAGGAGTTTGATCATCAATACTTTATGAATGAATTCTATAAGATATCAGAATGAATAGAGATTGCAGAGGGTTGCAGAGGAGATTAAGAAGAAGAAGGGGAAAAAGGGGGGGGGGTAAAGGGGGAAGGGGGGGAGGGAATAAGAAAAGAGAACTAATGGTTAAAGGTTATAAAAATGAAGAAAGGCAACATACCACCATTGTGTAAGATAAATATTGTTTTATTATGTTATTACAAGATAATTGAGGAACAGAAAATGCTTGTATTAGTTATATAATGCCAACAAGCTGTGGATGTGTTGATTTCTTTCATAATAAAAACAGTTGAAACATAAAATAGGTACTTGTGCACCCTCTTTATTCTAGGTGCTCTGTTACAGAATTACCTCTTAGGGTGCAATTGTATGTGGGCGCCTCCTTTTATGTGAGCATTTTTCTTTTTAGACACATACCATCGCTGGCTAAGTTAGATTCTCATATTCAATGCTAGGCCATGTGCGAGCACCAGCATTGACTATCTGGGCCTGACTGGATAGGAATCAGCTTGATTTGATTTGATGTCTTGATTTGATGTATTGCATTTACACAGAAAGGCAGCAAAGCAGTTTACCGTACTACAGTTACAATTTTAACGTATCAAAAAGTTTAACCACACAGGAAATAGCCTGAGCTCATCATTTACAATTGCCCAAAAATGTCTACATAAAGCCGAGTTTTCAAGGCTTTACGGAACTGCAAATACTATTGAACTCCTAATATCCTCCGGCAGCTGATTCCAAAAAGAAGTCCAAAACGACAAAAGGCCCATTTTGTGGTAGATAACTTGTGCAGGTCCTAGCCAATATTCAGCCAGGCACCTGCATGAGAGACTTTTGTGGGTCCCGGCTGAATATCGGAATGGCCCTTCCCCCCCTCCTCCCGTCCCCTTGATACATCTGACACCCCCCCCCCCCCCCCCCGACTCTGATCCCTCTCCCCCTCTGGAACAACATCTGAATATCGGCAGATGGCTGCTTAAGCGTGAATTAAGTGGGTAGGAGCCTTTCCTGCCCATTTAAATCATTTTGACTATTGGGCCCTGTTTACTACGCCATGCTGCAGGCGCAGAAACTTTAGTACACGCGCTAACACTAGAGACACCCATAGGAATATAATGGATATCTTTATTGTTAGCGCATGCTAAAAAGTTAGTGCGCCTACAGCGCGGCTTAGTAAACAGGACCTTAGTGTGCTATTCACACCAAGTTTTCCATATATGTCCTGAGATCCTAACACGGTTGGCTGGGGCAGACTGACCATTGAAACATCTGGACGGTGCCCGAGAGCCCACAGCAACAAGGGGGTCCAATCTCCCGTAGCTTCCATCTAATTTAATCACTTTTGATAGGTGGTTAGGATCCGATGACCCTTATTGACCGAAGGCCCAGATCACTATCAGTCCGTCCCTGGGTTCCTTTTCTTTTTGGATCCACATATGCCCATGAATGTGTGTGCATCTATCAAAACGTAGGCCGCATTATTCTTATTCCACTTTCTGTTCAGTCTCTTCTTTTTATTTTGTCTCATTTTGAGACCCTTTTACAGAGCGATGGTAAGCTCACTCTTCCGGGACTACTGCCAGCCCAATGTAGCCGCTGGCAGTTGTCCTGCCCTGCGCACGCGCCACTTCAGGGGGAAAAATACATCCCCCCCCAGAAACTGCTTGCATGGTGGTAATCGGGCATTGCCATGCGCTGTCCGGTTACCGCCATGTTAGCGTGAGACCCCTTATTGCCACCTCAGTGGGTGGCGGTAAGGGCTCCTCGCCGCATGGCCATACAATGAGAGTTCTCTTACCACATGGCCATGTGTGTCTGGGGCTTTTTTTACCCACTGTGCTAAAAAGGGCCCTCGTTCACGGGAAAAATGGCCCCCGCCACTAACGCAGCCCTTTTTCCCACGGCTTGGTAAAAGGACCCCTTTATGTCTCTTTCAGCAGAAACAAAGATGGGTGTACTCACCAGAATCATTTTTACTGACTTGAGCTATTTCTTATGCTAATTTATACCATCTATTCTTTACCAGACGAGAGTCTTAGAAATTTTCCCAAATTGCAGGTTAGGAAGAGGCAGATCACCACTTTAGATATTACTTGTAAGTATTTTTGAGAATTGCATAGACTACTTTAGAATGTTTGAAATTATTTTTGTTAATGGTAAATTAGTTCCTTTTTTGTAAGAAAATTTGTAAATCACAATGCCGTTTAACAGTAGCATTCATTAAAAGATTATATTTTACTCCTTGACTTCCTTTTTTCTTTAGTGCTCACACCGTTGTAGGTAAATATCTTAAAGCCTTGTTATTTGAATCTGCAGTTGTTGAATTTTGAGCTATTTTCAGGTCTGTTTTTAGTTTTATATTTTTTAGCATTTTTGCCTTTTTATTTTGTTTCTGAATGTTTGTGTTGTTTTTATGTAGTATATAGTAGGTTTGATCTTACTGTTCTCTGCCTTGGACAGTCTTTCTACCTGAATATGGCAGAATATAAGAAGGAGGAGTAGCCTAGTGGTTAGTGCAGTGGACTTTGATCCTGGGGAACTGAGTTCGATTCCCACTGCAGCTCCTTGTGACTCTGGGCAAGTCACTTAACCGTCCATTTTCCCTGGTACAAAATAAGTACCTGAATATATGTAAACCGCTTTGAATGTAGTTGCAAAAACCTCAGAAAGGCAGTATATCAAGTCCCATTTCCCCTTTCCCTAAATAACATTCTAAAGCAGGGCTTCCTAAACTTGACCCACTGACTCTATAGCTTGCCAGGTTTTTAGGATGCTCGTAATGAATATGCTGAGATGGGGCTGGTCCAGTGTCTCGGGTAACAAATACTGTGCAATGCGATGTGGAAAGCCCCTGGTTTGGTCCCAGATTTGGGTCTTCTGCTTCCTGGATCAGCTGAGAATGGGATGCTAGGAAGGTGGTGTTCTCAGCCCCTTGGGGAAGGAGGAAAACATGGTCATCGCTTGATGTGAACATCTAGTGGCAGGATTTAGGGTCCTTGAATACTGGATTCTGGAAAAAGTCCCAGTACATACTGCACTGGATGGACTAATTATAAATAGGAGAAAAAAAGTCCCTGGGTAGTTGTGAATGAAGGCTAATGACGCCAGCTCTGTTTCCAACTGAACTGGAGACCTCAAGGAGCAAGACAAAACTCTTGGGTCCAAGAAGTATGCTTGAGATAAATTTGCTGTACTGGATCTCAAACAAGTGCAAATTTATCTCATAAAGACTGCAATATCCTGAAAACTTTACTGGCCTTGGGGTTACCAGGACAAGTTTGGGAGGCTCTGTGTTAAAGAGCAATAAGCAGCATGCACACTCTTTCTTGACTTCCAGTTTGTAATGAATCCCTGTGTTCTGTCAGAGCTGCCAAGTGACCTGTGGGCAGATGATCAAAAGCCCTGCGCTGTTCCAAACAGCGCCCTAAAAATAGCGCCGGGACAGCGCAGGGCTTCTCTGCATCGATGATCAAAGATAATGCATGCAAATCTAAGCAGCGCTATTATCTTTGATTATCATGTTTAAAGTGCGGGAGAATTGTGCAGGCTGGCTGCGTCCCTCCTCCAACACAAGGTAGGGGGGCCGGGAGGGGGCCATGGGGGTGTCACGACACCACGGACCACCAGGGAATTTAAGGACAACGCTGAGGGGAGGATTTGGGGTGGGCTGGAGGCTCACCATTCCTCCCCAATGATCCGCAAAATCTAACGCCAGCTCGGAGCTGGCGTTGATTTTGCTGCGGCCAGCGACCCAATCTTTGGCGCGCTGGTCGCTGATCATTGGGGATGAATGCGTTAAGCGCCAATTAGCATGCATTTGCAAGCTAATTGCGTTAGAAGCCCTGTTTAGCATGCATTTGCATGCTACTTGCGCTGAGAGCCCTCGAGTGCACTGTTTCAGGCGCTCGAGGGCTCTGATCATGGGTCGGCTGCAAACTCTGGCGCTAGTATGGCGTTAACAGCCTCTAGCGCCAGAGTTTGCTTTTGATCATGAGGGCCCTGGTGTTTTAGGAGACATGGGATCAATTGTGTCTGCTGCATGGTGACCATTAACTGCAGGCCGTGCATCCTTTCTCCACTCTCTGTTTTGTCCTTCATACCTCTTGTGAGAGTGAAGGGTGCTATGTTAGCAATACTACAACTGCCCTTTTAGCTCAGACATATTCCTAGGTCTCCTTGCATGCGCTGCATACTTGAGAATTTCAATTTTATTAAAATTGGGGGTCTGTGAAGGCCACTCCAAAGCCTTCACTTTTCTGGCCTGTAAGTAGTTCATGGTTGACTTGGAGGTACGGTTCAGATCATTGTCTTGCTGAAATAGCTTCAGTTTTTTCACTGGCTGGGGGACATTAGCTTCTAGGGTGTGTTACAGTGACTAGTTCCTGTCAGTGATGCAACCTCCATCTCTTTAGTACAGTATGGATGGAGAGAGAGCTATCTTAGGAGTCTTTTTACTAAGGCACTAACAGATTTAGTACAAGCTAACAATTAGCACAGGCTAAATGATAAGGCAATCGTAGGAATATAATGGGTGCATTATCATTTAGCGCATGATAATCAGCACACGCCAAATCTGGTAGCACACCTTAATAAAAGGTCTCCTTAGGCTTTTAGGTACAAACTTGAGTGCGCACCATTTCCAAGGGAAAAAAGAAACCCCCCAGAAATGTCTTGTACGGCGATAACCCGGCAGTAATCGGGCATTGCCGCACGCTGCCCAGTTACTGCCGGGTTAGCGTGAGAGCCCTTATCACCACCTCAATGGGTAGCGGTAAGGGCTCTCCGTTGCATGACCATCATGGCCATTTTTTTCAGGTTTTACCAGCTGCATAAAAAAACAGCCCTGGCGCATGGGAAAAATGGCCCCAGCCGCTAGCGCAGAGGCCTTTTTCCCAAAGCTTGGTAAAAGGACCCCTTAGGCTCTTATTTACTAAGCTATGATAATGGGATTTAACACATGCAAGATAACGCAAGCCCCATTATTCTTGATGGGTTCTATTTACTAACTATAGAGGCTCACTGAATTTTGGTTTTGGTGCTGAAACTGACCTGAAATCCTAATTTGGTTCTTTCTGTTTTGGCCAAAAGTTTTGGCTGATATTGAAACTCTAGTGCTGCCCCTGCTCCCTCCCCTTCAGAACAGCTCTCATCTGATGTCCGAGACACACCCAGATGTTCCACCCCCACCCCCCACCCTGGGCTTACCTTAAAAGCAGTGGTGGTGTGAGGGAAGGGGGGCATGAGCAATCCACACTTGCTCTTGCCCCTGCCAGCTCTGTTGTCAACATAGCTACTGAGACCTCAAGCGGCAGTCTCACAAGACTGCCGCCAGAAGTCGTAGCAGCCATGTTGAGATTGGAGCCTGCATGGGTAGGACTGATTGTCTGTCCATGCCAGCTCCCATTGTCAACATGGCTGCCACAACTTCTGGTGACAGTCTCGTGAGAACATTGCTTGAAGTCCCAGTAGCCAATATTGACAGTGGAACTGGCATGGGGGGGGGGGGGGGGTGTGGATTGCTCCTACCCCCACTGCACCACCAGTGCTTTTAAGGTATCTTTAAAAAGAAACAGCAGAATTAGAAAAGGTTAAAAGAAGAACACCCAAAATGATTAAGGGGGTGGAAAGGCTTAAGAGGTTAGGGTTCTTCAGCTTGGGGAAAAAAATGGCTGGGGGGGGGGGGGAGGATATGATAGAGGTTTACAAAATACTGAGTGGTAAAGTACGGGTAAACATAAATTATTATTTTTTTTTTAATCTTTCAAAAAGTAGAAAGGCTAGAGGACACTCAAGGAAGTTACACAGTACCACTTTTAAAACGAACTGGAAGAAATAGTTTTCACTTAATAGGTAAGCTCTGGAATTTGCTGCTAGTGGATGTGGTATCAGCAGTTATTATATCTAAGTTTAAAAAAAGGTTTGGACAAGTTCCTGGAGGAAAGGTCCATAGTCTGCTATTCAGATAGACATGGGGAAAGCCACTGCTTGTCCCTGGGATCAGGAGCATGAGTTTTACTACTATTTGGGATTCTGGCAGGTACTTGTGGCCTAAATTGGCCACTGTTGGAAGCAGAATACTGGGCTAGATGAACCATTGGTCTGACCCAGTATGGCTATTTTTATATTCTTTTGTAAGCCCATGGGTAGAGGGTCCATGGGGAGCCTCACCTTAACTTTGTTCCACGGGGGGAGGGGGGGCAGGCTTCAGATTTGAACTGGCTGGGTATCGGGGGGGGGGGGGGGGAGGGATTTCAACTGAAATCAAGCAACAAAATTTGATTGCAGGTTTACCAAAACGGGAAAAAAAAATGGTTTCGGTCAGCCTCTACTTACTATGCACTTTAAATTAATGGGTACTAATACATTGATGCAGTGTAGTAAATGAAAGGGTTAGATTGTAAGCAGCTTAGATAGGGAAATACATCTATGTAATTCGCCTTCAACTCAGATTTAGAATTTCCTGAGTTGAAATGATAGATGAATGACAGTAGGCATTTGTTTTCATACCACTATTCCAGAAAATTGAAATCTTAGCCTTGTATATGTTAGCCATGGTTCTTCCTTCCTTTTAAAGCACTACAGGAGCAATTGTACAATCGGGTCATTCGGTCCTGGGAATGTGGGGTGAGAGCCTGTCGTATATGGACTCTTGGACACCCAAGTATCTTTATTGAAAACAAGTGTACACTTGCCATAGACCTGGCATAAACGGGGGTGCCTAAAAGTAGCAAAGGTATATTCCTAAATGTCTGCTCTGCCCCCTCCCCCATTTTACAAATACATTATATGCCATTTGAGAGTATAGTTGTACAACTCCACTTAAACGCCCCAATGACATTTTCAGGAATAAGTGTACACTCAGGGGCTCATTTTCGAAAGAGAAGGATGTTCATCTTTTGACATAAATCAGAAGACGGACGTCCTTCTCTCAGGGATGTCCAAATCGGTATAATTGAAACCCGATTTAGGACGTCTCCGACTGCACTCCGTCGCAAGGATGGCCAAAGTTCAAAGGGGTGTGTCGGAGACGTAGCAAAGGTGGGACTTGGATGTTCTCACCTGGACCTGTTTTTCTTACGACTAAGGCACAAAAAGGTGCCTGAAATGACCAGATGACCACCGGAGGGAATCGGGGATGACCTCCCGTTACTCTCCCAGTGGTCACTAGCCCCCTCCCACCCCCTCAAAAAAAATCTTTCAAAATATGTCGTGCCAGCCTCAGATGTCATATTCAGGTCCATGACAGCGCATGTAGGTCCCTGGAGCAGTTTTAGTGGGTACTGCAGTGCACTTCAGACAGGTGGACCCAGGCCCATACCCCCCCCCCACTTGTTACATTTGTGGAGGGAACAGCGAGCTCTCCAAAACCCACCACAAACCCACTGTAACCATATATATAAGTGCCCCCCTTCACACGTAAGGGCTATGGTAGTGGTGTACAGTTGTGGGTAGTGGGTTTGGGGGGCTCAGCACACAAGAGAGCTATGTTCCTGGGAGCAATTTATGAAGTCCACTGCAGTGCTCCCTAGGGTGCCTGGCTGGTGTCCTGGCATGTCAGCGGAACCAGTGCAGTACAAATGCCGGCTCCTGCCACGACCAAATGGCTTGCATTAGGACGTTTTTGACATGGACATCTTTGGTTTTGAAAATCGCCGAAAGTCAAAAACGTTCATGTCTAGGGACGTTCAGATTTAAGGATTTGGGCGTCTCTGACGGTAGGTTTCCCCGCCCCTGGATTTCGCAGTTTTGCAAGGACATCCAAATCACAACTTGTATGTCCCTTTCAAAAATGCCCCTCTCAAGTCACCTAAATGTTAGTATTCTGTACCTTTAGGCACACAGCTGACATGTAAATGTAAGCGACTTGTTTTAGAATTGCCCTTCACATGTGTAAAAACGTACTCATCTCCCAGCTCTGGTATAAAGGTTGCCCTTTCTGAAATAATACTGCCCCTACAAGCACCTTGTTTCCTCGTCACATTAACACCATAGCTGCAGTCAGGTTTGTTGTATCTTCCTTACAATGTTTGGAATACTTGGCCGAGGATATGGTCGTGCTTTTGAAATATTGTGTATACATTGCATAACCAGCTCTTGGAGCCAGGAAAATGTTTGGAATGCCTTAGCTGTTACTCAGACAGTGTCAGCATGAGGTCCCAGACTAATGTTGTTGCTTCCCAGGATTCAGTTTAGGAATTTTCTTCTGTACATTCTTTGCCAACCTCATGTCACTGGGTTCATTCTAATTCTCCCAAGTGATTAACGCTCAGTGATTCATGGCACCACTGGTCTGTGTAGTGTAGCACGACAAAAGTGATGGTGTTATGTATGATTCTTATCATATCAATTTGTCTATTAGGACCTTTTTGTTTAAATTCACTTTTTGATCTTACTTCATTCCATTTTAGTCCACACCTCTCTCGTAGTTTCATCTTAGTTTCCTGTGGGTAAACTGACCCAGTAAGATCACTGCATCTGTTTGTCTTCCCTCCTAGTAACTTTTGAACTATTCATCCAATTTCATTCACCTTTGTTTCAAAGATTGTAGAATACCACAGTGAATCTCAACTTACACTTGTAGGATTCCTTTAAAAAAAAAAAAAAGACTTTTGTTTCTTGTAGGGAAACGGGACAGGTTCAATTTCATTTGAAATCTCTGTGATTAGACGCATTGTGATTTTCATTTGAAATCTCTGCGATTAGACGCATTGTGATGTCGGCAAGCATTTTTAAAACTCTTCTGCTATTTGTTATAGCCTGTGGTCACCAGCCGACTCCATTTGTTGCCTTGTTTCCTGTATGGAAAAAGTGTATGGCCCAATATTCAAAAACACTTATCTGGATAGGAGCAGCTGCTCTCCAGACTCTAGTGCCAGGGCAGGGTGTGTGGGCATTCCACCTACCTCTACAGATAACAGCTGAATATCGCCAACTACCTAGACAGCTGCTTGGCTTGATTTAGGACAAGGAAAAGGCACTCCTAACTTAGATTGTGAGCCCAATAGGGACAGTGCAAAGTACTTGTAATAGAAATTGTAAACCGCTTAGTCACCTCAGGGATCACTTGGGGTCTATCAAGTGCTGAAATAAATAAAGAAAATGAATATCGATGCTATCTATTTAACCAGTGCCAGTCACTGCTCAGTTCAGTACATACATTCAGCAGCACTGTTTGTGTGGATTGTGACTCTAAATATATGTGCACTCTAAACGTTGCGGGTGATGTTTAAAACAAACATCAGCCATGGCATTTGAATATTGACCTGGTAATGTATTGGTGAGGTAGTTAGAACAAATGTTGTCATAGACATTTAGGAATTTCTGTACCAAAGAAGGAAACTAGGTAACATGAAGCATCCCACAACTCATTGTTTAATTTGTCTATAACAGGAACAATGTGCCTCTTATTATAGCTTCAGGCATTTCGTTTTCAGCCATCACTTCCTCCCATTGACATTCCAGCTGCTGAGGTGGTGTTTGGTGTGGCAGGAAAGCAGCTGTTCCTAGGCCTGACTGGCAGAAAGTCACCCTGCTATTATTGTGACTGGAGATGCCTTGGCTCTGGGAATGGTGGTGGTGGTGGGGGCACTGCTGCCAGTTTTGAGAACGTGATCAAAGTCAAAAACAAGAAAGAGGGCTGTTGATGCACTTTATTTTCCTTGCTCATTCCAACTGCCAGCTGAGTTAATTGAATATTAGGTCACTCTGCTGCTTAAGAAGATTAGTCTCTTTTAACAGCTTGTATTTCAGACAGAAATGATCATTTTAGCACAGAATAGTTTCATATCTCAAGCTAGATTAATGAGCTATATTTGTAAATGATGTATATTGCAGTCCTCATCAAGGGGCAACTAGTTGTAAAGAAAGATATACAATTTAAATGTTCATGCTTTCTATTTGTGACGTTCATTTTTGAAATGAATATGTTGGTTGTTTTGTTGTAGCTGATAAAAGCTGTGACCACAGATAAATGAGTAATGTTGGCTTTTGTGTGAAAAGAAAGGGGGAGGGGAGACGGGGATGTATGTAAATCCGGTCGCTTAGGTGTCAGTAGGCAAAGTGTGCCAGATTTTATGTGTGTATACTACTATTAACGTGGCACTACCTCCAGCTGAAGCATTAATGTAGAATCCTTCTCCCTGAACTTCTGCAGGCCTGAGTGAATGGTGAGTATCGGAGTCCTTCAGCAGAGGCCTTCTGTTGGATTAACACCTCTTTTTGTTTCTCCCATAGGACTTCTTTTTAAGTCAGGCTTGTCCAAGTTCAGTCCTTGAGAGCTGCAAACAGGCCAGGTTTTTAGGATATCCTTAACAAATATGCATGAAATGTATTTGCATGTCCACTACATCCATCTTTTGCAGATCTCCCTTGTGCATATTCATTATGGATATCTTGAAAACCTGGTCTGCTTGCACTGCAGCCCCTGACGATTGAACTTGGACAAGCCTGTTTTACATAAAACACAGTGGTGGTTCTTCTTTAACTTTTAAGTCAGGCTCCTTTGTCTTTTGGTGGCAGGTTTGAATTTTGCTATGAGTAGTCGGCACTGCCATAGCGAATGAGAGTGTCGTCTGTAGGACACTGAATTCAGCACAAGCTGCTACCTTGCAAACTGTTTTGTTTTGTTTTTAGTTTCTACCTGGAAGGATTTGATAGTTCACATTTTATTTGTTGTGTTTTGTTAATACATTGGTTTTAAAAAGCAGTAAGGGTTAACAAGTTCATTTCATTTCATTTATTGCAATTTTAGCCCCTATGTACTGATTCTAAGTGGGTAACAGTATAGCTTAAAATAAACAAAGTTGTACACACTCACAATAACAAATAAAACGTATATATGTATTCTCAAACAGTGCAAAAATGAGTAATTACATACCTGATGGTATTAAATGTTCTGCTAAAAAAAAAAGTGCACTTCCAGTTTTGAAGAAAGTTCATCAAATCTCTTTTATCATGTCAAAGGTGGTAACAAATTCTACCAACGTGGACTTATCACTGAAAAGTTATTGACCACGTTAGCTCAGAATTGTCAGTAGATTCTGCTGGCTTGAACACGATGCCTGCCCTGCACCAATTCATAAGGCTGGATTAAATTGTTCAGTTCTGTGGTACAAATACCACAAATTTCCAAATACTAAATAAAGGCACTTGAATGTGGTACAACAATGGGACCCAATATAAATCAATCAAAACTGGCAGTATATGAACCCTTTTTTTGGTCCAAGATAACCCTAGGAGCTGCATTTTGTATCAACAGAAGCCCAGCATAGATCATATTACAATAATCCAGAATTGGAAGAATTAGCATCTAGACTAGGGGTGTCTGGCCTCGGCCCTCACTAGGTCAGGTTTTCAGGATTTTCCCAATGAATATGCATGAGATCTATTTGCATACAGTGGAGGCAGTGCATCCAAATAGGTCGCATGCATATTCATTGGGGAAGTCCTGAAAACCCGACTGGATTGTGGTCCTCGAGGACCAATAGTCTTCACTAATTGTTAAGTCAGGGTCACTTGGGATCCAAAAGAACTGAAGGAGAGCGGCCAAATGTTTTTTTTTTTTTTTTTTTTTTTGTTACATTTGTACCCCGCGCTTTCCCACTCATGGCAGGCTCAATGCGGCAGGCAATGGAGGGTTAAGTGACTTGCCCAGAGTCACAAGGAGCTGCCTGTGCCGGGAATCAAACTCAGTTCCCCAGGACCAAAGTCCACCACCCTAACTACTAGGCCACTCCTCCACTCCATGTGGGGCCAGACACTGTTGACAAGCATGTGTCAATGACATCCATCCCCACCAGCCCACTTTCTAACTTTTAAATGAGGGTATCCTCAAGGAGAAGAGCATTTCTACATGCATTCTTTTTGTCAATTGAGAAATTTCTTGTCCTTCAATCATGCAGCTCTTCCCCCATTCACTTCTTCCTTTCGGTCATGATCTTGATTAGAGAGGCAGATAATAGAAGAAAAAACACAGAAAGATGATGGGGGCCGTACCAGAAGTCTTCAGGGGCCGCCATTGGATCCTGGGCCTTGCATTGAAGAACACTGATCTAGACTGCCACCCAAAAATGTTCCAGTTCCACAAAACAGGACAACCTTCGGGCCATATGTAATTTATAAAATTACCCTGGCCCACCTTATTCTCTTGTGTATGAAAAAACAATGACAGTCCAAAAGTACTCCTACATACTTAACTTCCTTAAAAGTCCGAATTACACTATTGCCCAAAAGTAATGAAAAGGGAAAATCATAATCTTTATAGCAAGAAACAACCATTGTCTTTATTTTGAGCAAATTCGCTGCTATTCTTGGACTAACTTATGGGCCCTTTTACTAAGCTGCGTTAGGTGCTCATTTATTATTATTATTATTAGGATTTATTTACCGCCTTTTTGAAGGAGTTCACTCAAGGTGGTGTACAGAAAGAATAGATCAAACATGAGCAATAGGCAATTACAGCAGTAAAAATATTCGAAAACAATACAAATATGGTATGGTATACTAGCAATGTCAACACAATACCTAATAGAACATTATAATTGGTAATGAAGGGTAAAGCAAAGTTGTAACATATAGATGGGTAAGAAAGTAGGAAGAATTAGAAAGTAAGGTGACTGATTTGAAGAAAGTTGCACATGGAGGAGTGGATAAACATGTCCTGCTGCAGTATGTGCAGCCCGAGTCACTCCTTGTGTGTGTGATGAGACTAACAAGTTAGTTACTTCTTCCATTAAAGGCTTGGTTGAAGAGCCAAGCTTTCACCTGCTTCCTGAAGTAGAGATAGTCTTATGATAAGCGGAGCCTTTCAGGCAATGCATTCCAGAGTGTGGGGCTACTCTGTAGAAGGCTCGCTTGCGGGTATCACATCGTGTAATGTCTCTTGGAGAGGGTGTAGTTAGTGAAAGTCCTTGGGAGGACCTTAGTGTCCTTGGTGGTGTATGGAGGATCATCCTATTCTTTAGATACTCAGGGCCATTTCCTTTCAGGGCCTTGAAGATCAGACATAGAGTTTTAAATTTAGCCCTGTATTGTACTGGTAGCCAATGAAGTTTTTACAAAAATGGTGTATTTGCACGTAATGCAGATAAAATGACCTAATGCAAGATGCGCTAAAGTATTCTGCATTCTTTTTGCAATTTGCATGAGCTAACCATGAAGAAATTTTAAAAAATATTTTGTAGGGGGCGTGTTAGGGATGGGGAATGGGCATGGATGTGCTTATCTAGTGCACTGACATTAGCACGAACTAACTGAATAATGCAGACTTAATGCCTCCAAATTGGAATTGATAAAAACTCCCATGTTAATTATTTTTAATGGCTGCACACTAATGCTAACACTAGCACCCCCCCCCCCCCCCCCCGCCCCAAAAATAAATAAATAAATAATGATTTTATGGCCATGATAGAAATGGGCTTAATGTTCAGGAAAGACCTGTGTAAGGGTGCACTAGGCCCATTTCTTAGTGCAGCTTAGTAAAAGGACCCCTTAATGAATATGTGCCCAGCTTATCCTCCCTTATATCTGCAAGTGGAATGATATGGCAGCCAAGTTGTTTTGGTATAGTGGAGACATGTTTTTCACAAATATTTGTAGTAAATGTCGCTGAAAAATTGCTACCCAAGATATCAGAATTGTAGTTAGGGTGATGTGAACAAGGGATATGTTTTTGTTCCGTGTTGTTACATCACACCTCTAAAATCATAGTCCTTTTCATTATATTAAACCACTAGATGAATGGGTTGTGTCTCCTACCAGCAGATGGAGGTAGAGAAACTGAACTGTATCAGTGACATCACTGATTTAAGGGTTGGTGCAATTTGGAAACCATAAGAATTTCTCTACCTGCAGCAGATGGTGTAGGTTGGGCTGATGTAGCAGGTTTGTGACTTAGACCTAACTCCCCGGACTGCAGTCTGTGGGCTTACTGTCCCTGAGGTTAAGCCCTAAACCTGCTCCTGAGCTTCTGGCCATGGTCCTTACCCTAGTTGAGCTTGGAGGGGTTTCTCCCTCCATAATCCCAAGCCTAGCCCGTGGATTTGTGTTCAAATCTTACTGTACACCGCCTTGAGTGAATACCTTCAAAAAGGCGGTAAATAAATCCTAATAAATAAATAAGGTGGTTTGGTACTAATCCCCATGGGAGGTTCATCCCCATGGCTATCGAGGGTCCCTGACGTTCAGGACCCTTTGGGTGATGAGGAGCCTTGATACAACTCTTAAAGAAGCCAAAGTGGTGGAGTGGTGGCTTGGATGTAGATTTGACCCTTTGTCCATTTGTATCCTCTCTGGAGGACCCATAGGGGTTGGAGGAAGATGACCTCAAGGGCTCCCTTCAGGATGTAGTGTCTCAAGCTAAGGGTGATCTCTCTCTGGAGGACAAGGAGGAGGAAGATTCCTCGGTAGTATAATTGTTCCAGAGGGATTTGGTCACCTGATTGACTTGGTGACTAATTTGGTGGCACTCCAAATTGAAACTGCTGCAGGTGGGGACCCCATCCTTGAGGTGCTTTGAAAGTTGTCCAAAATCTTCCTGATGCATAGGGCACTCTCTCAGATGGTGTTAGCAGAGTGGGAAGCACTGGCAGGTGTCCTTAGGGGTCTCAAGCTCTTGGGAAGGCCATAACCATTGCCTTGTGAGGACCTGGAAAGGTTTTTCCACCTGTCTAAAGTAGATGACCTGCTAAGAAAACCACAATTCCTGTAGAAGGGGGTTTGGCCCTGAAGGACACCCCTGATTGAAAGGTGGAGTAACTGCTAAAGCAGGCATTTGTGTACTCAGCAGTGGGAATTCAGTCCTCCGTGTTTGGGGCCTATATAATCTGGGCTCTTTTGAGATGAATCCAGAAGTTGCCAGTGTCCCTGGAGGCAACCTGCTTAAATTCTGGGGTAGCCTTCCTGGTGGATATACTCTATGATCTGAACCACATCTTTTCATAGGCAGTGGCATCTGAAGTGGTGGCTCATCGGTGGCTGTGGCTTTGTCACTGTATGGCTAACCCTGCTTCTAAAGCACATCTGAGCAAGCTGATCTTCCAGGGTTGTTTGCTCTTTGGAAAGGATTTAGAGAAGCATGTGAAAGACCACAGGGAAACTAGGCCCCAGTGTGTGAAAAAAGACTTCCAGAGGCCTACCCTTGGGCATCAGCACATTCCATGGGGCCAAGACTCGTTGAGAACTGGGGATAGTACCACCTGAGCAAATGGCCATCAGCTGTTTTTGCGGCCCTAAAATCACAGAAGGGTGGGCCCTTTCACAGAGCTGATAGAGCAAGAGATCTTGATACCTCCACCTGGCAGGAGTCCGACCCCAAGTGAGGATTAGCAGGGACCCTCAGGAAGTTCTGGGAGGTTAAGGGACAAATGAGACGCAGGTAACACCAGAACACAATAAAAAAAGACAGGTCCAACCTGCCAATGAAGAAATACACCAATATGGCAGAAACTTCTTTACTGATAAGCCAAATCTTGTAAACAAAAATCCAGTGGCGTAGCAAGGGAGGGGCGGTCCGCCCCGGGTGTCAGCTTGGGGGGGGGGTGTGCTCCCTGCCAGCTCCCCCCCTCGGCGCATCGACACCCCCCCCAGTGCCCACCCTCCTCCGTCCAACCAGCTCCCCCTACCTTTAAAAAAATATTGGAATCCGAAGCGAGGCGCAGCGCCTCGCGCCTGCACGTAAAAGAAATGTGCAGCGTCTCATCGGGCCTTCTCTCGCTCTGTCTGTCCCGCCCTTGCGGAAATAGGAAGTTGCGTCAGCGGAGGGCGGGACAGACAGAGCGAGGGAAGGCCCAATGAGACGGTGCTCATTTCTTTTACGTGCAGGTGCGAGGATTCCGATATTTTTTTAAAGTTAGGGAGTTGGTTGGACGGAAGAGGGTGGGCACTGGGTTGGGGGGGGGGTGTCGATGCACCGAGGGGGGGTATGTCATCGTGCTGCACCCGGGGGGGGGGGTGCAATGGCAAACCACCCCGCCCCGGGTGGCAGCCCCCCTCGCTACACTACTGCAGAAATCACTTTATTGATAAACCAACTCTTGTTTACAAGAATTGGTTTATCAGTAAAGAGGTTTCTGCTATACTGGTGTATTTCTTCATTGGCAGTTTGGACCTGTCTTCTTTGATTGTGTTCACCTCTGGTGCTACCTGCTTCTCTCATTTGTCCCTAAACCTCCCTGGACTTGATGGAAACTTATCTGTACGCTGTGATACAAAATTACAAATGTATTCTGCAAGTGGCTGAGGGATAATGGCTTAGTGCAAATAACAACACGATTTCACTAGCCATTTCTAGGAATAACACAAAATGTATACTGGTACTGTCACTGGAAGAATTTTTGTTTCTATACCATTCATCTGGACTAGTCTACTAGGATGCAAAGAAAGGAAATAAGGAAATTAAAAGGTTTGAATACATTTTCAATTTGACTCACATAAAGTCAATTTTAAGTGTGTAAAAAAAATGAAAAACAAAACAAAAAAATGAAATAATTTCTTCAGTACACCCTACTGTGGACCTTCTGTTTAGGTAGAACAGACTTCCTCTCCTGCACTTTTTCTCATTTCTATTTTGGAGAGGAGTCTGTAGAAATCATGGTTTTCAAACAGGGCTTGGAGTTCCCCCATAGCTTTTAGTGAAACCTGCAAGCAATGTGTGAAGAGCCATAAAATGGAGTGCAAGAGTATATAAGGCCAAAAGGTGCACAAAGATGAGAAAGTGAGATCTAGTGGTCTTGAAAAACTAAATACAGTACATGTAAGTCAGGAGTCCCAGGTGATACTTTCCTTTCAACTCTGCCTTTGCCTTTTTTTTTTACTCCTCATTTCAGAATGTATAAAAAGTCCTTAAAGTTCTCAAACCAACAAAGTTTCCTCCCTTTAGGACTTCATTTGGCAATAGTGGCCTAATTCAGTGTTTCTTGAGCTTCTGCTCTTTGTAAAATGCAGTAGACTACTGTTTTGTAGTGGCAAAAGGTTGGTTGTTAGGGCACAGAAAAAATATTCACTAGTCGATGATAAGAAACTGTGGGGAGCAGGAGAGGAGTTTAGTCTTGCCTCAAGGACCACTAGACCACCACAGCCAATAACTAGGCCCGAGGGGGTCTTCTATGGCTCGGGGGGGGGGGGGGGGGGGGTCAGAGATACATGGGGGAGTGGGAGGAGCGATCGGCGATGCTTGAGGAGAGTGGGGGCACTGAATATTGCCAGCACCCGCCTAACTGCCAGCTCCTCCTTGACTCCATCTCTCTCTGGCCCACTTAAAAAAATGGCTGGTGTGTGGCCCAAAGTTCAGTGACATTGCCTAGTTGAGTGCTGCTAAATATCAGTGACTGGCCTGCTGAGCATGATTTAGGTGGTCAGGAGCCTCTCCTGCCTGTATATATCGCTTTGAATATTGACCGGTTAGTTTGTAGGGGAGGATGGTAGGATTCCCTGCACATCTTTCTCTGTATGAATCTAACAGCCCTTTGCCTGCCACCTCCCACTTGTCATGCTGCCTCTGGTGGTGACATGCAAAGAGTGAAACTGCATGAAAAAGGCACTTGTGATGAATCATGGAGAATACTGATAACAGCAGCAATAAGGAAGGTAACATGTACAACTACACCTCCAATTGAGGACAGCTCTTTATTTCTAGAATAAACCCAGGGAATTCATGCATCCTTCCACTGGTGGCATGCCTGATCTTCAATAAACTAGCCTTTGAAGAAATTGTGCTTGGTATGTACAAAGCCAGCAATGTGAGGCTAATGTTCTGTGAATGCTGTCTCTTCATGGAAAGGCTAGCTGTCACTGAAGGATGGATATAAAGGTTGGAAAAGCTGATAATGTTTTGATGTGAATTGGCCTTACATACTAACAGATTTTGTTACACTGCAACTTCTAAGCTATTCACGTTTTTCTGTTTTCTAATAAGCAGTTTTCTGTTTGTGTCTTTATATGCTAGTATTTTCCCCACTGAATGCTTTGGAGCTGGGGTGAACAAGTGCTTCAGGAAATATGCAAATAAGGAAAGCTTTTGATTGACATGTGGGCATCTCTGTATGGATTTATTGCCTTTTGTTGGCAACTGATGTCACTTGAGAAACTCTGCTTGTTGGAAGAGAGATAATGAAGTTTACAAATAGAATAATAAAGATGATAATGCAGACTGTGGCGCTGACCTGGGCCAGATACAAATTCTTCATAAAATTATTGTCAGGCAATTTGCTTCCCGAGCAGATCTTACTCAAACACTTAGGGCCCAATGCACAAAGGCAGCTGTAAAATACAGCTGCCTCGGTAAAACTTACCAAGTCACAAACAGCGACTGATGCACAAAGGGGATCGCATGCAATGCAAATGGATCCCTGTTTGTGCATCAGTCGCTGTTTGCAACTCAAAGCTGTCAAATGCATTTGACAGCTTGCACAAAAATCCCTGGTGGTCCAGTAGACTGCCTCCCAACCCCCCCACCCGGTGCCTCCCAACCCCCCCCCCCAGCTTGAGACTTTCCCTGGGGGGAGGTCCAGTGGACCCCCTAAAATTTGAAATATCTTCTGGGGGGGTCTGGTGAACCCCCTCAAACTGTCCCCTCCAAAGTATGCCCTGGTGGTCCAGTGGACCCGACCCTCCTGCACCCAAACAAAGATCTACCCTGGTGATCTAGTGATCCCCCTTCCTCTCCTGTCCTGCCCATACCTTAAAAAGTTGGAGGCAGCAGGGCAGGAACAACACCACCTGCCTTGGATCCCGCCACATCCAAAATGGTAGCGCCAAGCCCATGGTGCTTAGCCCCGCGCCCATGGTGCTTTGCCCCACCCAGTGCATCTCAGAATGCACCAGGCAGGTGCTGGGTGCCGCCATTTTGGAAGTGGTGGGGCTTGAGGGAGGAGGTGTTGCTCCTGCCCTCTTGCCTCCAATTTTTTAAGGTATGGGGAGGGGAAGGGCATGAGACGGGGAGTCACTAGATCAGCAGGGGAAATCTTTGCTGGAGTTTGGGGGGGAGGCTGGGTCTATTGGACCACCAGGGTAATTTTGCTAGGGGGAGGGGGGCCGGGGATGTGTGGGGTCTACCAGACTACCAGGGAATCTTCAAAACCGGGGGGGGGGGGGTGTTGGGAGAGGAGGGGTAAGGAGCATATTCCCTTCGCTCCAGAGCAGCTGTAAAATTAGCTCATTAGAGCTAGGCGCTCTGTAGCTGTGCATCATCCAGAATACTCATTAGAATACTAATGAGCTCATTGTAATACATTTGCATTGGGTTCTCTGTGGCTGCTAACGGCACAAGTTAGAGCCATGGAAAACCCCTTTGTGCATTACTCACTTAATAACGTTTGCTTTAGACTGGCTAAGTCAGTGGCTGGCAGTCAGGGCTCAGGCCATATAATAGGCACACGCTTGTTTTAATTTTTGCGCATGCCCAATTTCCGGCTCATTAAAAAATGGCCTTTGCCCAGCCACGGTAGAATGTGGCCTAGCGTGTGCCCAAGAGACGCACCCATGCTACCACAAGCCACTTTTTGCCACAGATTTGTAAAAGGACCCCACAGTGAATGAGTAGATATAGAGAATGCAGCTGTCTGTGACGGGTCCTGCAGACCTGCTAAACATGAAGTGATGTACAGTGGCATGTGACCCACCTTACACACAAGACACACACAGTTTCACACACCGTCTCTCCTAGTAGAGGTCTATCAGCACATTGCTACTAGGAGAATTGGAAAGTAAACATGTCATCATCTTTTAAAGCAGTGTGCTTTCAGCCTAGTCCAAGATAATGCACAATGTATATGCATGAGGTAGCGTTGCACACACTGCCTCCAGAGTTAACAAATCTGTCATGCAGAAAAGCTGATTGCATCATATAACCTTTCAAGACCAAGTGTATGAACATGCACAAACACACACATACAACCTCCTCACACACACGTGTATCCTATAACATTTCAAGACTTGCATATATATGCATCATATAACATTTTAAGACCACACGCACGCTAACTTTTCAAGACCACCGAAACACATACACATGCACGCACTACATTAACTTTCAAGATATAAGTACATAAGTGTTGCCATACTAGGACAGACCAAAGGTCCATCAAGCCCAGCATCCTGTTTCACACATGCATCACGTAACCTTTGCAGACCATGCACATATGCACACACAGGCCCCTTTCAATAAGCAGAAGGTATTATCACCTGGTAAGATTGCAGTGGTTTTTTTTTTGTTACATTTGTACCCCGCGCTTTCCCACTTGTGGCAGGCTCAATGCGGCTTATATGGGGCAATGGAGGGTTAAGTGACTTGCCCAGAGTCACAAGGAGCTGCCTGTGCCAGGAATCGAACTCAGTTCTTCAGTTCCCCAGGACCAAAGTCCACCACCCTAACCACCAGTGGCATAGCCAGACCTGAAATTTTGGGTGGGCCCAGAGCTAATATGGGTGGGCACTGTGTGTATAGTAGTAGTGTTTCTTGTGATACTACAAAATAATGCCCTTGATAATGGATTTCTAAGTAGTCTGTCCAACAGCTGCCCTGAATCAACATAACCACATACATAGTTAATGGAAAAATTGATATTTTTAAATATGATTATCCCATATCTTAAAATTGACCATGCATAAGTCTACAACAACGGCAAACTTCTCAATACACATGGCAGGATCCTGCAATATAATTACATAGGAGAAATGTATTCAAATTCTGGTAGCACCTCAATAATAGCAATACAAAATCCCTTCACTGCCAGGTACTTTGTGAAGTAACACTAAAGGCTGCAAAGAAGCTCCTTAACACCAATTCTGAACACGTTTACCAACAACAGTACTTTTATAAAGGCAGAGGTGAATATACATAGCAGCAATACACATTCTATTGGAAAATTCAGACCTCAGACTCGTACCACACAAACTACATGCCAGCAGAATCTCTCACCTCAGTCACATACAGAATGCATACCAACCCTCATCAATTACAGAATAGAGGACCAAAAATTAAAAATTGTCCTGTAGCCCGGCATCAGCCCTTCTCTGCCCTTTCCTACCCCCCCAACCCATCCCCATAGCCCAGCATCAGCTCTATCCTTCCCTTCCCCACCATCTAACCCTGCAGCTAGGCATCAGCTGTACCCTAATTCCCCCACCTCTCCCTGCAGCCTAGCATCAGCCCTGTTCTACCCTCTACCTATCCCCCCATAGTCTGGCATCTACCCTGCTCTTCCCAATCTCCCTCTCCACCCTGAACCAAACCAGTATTAAATATAAAACATTTTATTTTTTAATGTCTTGGGTGCTGCAGAGACCACCCCCACCCAACAAAAAACATACAACCTTTTTAAAAATTATTATTTTAGTCTTGGCACTGAGCCCATCCCTGCCCAGAAACCCACCAACACACCTTCCCCTCCCTCCCTCCTCCTGCAGGGAAGACAAAGGGGGGGGGGGCTGGAGAGCCAAGGGAAAAGGAGGAGGCCGCACCCTGGGAGACCAGGCATTTCATGGGATAAGGATGGTGGGTTCAGCTGGGGGCACAAATCAAGGACACAACCGAACAGGGCAAAGATCATTTCTGTCAAGCTGATTCCATGTGCCCCAATGAAAGGAGAGTTTAATTCTACTTCCATTTAATTTCAAAATATTCCATCATCTTTATAACATCAGGCTTCCCAAGGTAGATTAGAACAACAGTTAAGATGAACCCATCAGGAAACAGGATATCCTCACTGAAATTTGGCCATCTGTATTGTATACAGTGTATTTATTTTATTTTTTAGTGTAGAAAAATGAGCACAAAATACAGAGTTTAAAATTGCAGTTTCTACCAGCTATAATAATTTTAAAGATGCTTTAGTGATATTCAATTGTTATTTCATGATATTTATACCTATATGGGAAGCTTTCAAATAAATTAAAAAGCTGTCCAATAAGTAAAACAAAAACTTTTGACCTCTACCTTTTAAGGCACTATCTATCCAATTGAAACAGCTTTAGATTTGTTACAGATGGACAAACAGTAAAGAACGATAAAGTGGATGCAGCAGCTCATAGGTTTGTTTCCTTTGGTTTGAGTGTACTAGAGAAGAATGACAGCTATGCGGGGGGAGTGAAAACAGAGATTAATTGGCTTCCTTGCTTACCATGGATTAGATCATTTCAAACCTCCTTGGTCTCGACTCCGGACGGTCACGGACGGTGTCCTTTGCCTGCCGCGTCCTGCCTACGCGGAAACAGCAAGTTGAATAAGATGAGGCGGGACGTGGCAGGCAGCAGAAGGACCCCGACGCCGGCATCCTGTCCTAACCCCACTGCCTGCAGGTATGACGGTAACGGTTTGGTTCAGTCCGGAGGACTACGGGGGGGGGGGGGTGGGGTGGGGAACGAGGTTGACGGAGAGAGGAAGGAGCAGATGTGAGAGGGAAGAAACTGAAAGCGGACAAAAAGTTCAACAGATGTGTCGGATGGAACAGCGCGGGAAGGGCAGCAGCAATTCTTACCAGAAGCCGAGGTTGCGCTTCTGTAGCAAGTTCAGCCCAGCAGTCCTGCCTCTTCTGAGGTAAACTTCCGGGCCAGCACAGGAAGCAGTAGCGGCAGACAGATAGACGTGATCCTGCGCCTCTGCCTTGGTTGTTATTAGCGAGGTGCAACAGGAGGGCTCTTCTGCTGCATGGCGGCCGGCGGGTGGATGAAAAGGGTCACAAATGACTGGGCGGGCCTGAGCCAAGATTGGGTGGGCCTGTGCCCACCCAGGCCCACCCGTAGCTACGCCCCTGCTTAACCACTAGGCCACTCCTCCACTCAAAAGGTTTTTCATGGTAAGCGATTTTCTTCTGTCCTTGTTGCATTTGAGCTCAGTTGTGGGATCCATTGCTGGTTATTATGATGGTATGATGCAGTGTCTTGTGTAATATTTTACTGATTTCCCTTCTGCTGCTTTTTTTATTTCCCTACATATCAGTTACTAGTGTGACTACTACAGGTTTATTGGTCACTTTGCCTCTAATGTCTAGTTCAGAGTAGTGGAGTTCAGGGCATTCAGGGCTGGAAAAGAACTTATCTGGCTAAAATTAGTTGTCTTGTATCTGCATCTGGAGACCATACTGCCAATGTCAGGGTCCTTCCTAGGTTGAGGAGCTGCTGCCAGTGATGTTGGTGGGGCCTGAGAAAGCTGCTTGTTTCCTGGCAGGGAGCGGGTGAAAGAGTGCCCAGAGAGAGGGGGTGGGGGGAAGACTGTGTGCTGGAAGACAGAGCAGAGTGCCAGAAATAATGGGGGAGAAGAGACAAAGGAGTAAAAATGCCAAAGAGGGGGGCTGGAATGTACAGGGAGACAGAGTGACTGGAGGGAATGGAAGAAGCAGAGAGATGAGATTGTGGGAGAAAACAGCAGAGAAAAGTAATAACAAAGGGAAAAAAATTTAAAAAAACAGAGAGTAAAATAAGAAAACATTCTTAAGAAGCACATTTTAACATATTTCCTGGCATCTAAGTATTCCCAATGCTGTTTGTTACTGTTCACACAGAAAAATGTGTGTGTGTGTGTATGTATGTATGTATATGTATATTCATACCAGTGATGGGTTATATCTTCGAAGGTTCTTAAATCTGGAGCTCTTTAAGGCTTTTTCCTTCCACCATTGTTCATCTTTTTAATTATCCCAGTGTGCTTGGAAATTTGTAATGATAACATTATTTATATGACTTCTAAAGTGTTTTGGGGAACAGATTTAATTTTTATTATTGAGATTTGTGTATATATATTCATACATACATTCACACGTGAGAGCTCACCATGCAGCAGCTTTATCTGTAGGCTAATTTCCTTCTTTCTTTATTAAAATACGATATACTGTTCTTCATTAAAAAAAAACTGGAAAGCAGTTCACAGTTTGTGTCATTAATGATATTCAGCTCTGCTATCTCCTTCATATGTTGTGTATATTAAATAGTAGGATAGTATCATTGCACTGTTACACACTTGTTGTCATTTTGGTTGTTAATGCTTGACTGAGTCACTGACCTGTGTGAGATCATAGCTAGTGTATGAAAAATCCCAGGCTCTGTAGCTTGGGTCTGTCGAATTGCGAATATTAGGCCCTGTAAACGCACTTGTTAACTTGTTGATAAGTGCTAACAGATTGTACAGCATGGAGTCAGTGGGAGAAGGCAGAAAATCAGATCCAGGTCATGAGAGCAGATGAACAAGCTGGCTGTCCTTGCAGGACTGTATATGGTAGTTGAATATAGAAACTGTTTATCAAAATAGAAATCTCAGTATACAGAGCACTCTAAAAGTTCCTTCAAGGTTACCTTTGTGATGGATTTTGTATTCATGTTTTAGTTACTTTTAACTTTATTCAGAGCATGTTTAAGGGATTGTGTGCTCTGTGTTTTCTATTCTATTCTCAACATTTCTCAGTTGTCTACTCCCCATTTCGATGTAGGCGACATACGTAATAAACTGGAAAATTAGCCAGGAGCATACATGCAAATATGCTACAAGCCACATAAATCAAATCAGAGAAAACTATAACATATACGAATTTTTCAAATAAATAAGTTTTCAGCGACCGTCAAGAAAGATAATGAGAAGGTTGAAGTCTAGTCTGAACAGGCAAGTTATTTCAAAATTAGATGCCTAAAATGAAGAGTTGAATGTAAAATCTGTCTGTACCGTACCCTTTCACTGAGGGAAATCCGAGTACATGACTGTATTGCATTTATTTATTTATTTACTTACTTACGTATTGGGATTTATTAGCCGCCTTTTTGAAGAGATTCACCCAAGGCAGTGTACAGCCAGTACAGTTTAACATACTGTATATGGGTTGGGGTTTTTTTTTTTGTTACTTTGGGTGTTTCAGAAATTATATGTGTGTGTGTATGTATGTATATGAGTATCCGAACCCACCCCCCCAATATATAAAATGGTTAGAAATTATTCCCATCCACGGATCACCTATATTAATTTGATCTTGATGACTTCCATATTCAAATGCAGCAGCTTTATACTTGTTTCAAAGTTCAGTGCAGAGAAGAGATATGATTACTTGTCTGTGGTAGGTAGGTAAAAGCAGTTTCTTTCTGCTCATTTCCCTCTGCATTTTCTTTGCTAACTTTTGCCTCAAAGCACTTTTGTCTAAGAAAAAAAAGGAAAATAAGTAAATATATAGACAGGGCTTTTTTTGAGGGGGTACTTGGGGGTACTGAGTACCGGCACCTTTTTCATTGTCTGCTAAAAGTGACCCATGGACCCCAAGTTTTAATGAAAGTGCTCATTCTCTATACACCAATTCTGCCTTGTCATAGATTCTATGACTGGTTGCAGGGGGCCTGGCTATTGTAGGGTGGGTCGCTCAGTGATCACCCCACTCCTGAAGGGTGGCTCGGCACCTTTTTTGCTAGAAAGAATGCATTGGATATAGATATCCATATATAAAACAAAAGTTAGGTTAGCATATGGCTGCTGTAACAAGCAGGGGTGGACTAACAGTGATCTGGGCCCCCGGGCAATAAGGATCATTGCCCCCTCCCACCCGCTGAGATCACTAAGCTTAAAAAAATAGCTGCCACTACTGACCTAATCTGCACACTGTTAAATTGTGAATCCACCTTAACACCTAGGCGCCCCTGATACTGGAATCTCAGTCCCTTCTAGAACCTTCTTCTGCCCAGAAGTTCAGCTTTTAGAATGTTCAGTACCAAGTTGTTACGATATAGCCAACCTCTTATCAACTGTGTATAAATTGTTAAACTGTATTGGAAGTCTCCCACCAATTTGTTGGTGGCAGAAAAATCTGGATATCATCTGCTTAAAAGTAAAATTGATACCCTTCTTGTCTGAACAAAGAGGAAAGAAGTTGCAATATAATGTTGAACAAAACAACTGAGAAGGAGGGGCCCAGGGATGCCCCAAATCACACATCCTTTGAGTACAGGCAGAATCCTGTCCTTTCCAAATAAAGTTCTGCTCTGTCACGTTTTGAAAGTTTTGGAACCACTTCAGTGCCACACCACCTATCCTCAGCACCTCCGAATGGGCAGACAACAACAGGAGTCGAGAATTACCAATAAAGTACTGTTCAAATGCACCTGCTGGAGATCAGCATTATTAAAAAACAACTATCCACCAACTTGTGCTGCAAGTGCCGTGGTAAAGAAGAAGCCGAGCTGCTCAGTCTGCACTTACTCCCTGGTCTGCTAATGCCTGAACTTCCCTCTGCCCAGCACACCCTTGAGGAAAAAGGAAGTTAAGTCAGAAGGAGTGGGATGAGCCGCAGCAGAGAGAAGTTCCGGCGTTAGCAGTTCAGGCCTGCTCAGGATTGTAAGTGCGCTGAGTGGACTTGGGGCCAGATGCACTAAACTTTACGAGGCAATAACGAGCCATTAACGAGCAAATAGTAAACCCTGGCATGCACTAAATACTTTTTCCGACGACGGTAGCAGCTAATACAAACGGAATTCAGATGAGCAAATTGTGTAGAAACCCTATTGAAATGAGATGCACTAAGGTTTTCCGCTTGCCCTAACGCTGGAAAATGCCGGGAAAGCTAACGAGAGGTATGTACCTCTCGTTGGGGCTGTGCAGGCTTCGAAAACTTATAAAATGTAAAAAAAAAAAAAAATCGGGAGGGGGCAAAAACGCTCGTCAGGAGCGTCCTTTATGGACGATCTTCACTTGTAGGTATTATAGGTATTATTTAAAAAATCGCAGGCATCCGCTGCACCTATGGTACGCCACTCCCCCCTCCCCCCTGCATTGAAATCAGAACTTTTACGCAGCCCCGGCCCCCCTTCCTCCCTCCCTTCCTTGAAATGACAGCTTCCCCGCCATCCTCCGCCCCTCCGTGGCCCCACCCCCGCTGCCTTCCCTGAGGTCGTCGCCGCCGCCGTTCCCCCCCCTACGTAGGTTACTTACGTCAGACGAGAGCAGGCCAGGAGCAAAGGAGGGAAGTCCGAAGAGGCGATCAACTGTTGTTGCCGGTGCAGTGCCTTCACACAGAGGTGAGAGGCACTGCGAGGGCCCGGTGGCAGATGGAGGGGGGCAGGGGAGGGGGGGAGCAGCGGCAGCGACGACCTCAGGGGGGCGGTGGGGGTGGGGCCACGAGGGGGCGGAGGATGGCGGGGAAGCTGTCGTTTCAAGGAAGGGAGGGAGGGGAGACGGGGCTGCGTAAAAGTTCTGATTTCAATGCAGGGGGAGCGAGGAGCGGCAGCGACCGCGGGGGGGGGGGGGGGAAGGCTGTCAATAAAGGACGTCCATAAAGGACGTGTTTGTTTGTTTTGTTTTTTTGACGTCTTTGGCATGCGCAGAGCAGCCAGCATAATGCTTGGCTGCTCTGCGCATGCTCTACTGGCCGATTATCCGACGGTTTTACGAAGGGTTAGAGAATGCAAGTGAGCTGCAATGAGCAACTCATTTGCATTCCCTTTCCTTCATGCATAGCTGTTCCCTACCGATTCGCTATGGAATTCGGTAGGGAAAGGCTCTAACTACGACTTTAGTGCATCCTCCCTTGGTTTTTTCTTGACTCCTTCTTACAGAATCACACCAGTGTTAGCGGGGGGGGGGGGGGGGGGGGGGGCTTTCTGGTTCCAGCAGGCACGGAGGAGGGAGAGGGATATCAGGCACATCACATGGGAGGGAGTACTAGGCCTCCCACTGCCCTGGGCCCTCAAGCACTGCCCAGTTGCCCGAATGGTCAGTTCGCCCCTGCTATGGATACTTAAAAGTTTTGGGTGTAAAATTCTAGTATAGAAAGAAAATCATAGATAAATAAAGCCCTAGTTTTTAAACTATTTAAGTGTTACAAGTAAATAAATAAAACAAGCTTTAAAAAAGCAACTTCACTTTGCAATCCTGGTCCCAAGCAACAGGCAAAGCTAAGGAAAAAACTGGAGCATGCTCATTAGGTCTGAGTGAGGCATGCTGGGAGCTACATACAGAGTATAAAATCTCCTTGACCTTCAGGCACAGATGCCAGATGGGCGGTTTTCCGCAACCCACTGCGGGAATTTTTTGACCGCTGCGGGTTGCGTTTTTTTGGGCGGCATTTGATTTTTCTAGGGCGGTTTTTTTTTTCGTCCGGTTGAGGTTTTTTGTCCCCTTTTTACCCACGGGAGGCGGGGTTAATAATGTCGGGGACGGGATTGATGGCATTGGGGGTGGGGTTAATGATGGGGGCAGGGTTTGTGATGACGGGGGTGGGGTTGATGACGGCGGGGGCGGGGTTGATGACGTCGGGGGCAGGGCGGTTTTGGGCTAGTTTGGGAACTGGTTTGGGTCGGAAACAAAATTGAAATCTGGCAACTCTGCCTTCAGGCACTCAGAATGATTCTAGGCTGAGAGAATGTGGAAGAGATCATTTGTGTTTAGCTGACTGTGAATTTCAACCATTGATAAGATCTGGCAGTGACAACATCCAAGAATGGAAAGCCAGGGCTATAAAATCAAAAATAAAATTCAGGGCCTGATGGAAGAGATACCTGGGGTGGAGGGGAGGGGGATTGGAAGTCCAGAATCAATGACATGAAGGCAGGGCAGCTGTTACCACCATGTTCCTGTTGTAGGAGAAAGGGGGGTACGTTTTGAGGGGGGAGGTGGGATTAGGGAGAGGTGCCCAGAAGAAGGGGAAAGAGAGAGGAAAGGTCCATGGATGGAGAAGTAGAGAGGAGAGGGGAAAAGAGAACAAAAAACAAAGGTAAAAAGGTGAAACACATTCCCTTCAGTCTTAAAAATTTTTGCATATCATTTCATTTTTCTAAATATTTTTTTAAACATCCAAGGGCAGGAATTCCCTGCTTTTCTTCCTGCTCCATCTCATACCAATCTTTAGATGCAATTATTTCAGTCTGAATGGACTTATTTTTCTTTCAGCAGGAAGGAGGGCATGAGGGACGGAGGAGCACGATGCTGTGACAGAATAGGAAAGCGTTTAAAATATTTTGAGGTACAGTATAGTGACAATGATGTTGTGAAAAGGAAAAGAAGGATAGATAGCGGATTTATTTTTCTGGTAAGCATGTCCTGTAAGGTTTTTAATGTAGTAGCTTGATTGAAAAGGCTTTGGCATGAGTCACCTTGAGTATATAAAGATCTTTGGGGAGATTCCACCTTGTATACAGTGTTCACATCCACAAAAGGACATAGGTGATGTGGAGGCATCTCAAATGGTGGGGCCACATGGATTGCACTAAAAGCCAAACACAAAGAGGGTGATTTTATGACAGGTTGCCTTCGTTTGGAGGTGGAGAAGGTGCCTAATGTTAACATATTTTGTAAAATGCTAGCATAGATCCTTCAGAAATAGCAGCAAGATTAAAAAAGACATTTCTCCCCCCCCCCCCTCAAAATTCTTTAAGTCACAAAAAATTGCATGCGCAATTTAATTGAATAACAAGCGAATTACCACCAGTAATTGAATGCTAACAATTAGTGCTAATTAGTGTTAAAATTTACATGTGTAAATTTTACACAAGGATCCAAAAATGGGGCGTGGCCATAGGAGGGTCATGGGTGTTCCCACAGTTTATGCGCATTATAGAATAAAGGGGATTTACACCAGGGTTTCATTGGTGTAAATGGTTGCGCTGAAAATTAGTTCTAGTTCCTGGTGCTAAACGCTATGCTATAAACTCTGTTCTGTGGATAAATCTCTCTTGTCTGTCCCCTTCTCCTCTACTGCTAATTCCAGACTCCGTTCCATTTATCTCGCTGCACCTCACGCCTGGAATAGACTTCCCGAGCCTTTACGTCTAGCCCCGTCTTTGGCTGTTTTCAAATCCAGGTTAAAAGCCTACTTCTTTAACACTGCTTTTGACTCCTAACCACTACTCACTTCCCCTGTACCCTTTTTATCTCCACCTCTTTAATTCCCTTACCTCTTAGTTGTTCTGTTTGTCTGCCTGCCCTATTTAGATTGTGAGCTCTTTGAGCAGGGACTGTCTTTTTATGTATGATGTACAGCGCTGCGTATGCCTTGTAGCGCTATAGAAGTGATAAGTAGTAGTAGTATAAACAGCGTGCAACTTTGATCACCATTTAGAAAATAGCGCTCAGCACTATTTTTTTTCAACGCCATCTATTGAATTTAGTCTTTAAGCCTGCTCAAAAGTAGGTATAAATGTTAAAGCACAAAAGTATGCATGTAAACTTTCTCATGCTCTGACCAAACTTCTTCCTTGACCCGTGCACCATGAATTCTTTTACATTTGAGTAATTCTGCAAGGCATTTACATGCATATATTGGCATATACATGTGAAAAATCCTGTCTAACATTACATCCAGAGGGACAAAAGGAGCAAAAGATGTGCTGTGTAGAAGGAAGGAAGGAAATACAAGAACATTTGAATATCAAGCAGCATTCAGTAACATAGGAGAAGGAAACATTTCCTATGGCATAAGGACACGTGATCCTCCTGTAAAACTGAAGGGCGAGAAGCTGAAAAGGAAAGTGAGAAAATACTTTATCAGTGGGAGGGTGGTGAACACCTGGAACAGACTTCCAGTCTAAATGCATGATCAGCAGAGAGGCAGAGTTGGGAAATGTTAACAGGAATTTCAGTCTTGCATCATGCTGATGGTTCATTGAACAAATATTTAGACTCCTGATTGCCCAGCAAAAATCTGTAGAAACCAGCAGATGCCTGCATTCTAAAAATATTCCAGAGCAACTTATGGCAAAGTCAAATGATGTTTAGCCAGCCCCAGATAAGTAAGACAATGTGTGTAAAACAAGCCTGCCATGCTTTAAAGTGGGCCTTTCAGAGAAATAAGCCAGGCTGTGAAAATGACAGCCTACAGGAGGCTACTCATGTCTTCTTGAGGGGGTTTTTTTTTGGTTAATTTTTCTTCCCTTCATAATAACTTCAGGCATTGGTGTCAACACTTATAGGGCTGCCAAACACAATACAAGTTATGTCTCCCTTGCTCAATAGTGGGGGTGCTGAGCTCCCACTGGCACCCATGACTTCAGCTACCAAACAGACATAATGCTGTGGTGACTTAGTTTGAGTTCTTCAGGAGTTGATACCCCTAAGCGGTATCTTCCTAATGTCTGCAGATTTCATCTCCTGGAATAATCTGAACTTTGTCAGGAGATGGAACCCTCCTCGCTCACTACGGCCAGAGGAGAAGAACTTTTTCAAGCCTAGCCCACCTCTGAAAATTACTTATTTAAAACCTGTCTCATCTATCCGTGAGAATCTTGTGGAGGTTACAATAAAAACGTAAAATTAATAATGAATAAAACACCTAAAACATCGACTAACTTAAATATAGAAACACACAGTAGCTACTCAGGTAGCAATGCTAGATTTGCAGAAACAGCCATAACTTTATCTGTTTTCTAACATAATGAATCTGTTTTCTAAAATACATTCACAGTGTAGGTGCGGCTATTGAAAATGTGTGGGTATGAACAAACACTGATGCACAACATGCACAGAAGGTATCTCCAGAACATTCTGTTGAGCAGAATGCAAATACCTAGCTATATGATGGGGAGCTAGCAGAGTTTTAAGATAAGATGAAGACGAGTAGTGCAAGTTGGATGGAAGGTTGGCAAGTTACTGGCTGAGTGTTAGGCAACTTTTAAAACAAATGAGGAAATATTTTTTTTTTCACTCAAAGAATAGTTAAGCTCTGGAACTTTTTGCCAGAGGATGTGGTATCAGTGCTTAGTGCATCTGGGTTTAAAAAAGGGTTGGACAAGTCCATTGTTATTGAGATGGATATGGGGAAGCAACTGGTTGCCCTGGGATTGGTAGCTTGGAATGTTGCTACTATTTGAGTTTCTGCCAGGTACTTGTAACCTGAATCGGCCTGCTGGAAGCAGGATACTGGGCTAGATGGACCTTTGGTCTGACCCAGTATGACTATTCTTATGTTCTTAAGTCACATTTGAATCAGCATTGCTGCAAAATGCATCCTTTTCAAGGCCTGTCCCTAAAACAGATTTCAGAGCAACTGGTGTCATAGTTATCTGTGACAAAAGATTTTGAATCACTAATTACTCATACTTAATTTACCACTATTGATAACTTTCCCCCTCATTCTGTAGTAGGGCACCTATAGTTATGCACCATCGCCTGGATTCTATATAGGTTGCCCGAAGTTGGGTGTGCTAATTTGTGTGTGTAGGGCAGATGCCCACACAAATTAATGAGTCAACATGGTGTCAACAATCAGTAATTGGAGTTAATTGGCATCAATTTGGATTTGAATACCTATCTGGTCTAGTCGCTATTCTGTAACATCCATGCCTAAATGTCCTAGCGTGCAACTCAAAAAGGGTGTGGCCATGGGAGTGGCCTTGGCAGTCAGAGGCATTCCCGGAAATTAGACACAATGTTGTAGAATACTTGGATTTGTGCGCCCAACTGATGGCAGTTGAATGCGAGGATTCACACCAGGTTTCCCAAGGCTGAACGTGGGAATCTGCTCTAAATGCAGTTCTATAAAGGTTGCTTAGGGCTGAGTGACATTTGTAGAACTGGCACTTAGCATGCATCTTAATGGTGCCTAATTTTGGTCACCATGTACTGAATCTGGCACATATGCTCACTGTGGTAATGTGATCTAGGGTGAGGCTTGGAGTCACAATCACACAGGGTTTGTAAGCAAAAGGAACTACTTTATTGCTTTGATTCAGTATGTGCACACTTGTTATTTCACGTAGGCTTTAATCCAACACTAGTAAAGTCTCTATTTCTCTCTCTCTTTCTGTCACATACCACTGTGAATACTCTTTTCCTGGGGTTGGCTCTTAGCCTAGCCCAACACAGTGGCTTCTCATGTTGTCTTGGGTCCCATCTGGACACACCCAAAAGTTAAGTACTCTCTGAATACAATTCAAGGAATTTACTACCTTGGCCATCTTCCTGACGCATACATCTAATCCTTGGAGGCTGAGAATTAAACAGTTTCCCACTCCAGAGAAACTACTGAGCTCTGACTACTTCTCTTCCCTGGCACTTCCCTCACGTATGGTAGCCTCAGTTGCCTCTCCCTTTGAGACCTCTTGGCTCGGGCCTCCCCATAGGAGACTTCTTGACTTGAGGCCTCACTGATCTGTTCTAACACGGGTCATTTTAATCACCTTCCTACCTGAGCCCCGCCTCTCTGACTCAGCAGGTAAGCTCCACCTACCCTAAGGTGGCTCGGTCTTAGTGAGGGAGTGATCCTGTGGGAACCCAGCCACGTACTACCCACTCCCTCACACGAATATACTGTAAACATTGCATGGAAGCGCAAGCTGTGCAGACAGTGGTATTCTATCACGTACATGCACAACTGCTTTAGTGAATAAATGCAAGAGGGTGTACACATGGCCAAACTGTGGGCAAGACCTGTGTCACACATAGGTGTGCCTTAAGCTGGTATAAGTGGGAGCGCTTAAATGTGCGTGTGGTTTTGCTGACTCACACTAGTATTTGATAACAGAATCTGCCCTTCCCACACTTCATCTGGATATCCAAATGAAGGTGCCCAGTTATAGAATTGCCCTATGAAGGCCAGAGGCATAACCAGACCTTGATTTGGTGGGGGGGGGGGGGGGTCTGAGCCCAATGTGGAAGGGCACATTTTGCTAGACCTCTCCACTGCTCTCCATCCCCACACCTAGGCTAGCAGGGGTCCCTAAACCCCGCCAGCAGAAACCTTCCTGTAGCGATATTCAGTTCTGCGGTGCCTACCCTGCTTTCCTGCCCTGGCTTGCATACTCAATTTCATTAAAACTGAGCATACGTGCGAGGGAGGGGGAAGCAGGGCAGGCATCATAATGGCAAATATCGCCGTAGGAAAGCTTCTGCTGGTGGGGCTTGGGGACCCACACCAGCCAAACCAGCAGGCTTTGAGGGCCTGAACCCATATTGGGGTGGCCTTGCCCCCAGGCCCCTTGTGGCTATGCCACTGGTATAGGCATAGCAGAGCAGTTCACAGCATTAATAGAGATAGAGAGAGGGAAATGAGAGATAAAAGAACTGGGGGAGGAATCAAGAAGGGGGGAGAAAGGGGAGGGGAAGCAGAGAAAAAGTGAGGAAGAGATCTCTGATATTTGTCATATAAGTATCATTCAAAAGCCATGTTTTGATTCTATCTTCAATTTATGGAACAAAGGTTTGGGATGAATTTGGGGTGGAAGGATGTTCCAAAGATCAAGACCTAGGAAAGCTGAAGCCCTGGAGCTATCCAAATGGAGACACGAAGGGTGAGGAAAAGAGAGGTGTAGCCTGGGATAAGCAGAGAGCATGACCGGATGTGTAGGGAAATAAGCAGGGGTAATGATAAGCAGTGTCTGGTGTACAAGGTCATGGATCTTAAATTTGAGGTGCGACATGATTGGGAGTCAGTGTTCATTTATCAACACAAGAGAAATATGGTCATAGCTGCTGGCACTGTGAAGACGTTTAACAGCTGTAGATTGAATGAGCTGTAGGCATTTGAATAAACAAAGGGGAGCCACTGTAGTGGGCATTACAGTAATAATAAAAAAATAATAAGCAACTATACTAGGGTTCTGAAGAGTTTGGTAGTCAAAAACAGTTTGACGAAACAAATCTGATGCAGGGCTAAAAAAGAACAGGCAACCGAATCAATTTGAGGTTTGAAAGAGAGTCTGAGATCTAAGGTGACCTCCGAGGGCAAGAGCCATTCCTTGAAAAGGCAGAACATAGTCCTTCACCACTGTGGGAGAAGGGGTGGCAGAGCAGGGACAGGAAAAGTGGATTGCCTTGCATTTTGTGTAGAGAAGTATAGGTGATCAATATCCAGCCAGCCGACCACTTCCTGGAGATAAGACTGGAGAGGACTAATATGGGAAGAAGAAGAAGTAAGGGTAGAGAATTTGAATGTCATCCGCTTAGCAGTAAGGGCATGGAGGACCAGAAGCTGCCCAGAATAGGGGTAAGAAGCGCCAACAGAGAGAGAATGGGGAAGAGAAGAGGAAGAATGTGTTTATTCACTGGTGGTGGCCTCAGCACTTGCCCCCAGCCCCCCCCCCCCCCCCTCCTGCTGCTGCTTTATTCCTATCATTACTTTCTTTAACCTGTGTGTGACAGTCCAGCTGTCTGTCAAGTGCTGGGTCATTACAAGTGTTGGGCAGGTGTTTCCAAGAGCCTCCTCATCTGGATGCATAGCAGAGGCTGCTGCTCGGTGGGGTGTGCGTGTGCAGGGATGTATCCATGTATTCTGCTGCTTGCCAACAGACACCACTTTCAGGTAAGAGATTCAAAGCACGCTCAAGTCCCCAGGGAACAGCAAATGCAAAAGAAGATGACGACAATCACAAAAATATCAAAACATGAATAGTTTACACATACTAAATATATTAGATAATAATGTGAGAGAATTAAAGTTATGTATCATATGCCTTGTCTTCAACAGCTACCCTACTTCACAGAGAATTACTGGAGAGCAGGAGATTTATTTCCTAGATAGCTGTCTTCTCTGAAGCAGTTATAAATGATGCATATGCCTCTAAAAATGTATCTAATGATTTTTTTTAACCAAATCACATATGCAAGTTAATGCAGTTGGTGTAGCAATTGAAAAAAAAGTGGAAAATGTTTTGTTTTGTTTTTTTATAAATTAAATTGTGCTGTGTGAATAAACAGACCGGAGTCTCGGCAGTAGCTGTGCCAGCTTTCCTTTTTATTCTCCAACGCAGAGCGGGGTCTGCCGAGGACTTGTATGGGTAACCTTTGCAGAGCACTGGATGTTGTAGGATAGATGGTTTCAACAGCATCGTAAGGGAGACTTATAGTATTAAATCAGTGCTACAGAGAGACAGAAGAAATGCCATCCTGAGGCAGAACAATGGTCCATCGAACCTAGCACCCTGTCTCAAAGAGTAACGGGTCTGCATAGCTTGGAAGAACAGAAAAGGCCACTCTCTGTTGGTTACTCCCAGAAGTATGAAGTGCAGACAGCCAGGTCTGCTTGGCTAATATTTGTTATGAACCTGTCTTCCAGAAAGTTGCCCAGACCTTTATCAGACTCGGCTATGTTACTAATCCTAAACTCATCTTCTGGCAACTAATTCCACAGCCCAGCTGTTCATGGATTTAATATATATTTTTTAACAATTTGATTTCAATTTTCTACCTATTAATATCTTGGAATGTCCTCATAGTCTTGGTATTGTTTGATAGAGTATGCAAACATTCCCTAGTAACCCACCCTTAGCTTTTTTTGATAGGGCAGGCATATCAAATTTTAATAAATAAATAAGCTTGTTCTGCACCCATCAGGATTTTGTAAACCTCTTGTCACATTCCCTCTGTCATCTTTTCTCCAAGCTCAAAAGTCCTAAGGTTAAGCTGTCTTATCTGTTCCTCATAAAGGAGCTTACGTCCCCATTCTCATTCTTTTCTGGTATTTCCTTCTTTTTGTGAGGTGCAGGTGTCTAGAACTGCCCATACCCCCAAATTCTATAAATGGTGTTCAAAGTTAGGTGAACAGTTACTGCTAATTAACTAATTGGCAGTAAATTGGTGATAAATACTAGTAATTGGAGTTAATTTGCCACTGCGTGTAACAGACTTACGCTCCTATTCTGTAGGCGGTGTTCCTAACTTCTCTTATGTTCAGATGTAAAAGGGGCATTAATGTGGGAGGGGCATGGGCATTCTGACTATTCGTGCTCGCATTTTCTAGAATACTTGTATTTACGTGCCGAATTGCTGCTTTTAGGCACCATCATTTACGCCAGCCATAGACATGGCACAAGTGGTCACACCTAAACTTTGGCATGTAACTGTGGACTTACACTAGTATTCTATAGCAGGGATCATATCTTACGATCTTAAGTGGCTAAACAAGTAGAAAAAGCAACAGTCAAAGCCAGAATAATGCTTGGGTGCATAGGGAGAGGAATGGCCAGCAGGAAGAATGAGGTGAAAGCCAACTCCAGGCTCCGCCCTTTCTGCCTCGCCTCACCCCATGCTTGGAATAAACTTCCTGAGCCCATACGCCAGGCCCCCTCCCTGCCCATCTTCAAATCCTTGCTCAAAGCCCACCTCTTCAATGTCGCCTTCGGCACCTAACCACTACACCTCTATTCAGGAAATCTTGACTGCCCCAACTTGACATTTCGTCCTTTAGATTGTAAGCTCCTTCGAGCAGGGACTGTCCTTCTTTGTTAAACTGTACAGCGCTGCGTAACCCTAGTAGCGCTCTAGAAATGTTAAGTAGTAGTAGTGATAATGAGTCTCTGGAAAGGCCTCATTTAGGATATTGTACACAGTGTTCAAAAAGATATAAACAGGATGGAGTTGGTTCAGAGGGTGGCTACTACAATGGTCAGTGGTCTTTCTTACAAAGAGTATGGGGATAGACTTATAGACCTCAGTATGTATACTCTGGAAGAAGGGAGAGAGGGGATATGATAGAGATGTTTAAATATCTCTGTGACATTTAATGTATGGGAGGTGAGCCTTTTCAAATGAAGGAAAACACTGGAATGAGAGGGTGTAGGTTGAAGTTAAGAAGTTATAGGCTGAGGAGTAATCTAAGCAATTACTTTTTCACAGAAAAGGTGGTAGACATGTGGAATAGCCTCAGTGGTGTGCTGGAGCAGGCTCTCACAGGCTCGCAAGAGCCGGTTGTTAAGTTTTTAAGAATTTTGGGAGCCGGTTGTTAAAGTAGGGCCCTCCATGGCTACTTTAACAACTGGCTTCCAAAATGTGGGCTTGGGCCCCCTGCTGAATTCTCTTTTACTTTGCTGATGGGGATGATGAGCCCTGCCAGCCAAGTAAATGGACTGCTGCTGCTCCCCGCTCCTTGTTTCCAGCTCTGAGCAGCAGGCTAGAACTTCTCCAGCACGTGTGAGAAGTTTCAGCATGCTGCTCAGAGCAAGACGTTGGGAGTGGTGGCAGTCCATTTATTGGCTGCCAGCAAAGATATGCCTAGCGTGCCCGCACGAAGGGAGGGAGGAGAGAGAGGCAAGTGTTGCTCCCCCTCCCCCCCTCAGCCACCCCTGGCCCTTCCAACTGCAGAGCTGGCTAGGTCCGGAGAAAGAGCCTGTTGTTAAAAATTTACCAGCACACCCCTGAATAGCCTCCTGATGGAGGTGGTGGAGACAAAGACTGTGTCTGAATTTAAGAAAGCATGGGACAGGCACATGGGATCTCTTAGGGAGAGGAGGAGATGGAGGATGGGCAGACTGGATGGGCCATTTGGCCTGTATCATGCTTCTCTGTTTCTATTTGACATGCAACTCTTCTGTTATACAGAACTAGCTTGCTGCCGAACTTTTAGTGACCTATAATAGAATTTACCACATAGTTCTTAAGATGTGGCTGATTGCAGAGACATAATTTATTCTCTGCTTGCTTTTCTATTTGTGAATAATTCCTAACATTTTTTTGGCCACTACCACTGAGCTGAAGATTTCATTGTGGTTCCCCCCCCACCCTTTTTTCTGAGTTGGACCACTTACTGTAATATGGAATTCAATATTGTATACATATGGTTAGGATTATATTTGCTGTGCTCACCACTTTGCACTTGTCCACATTTTTATCTATCATTTATATGCCCAGTCTTGCAAGGTGCTCCTTCCATTTTTCAGAATCTACTTAGATTTAAATGTAACAGCTTTAAGTAATTTTGTATCATCTGCAGATTTGATCACCTTACTTGTTCCTCCCTTTTCCAGATCATCTATGTAAATGTTAAACAGCTTTGGTCTGGGTACAGATCCCCGGGTCACTCTGCTATTCACTTTCTCAGTTGAGTGGAGGAGTAGCTTAACAATCAGAGCATCAGGCTGATCACCAGGGGAGCCAGGGTTCAAATCCCCACTGCTGCTCCTTTTGATTTTGGATGTCACTGAACCCTCCATTGCCCTCAAATGAAAATTCAATTATAAGTTTCCAGTACTGACTGTGTCTTGAGCTACTACTGAAAAGGCATCAGCTAAATCTAAAATTGACCATTTAGTCCTCCTTTTTTTTTTTTCACTTTAACCAGTTACAAATCCACTACTGCCCTCTGTCTCCTATTCTCCATTTCTTGATCTTCATAAATACCCTTCAGTCAATTAATTAAACACCACCCATTTATCCATTTAGGAGGTCATTTACTAAAGCTTAGCTTGAGTTATCTGCAGTAGGGCCCCATTTTATTTCTATGGGCCCTGCTGCAGATAACTTGAGCTAAGCTTTAGTAAAAGACCCGTCCCTCCCCCAAGTTTCTCCTGAATCCTCTTTCAGTCTGTAAGTCCCCCTTCTCCTCCCACTCAATCGCAGAATCTCCATTCTCCCTCTGCCCAACCAATCTCAGCATTTCTCCTCTCCCTGTCTCACATCTCATTCTCACATCCAATTCCCAAGTCCTCAGTTCCCCCCCCCCCCCCTTAGTTCAGTGATAGTCCCTGCTCTCTCTTTCCCACCCATTCCCTATTCTGGAATCTCCAGTCTCTCCTCCTTCCCACCCCCCCCCCCCCCCCAAATCCAAAATCTTCTAGCCTTTTCCTTCCTCTGCCCCTCTATTCTTCTAATCCCAACCCATAGCTTCTGTCATTGCTGTTGCTTTTGCGTAGGATGGCCAAGCATGTTTCTACTTCCTCTTCCTGGTAGTGTTCCATGATCATCAGATGCACAGTGTGCACAATTCAAACAGCTCATAATGAATGAACTGTTTCTGAGAGAGGAGGGAAGTGCCTGACCAGTCCACGGCAAGAGGAGCAGACATGATAGATGCAGTGGGATGGGTAATGAAGGAGAGGAGAGGTAGACAAAGACTTGGAGCATTCCAAAATAAATTTGGGGCCTCAGGCCTAGTGACAGCCCTGGTCTCCTGTGTCTCAAAAATTGAGGATGTCTGTTTAACCGAATGCTTGGTGGTGGGCAGCCCTTGTACTGGCTATACTTCTGCAGCTAAGCATGCATTGTCTTACACAGCCAAGATCAAGCATTTCTTTTTCACAAGCAGTTCCACAGTTTTCATTGACTCAAAAGATTACTGCGATTTCAGCCCCCACTCATTTTGAGTGACATTTGCTAACCTGCACCCACTTGAGTGCTCACACTGAATTTTCATATGCCGAGATACAGTGTGGCTGATAAGCATTTGGATTCTTTTTTTTTAAAGGTTGAACCTTGTAAGTGCAGGTTTTTTGTTTTTTTTTCTCCGCTTTTGCTCACTGTTGAATCACTCTGCATGTCCGCTTTCATCCAATGAAGGGGAAAAACCTGTTACAGTTTCAGATTGAAGTGAGAATGAATCACTCCCTTCCGCCTTTCAATTAACTTATCTAAATTACAAAGTAGAAATAGTCGTTTCAGTGTGGTAGAGCTGTATTATTATATCACTGCAGAGCTGATGGAATTGTAGCTGAAATGAACATAATTCTTGCTCAATTTACATCTTTAATGAGCCCCAATTAAAGCATGTGTATAAAAGTGTGCTGTATTTTTTTGGAATCTCCTTATGAAAGCAGTGTCTCTGGCGCTTGCTTAAGCAGAAGAGGTAGTGGTGTCTGCATCACTGATGTAGAGTCTCTCTTTGTCTCAGAGTGGCCCTGTTATCCCCAAAATTCTGTATAGTGCGACCCTAAGTTGCATGTGCAAATCTGGTCATATTCTGTTTTGTGCGTTCAACTTAATTGGCTTAACAAGCCAATCAGCGCCAATAAATTGCCACATAACAAGCAAGTGTATTCTGTAAAGCGATGTGTGTAAATTAAGACACAGATCTGAAAAGGGGGTGTGACCACAGGAAGGGCGTGGGCATTCCTTGCATTTACGCGCAGTGTTATATAGAATGCCCATTCTGTGCTTAACTTGGGTGTCGGCATTTACACCAGGTTTTAGTTGGCATAAATGGCTGTGACTAAATATAGTCGCAGGAAAAGGGTGTAAACTACATCTATATTTAGGCGTATTCTATAAACCACGCCTAAATTAAAGCGTAGTTTACAGAATATGCCTGGGGGGGGGGGGGGGTGCGCTCTAGGCGTCATAAATAACTTGTGCTTGATTTAAAGAACTATAAACATAATAAATAATAATAAACATAGCAATGTTATTTGAATGTTCTAATTGTGTATCTATTAGATATTTCATTAGTGTTATGCTGACATTGTATTATATCTCTGTTATTGAATTCCAGTGCTGTTAAACGTGTTTATTTTTTATCCTGTTTCATGGTAGTCCTATTATTATGTAGCAGCTTGCTGTATTTATTGTATTTATATTTATACTTTCATTGCGTCCCCAGATCAATCCAGAGACTTGTGGGTTATGTCCCTCAACCAGCAGATGGAGATAGAGAGAACTCCAAGATTGTATATGTCAGGGGCGTATCTGGACTCCGGCGGTAGGGGGGGCCAGAGCCAGAGGGAGGGGGCACATTTTAGCCCCCCCCCCCGCCGCCGCCGAGCCCCCACCGCTGAGCCCCCACCGCCACCAATGACTCTCTCCACCCCCCTCCCGCCGCCAACCCTCCCCCGCTGCCGTTCTTACTTTTGCTGGCGGGGGACCCCAACCCCCGCCAGCCGAGGTCTGCTTCCACCTGCCGCTGCCGTAAAAACGTCTTCTTCAGCCGGCGGGGGACCCCAAACCCCCGCCAGCCGCCCCGCGGTGTTTAAACTTCATCTTCGGCCTCCGTGGCCGTGCTGCTGTGATAGGCGCTGTTGAAATCCACTTCGGAGTCTGACGTCGTTGTACGTTGTACGTGCTGCGACGTCAGACTCCGAAGTGGATTTCAACAGCGCCTATCACAGCAGCACGGCCACGGAGGCCGAAGATGAAGTTTAAACACCGCGGGGCGGCTGGCGGGGGTTTGGGGTCCCCCGCCGGCTGAAGAAGACGTTTTTACGGCAGCGGCAGGTGGAAGCAGACCTCGGCTGGCGGGGGTTGGGGTCCCCCGCCAGCAAAAGTAAGAACGGCAGCGGGGGAGGGTTGATGGCGGTAGGGGGGTCCAGGGCAAAATCTGCGGGGGCCCAGGCCCCTGAGGCCCCACGCAGATACGCCCCTGGTATATGTGGACGTGTGCAGCCACATATACAATCTCAGTATTCTCTCTGTCTAGCAGGTGGAGGACATACCTGTGCAGCTCTGATTGATCTGACTCCTTCTTGGGTTCAAGTTTTTCTGTTAGTCTATGGGACAGTTAAAAAATAAATAAAGTTTTAAACTGAAGTGCAAGAGAGGAAGAAGATATCTTCTACACACCATTACTCGTGGTTTCCCTATTATGAGTTTGTCCATCCAGGAGAGGCAGGAGAGTGTGTTCTTGTTTAATTAAGGGATTCCTTTTACTGCTTTGGTATTGATCATACTGAGATTGTATTATCAGGTAAGAACTAATTTTACCTTGTACATTTTACTATTGTTATGCTGTTAACAAAATTGTAAGTTTGATATTAAACTGTACCTACTATACACTACCTTGGATGAATCTCTTCATAAAGGCAGATGATAAATCCAAATAAATAAATAAATACATAATGAGGGAGATTCTATAACTTGGCACCAAAATGTAGGTGTCACAATGGGGCATGCGTAGCGCCAATTCTGTAATGGCTTCAGGGTGCACATTGGTATGCTAAAATTTAGACATGCCCACTTGTGTCAGGTGGATGACTGGCATAAATTGGTGTGTCTAAGTGCACCATGCAATGCACGCAGCTGATAGCATTCTATAACTTGTGCATGCCACTTAATGACCTGCCTGTGTTCTGCCATGTGTACACCCCTTAGCAGTTATGCACTAAGCAGCTTTGGGGCAAACGGTATAGAATAACAACTAACACTGAACTATGTAAATACCAATTATTGGTGCCTCTGACACATGTTCTAGTATTCTAGAACTTAGATGTGCACTTGACATCTAACATTAGGTGCCAGATTAAAGAATTGGGGATGGGGGGGGGGGGGGGGGAATGTGTCCCTGTCTCCTCAGCTCGAAACCTTGGGGTCATCTTTGACTCTTCTCTCTCCTTCTCTGCTCATATCCAGCAGATTGCCAAAACCTGTCGTTTCTTTCTTTACAACATCCGTAAAATCCGCCCCTTTCTTTCCGAGCACTCTACCAAACCCTCATCCACACCCTTGTCACCTCTCGTTTAGACTACTGCAATCTGCTTCTTGCTGGCCTCCCACTTAGTCACCTCTCCCCTCTCCAGTCAGTTCAAAACTCTGCTGCCCGTCTCATCTTCCGCCAGGGTCGTTTTACTCATACCACCCCTCTCCTCAAGACCCTTCACTGGCTCCCTATCCGTTTTCGCATCCTGTTCAAACTTCTTCTACTAACCTATAAATGTACTCACTCTGCTGCTCCCCAGTATCTCTCCACACTCGTCCTTCCCTACACCCCTTCCCGTGCACTCCGCTCCATGGATAAATCCTTCTTATCTGTTCCCTTCTCTACTACTGCCAACTCCAGACTTCGCGCCTTTTGTCTCGCTACACCCTACGCCTGGAATAAACTTCCTGAGCCCCTACGTCTTGCCCCATCCTTGGCCACCTTTAAATCTAGACTGAAAGCCCACCTCTTTAACATTGCTTTTGACTCGTAACCACTTGTAACCACTCGCCTCCACCTACCCTCCTCTCTTCCTTCCCATTCACATTAATTGATTTGATTACTTTTTTTTTTGTCTATTAGATTGTAAGCTCTTTGAGCAGGGACTGTCTTTCTTCTATGTTTGTGCAGCGCTGCGTACGCCTTGTAGCGCTATAGAAATGCTAAATAGTAGTAGTAGTAGTATATACAGTATCTTTGCGGTTCTGCCCTTTCCTCTTTCAGTTTAAAAAACCTTTAAAAGCACATAATTTTTTACAGGCTTTTCAGGGAATTTAAATTGTTACAGGCCATTTTGCAGGTTTTTGTGTTATGGTTTACTGTTTTATATTATGTACATTTTTTATTGTAAGCCACTTAGGGGTCCTTTTAACTAAGCTACGGGGGGGGGGAAAGGGTCCTGCAGTAATGGCGGGGGCCATTTTTCCCGTGTGCCAGGGCCCTTTTTACCACAGCAGGTAAAAAGCCCCTAAAAAAATAAATGGCCATGCGGTAAGATAACTCTTACTGCGTGGCCATGCGGCGGGGAGCACTTACCACCACCCATTGAGGTGGTGGTAAGGGCTCCCATGATGATGCCCAACTACCACAGGGTTAGCGCCATGCTATAAAAAAAAACTTTTTTCCCAGAGTGTTGGAAATGGCACAAGCCTGAGCTGGAAATACTGCCGGCAGCCGCGTTGGGCCAGCGGTAGTTCTGGGATAGCATGAGGTAAGCCTGCGTTGGGCTTACTGACACTTTGTAAAAGGACCCCTTAGTTATTTAGGCATGTTGTAAGTTTTAAAATAAATAAATATTTATATTCTGTGTTTCAGCACTCTGCATGCGATTAGCTTTCTCTAATGTCTTATTACACTGTGTTTTACTAAGTTGTGTTCTATTGTATGTACAAAAAATGGAAACTATTAAACAAATACAGAGATTTAGGGGTAAATTAACAGTTTCCATTTTTTGTACATATACAGGAAGACAAGAATGTGAAATTAATAGACACATAAAGAGACCTAGGAGTGATCATCTCAGATGACCTGAAGGTGGTCAGCCAGTCTAATAAGATATCAGTGAAAGCTAACAGTGTGCTGGAGTATATAAGTAGAGATATCATTCACAGGAAGGAGGAGGTAATATTACTGTTGTTTAGGACACTAGTGAGGTCTGACCTTGAGTAGTGTGTTCTGTTCTAAAGGCCAAACCTTTGTAAGAGCATCGGGATGATGGAAGTGTTTCAAAGGATGACAAGAAATGATACAAGGCCTGGAACACAAACTCTACAAGGAGAGGATGGAGATGTTTAAAATGTATTCACTGGAAGGAAGAAGGGAAAGGGAGTATGACAGAAAATCTAATATTTCACAGGATTCAGTAAAGGACAGGAAGGGAAAATTTTCAGTAGAAATGTAATTTCAAGGACAAGGGGGCATGATATGAAGTTGGATGGAGTAAGGCTGAGAGGAAACATGAAGCCTGGACTGACCTAGCTGAGATGGTAGAAACTGACATGGATGAGGAGTAATGACTTATAAGCAGTCACCATCCTATTGTTAGGAACAGGGATAGGAGTGAATTATGACAGACCTGGCCCCTCCTCTCCCTCTTGTCCCACTGGTAACCTCAGTGCTGCAGCCTGTGCTGCTCCAGGCTCTACTGCTATTGCTACAAAGCCTCTGCTTCTGCTGATGTAAACAAGTTCCATCAGCACTATGTCGGCTCCACATCTGCCTCTTAAAGTGACAGGGAACTCATTTGCTGGAAGCTATTCCTATAATGCTGCCCTGCAAACTCCTGTGACTTAAGAGGAGTGACATACTGTTTGTTTACATCAGCAGTCGGGTGGTTCTCAACTCTTCCCCATAGCAGCATGGACTGGGATATGAGCTTAGCACTGTAGACAGATGCAACTAGGCACTTAGGTTGTGCCAGTTAGTCTTACCTGTTACCATAATGATAAGCTAGATAAGTAGCAATTTAAACCTCCTGAAGTTTTGTCTACAGCCTGCTCTCAGCTGCTAGCTACATGGTGCTGCATTGTTAACGGCCTTTGGCGTAATGGGGCCCTATTTCTCTCCTTCAGATCTATATATCAAGATCAATGTGTGTGTCTCTGGTCTCCTCTTCTGTCCTACCTCTCGAGCTTGCAGTGTCTGAAATTCATGCCTATTGTCCATGAAGCCAGGGTGAGTAAGGGTTTCACAGTATAGAGTGTGGGCAGATGTTCTTGGCTTCTGGCTCTACCCCATTCACATGGCCCTGTGTAGAGCACCTTCTTTGCTAAAGCTATATCCTTTTGGAGGGAGGAGCCTTGTATGTAGGACCTCCTGATTAGGTCTTCCAGTATCTAGAATTAGGCTAAGCAAGGAACAAGAAGAAAGAATCCTTTGTGGTAGAGAAGCAGTATTGCAACAAGACAGAAATCGGGCAGCCATTGCCTGCCGCTATATTCTCTATCAGAATTTCTGGCAAATTTAGAGAGCTTCCTGCTTGACTCCAGTTCTCCATTTCTTGGAAGATCATAAGAGGGTTTGGGGATTCTGCCAGGTGTTTGTGTCCTGGATTGGCCACTGTTGGACGCAAGATACTGAATTAGATGGCCCAGTGAATGGCTATTCTTATTTTCTTATGTAATGCGTGTACACAGACAGGCCTCTCTTCACTGTAGAGTTTAATGGGGATTGTTACTTTGATTATACATGCCTGAAAAATCATGTGGCCACTCAGGATACCAAGTTTTGATCTGAATGTTTTCTTTGGATTTGTTTTTTTAACGCAGCATGGCCATCCAGTGAAAAGCAAGTGTAAATTTAACATAGACATTGCTAACTATTTACTTTGCAAGGCTTTTTTTTAAATAATTTTGGCCCTTCTAAGATAGAAATCTGCAGCCATATTGCTAAATTACTGAAGTAGAGCAATAAGAAGGCCTACTGTAAGTAATTACATCCAGATCATCCCTTTTTGTGCACCATAAATCCTTTGCCTCTGCTTCTTCTGGCACCTGGAGTGCATGCATCCTGAGTCTGGCCAGTAGGTGTCGATCTTGAGCAACCTTTGAGATGTTTTTCCCCTCGGGTTGTGAGGGCTGCCTTTGCAGCATCCCCTCTACCCCAGAAAGCATGAGCCTGGCTTGTGCATGGTAGCCTGTTTCACTATCATTGTGTGAGCCCCGACTTCTGCAGTTTGTTGGATTTTAAACTTTGTTTATTGTTTTTCTCTTGCTTCAGTTTCATGTCTTGGGCAGCTTGGTGATGTCTACGTTGAATCAGGACTCAGGCTGCCAACCTTATGGATAATGAAAAGACAACTGGGGGAAAGTGAAACCTGTAGCTTAGAGGAGGCAGAATAAACCAATTCTGGCCCCAAAGCAAATAAATCCTAGACATTCTGCAAGGAAATGAACCTAGATAAACCTCTCTTAATTTCTTCCTGCAATTTTCCAATAGCTGTAACTTGGTGGCTGATGACTGTAAAGTGCATGAGCAGTTAGACAGGACAGAGTGCATGACTGCACCAAGTTTGTGGTTCCCAAACCTGGTCCTGGAGGCACACCAGCCAGTCAGGTTTTCAGGATATCTACGCAAAACTCTCTCATGAATATTCAATTGTGGATATCCTGAAAACCTGACTGGCTGGGGTGCCTTCACGACCAGGTTTGGGAACCAAAGAAAATGAATGTCTTGTGTCTGCTCAATTTATTTTTATTTATTTGTTACATTTGTACCCCACATTTTCCCACCTATTTGCAGGCTCAATGTGGCTTACATAGTACTGTAATGGCATTCGCCAGTTCGGTTGATAACAAATACAGGTTGTAATGTGGTCTGATGAGGTAGGTGTGTATCAGGCAACAGGAGGGTCGAAGGGAATGTAGGTTATATATTGTCCAGTAAGATCATTGGTTATGCTGTGTTGCTGGGTTTGTGGATTTACGGTGGTGGGTCAGTGGGGTAAGCCTTTTTGAAGAGCTTGGTTTTTAGAGATTTCCTGAAGTTTAAATGGTGATGGATTGTTTTCACAGCGTTTGGTAGTGCAGTCCATAGTTGTGCACTTATGTAGGAGAAGTAGGATGTGTAAGTTGTTTTGTATTTAAGTCCTTTGCAATTAGGGTAGTGTAGGTTTAGGTATGATCGTGATGATCGGATTCTGTTTCTGGTTGGTAAATCTATGAGGTCTATCATGTATCCTGGGACTACGCCGTAGATGATTTTGTGAACCAGGGTACAGATTTTGAAGGTGATCCTTTCTTTGATTGGGAGTCAGTGCAGCTTTTCTCTGAGGGGTTTGGCACTTTCGAATCGTGTTTTACCGAATATCAGCCTGGCTGCTGTGTTTTGGGCGGTCTGGAGTTTTTTTGTGAGTTGATCTTTGCATCCCGCGTAGATTCCGTTACAATAATCTGCATGACTTAGGATCATTGATTGTATTAGGTTTCGAAAAATTTCTCTCGGGAAGAAAGGCTTTAATTGTTTAAGTTTCCACATTGAGTAGAACACTTTCTTTATTCCCTTGTCACGTCATGATAATGGGTCAGATTTCACACTCGTATATTATCCAGGGGTGGATTTTAGAAAGGACGCACAAATTAGATTATGATTTCAAAGTTGGAACATGTCAAGTTCCACTAGTTTTTTAGAACAGTATCCATGGACACTCTAAATACATGCAAGTAGAGAGGTGTGGTAGCCGTGTTAGTCCACTCTTAAAGGTTATCAATAGAAATCAAACAAAATAAAACATGGAAAAGAAAATAAGATGATACCTTTTTTATTGGACATAACTTAATACATTTCTTGATTAGCTTTCGAAGGTTGCCTTTCTTCGTCACATCGGAAATAAGCAAATGTGGTAGCAGATAGTATATATAAGAGAAACATCAAAGCATTACTTTGACAGTCTGACAGAGTGGGGTGGGGTGGGGGTATGCATGGGGCATCAAAGCATTTCATTGATATTCTAACAGGATGGGTGTTGGTAGGTGAGAGGAGGGTAATAAACAGAGAAATACAACTTTATGGTTTATAATGGGTTAGAAAACCCAGATCCTTGTTAAGTCCTGTTTGTTGAGTGTTAAAATATTCAATCATTCTTATTTCAAAGGTCTTAACGTTCCTGTATTGTTTTAAAATTACCTTTCAGTATTCTTACTGTGAAATCACTGGTGCAGTGTTCTGGTCTTGTAAAGTGTTGGCCCACAGGGGTGGGGGCTTGACTGGCACCGGCTATTTTCATGTGATGTCTATGCAGATTGAATCTTGTCTTAAGCATCTGGCCTGTTTCTCCAATATAGCATCCTTCGTTACATTTTTTACACTGAATGATATATACCACATTGCAAGATGAGCATGTAAAATAGTCCCTTATGTTGAATATTTTTCCCTTGTGAATGACTGTAGGGTCTTGTGAAATGTTTTGGCATAGTTTGCAGCTGTATGTGTTACAGGGAAACGTGCCCTTTTCTTTTTCAGTCTGTGTTGGGAGTTTACTTCTGATCAGCTTGTGTTTTAAGTTTGGTGGCTGTCAGAAGGCCAGCACTGGTGGGGATGGGAATATCTTTCAGTAATTCATCCTCCTGGAGTAAGGGCTGTAGGTCTCTTATGATTTTCCTCAGTTTCTCCAGCTCTGGGTTGTATGTCACTACAAGGGGAATTCTGTCTGGTGCTTTTTTTTCTTTGTACTGTAGCAGATTTTCCCTGGGTGTTTTGAGGGAGGAAGCAATATTCTTGGAGATTATTTTGGGGTTGTAGCCTTTCTGTTTGAAGGATGCAGTCAGGGTTTCAAGGTGTCTGTCTCTGTCCTCTGGGTCCGAGCAGATACGGTGGTATCTTGTGGCTTGACTGTAAATAATGGATCTTTTTGTATGTGAAGGGTGGAAGCTGGAGTTGTGGAGGTAGCTGCATCTGTTTGTGGGTTTCTTGTATATAGATGTTTGTATACAGCCATCACTGATTGAGACTGTGGTGTCCAAAAAATTGACTTTTTCTGGGGAGTAGTCAATTTTGAATCTGATTGTAGGATGGTATGTATTGAAGGAATAGTAAAATTGTTTCAGAGTTTCTTCCCCCTCCGTCCAAATCATAAAAATGTCATCGATGTACCGGTAGTATTTCTATTGATTTCTATTGATAAATACATGCAGGAATGGACATGTATGTACCAGTTCCATGCAGCGGGAGCATCCATTTCACAAGCATCAACGTCTAAACAATCAATGAGTTCAACATGGTAGCATAAACTTGTATGTTGGTATTTCAGAACTGTAATGAAATAACAGATAATCACAGAAATTAGTAAAACTGTGCCAATGGCAGAAATTCACCCAGTATAGCAATTCTCTGGTCACGGGTGTCTAGGGAATGGTTTAATTTCATACTGGTGGTACCCAATGAAGAAATATGACAAAGTGGATATATATATATATTTATTTATTATAGAATAATAATTATTACTATTAATGAAATGGCAAATAAGCACACAAAATAATACTGCTAGGATTACACCAAAGATCTGAATAAGAATTATACAAAAATAGATATCTGTATGTATGTGTGTGTATATATATATATATATATATATATATTGTAAGTTTGCTCCACCTTCGCTCGCCCGGTGCAGCTCCAACAAAAAAAAAAACAAAAACACCCCCTCAGGGGCGGGTCACTTTAAAAAACAACAAGACAGCTGTTTATTGCAGAGGAGGTTAGTTCCTCCTTCTTTCAGCCTTTATTCCTCTAACGGCATACCACCCGGCCAATCTCTTCCAGCCAGTTAGTTACACAGTCCAGGCTTCAGCAGCTACTTCCCCTCTCCCTCTTTGTTTTCCTGGAGACTCAAAAAAAAAAACACAGCAACCAACTTCTTGCCTTTTTAAGTTTCAAAGGTCAGTAGCTCTGGGATCCCTCTTTTCTTTCCCCTCCCCCCCATCCGAAAAGTCCGAGGTTATAAACCCCCCAAAAAAAACAATGAGCCTCATGTCCTGCTCCCGGCTCCCAGGTTAGTTCCCTGCCCGTGACTTCCTGAGAGCTAGGGTAACTCCCCTGGGCTCCTCTCAGTCCCAGTAGTTGGTGCACACAAAAAAAAAAACCACAAAAAAAAACACAGTATCCCTGTCCACCACTCAGTCTTTCCTTAGCTTGTACAAATAAGCAGCAGTCCTTTCTCTCTCTCTCTCTCTCTCTCCTCTCTCAATGGCTCTGCGCGGGCTCAAAGCCTAGGGTCCCACCCTCTTGGTCAGTCACACTCTCATCTGACCTCCTCCCGCTGACCCGGTTTAGCCCCGCGCTTACTAAGGCCTTCGTTGAGCCAGAGCTGCACAGTCCATCGGCTCTTCCAAGGCGTTCTCAGGTTCAGTCACCTCCATCGGGCAAGGCTCTTCCTTGTTCTCCCCTTCCTCCTCAGGAGCCCAATCCATATTCTCTGCACCCCCGCCCTCCTTCCAGCTGCTGCCCCTTTCCTTCATTAAAATTCTTTGGTGTCTTTTCTTTCTCCACCCACTTGTTCCACCCTCCCCCCCCCCAGGTTGGAGAATTGTGTTTACTCCCTCCCATGCGGCCCTCTTCTGGTGACTCCCAGGGAGGCCCGTACTCTCTCCTACCCCCGGGTTCCCTTGGGGTTTGCTGGGAGTCGTAGTTTCTCATTTCGAGGTCTTTCTTGGGAAGTGCCTGCCTGTAACGGGGGTACTCTTGCCTATCCCCGGGTTCCTTTGGGGCAGGTTGGGCGTTGTAGTTCCTTCCTCTCCTTTTCTCTTTTTGTTCCCCAAGCCCTTTCTACATACTCTTTACAATATATATATATATATTCAGTTACAGTACTAAGAATTATTCCTGAGAAGAGAATACTAAAAGCCAAATATATTTGGCTAATAAACCATGTCCATGAGAGCTAACACAGCCTTTCACAGACTAGAAATAGTAGCTAACTGCCTCCAAACTACAGGAATGAACCCTGATTTCTCACCATCACAAGCCACGTGTCACAGTCTCAGGCTCTCAGACACTGGCACCACGTGAGCCCTTGGACCGCTGCCGACAAGTGGCAGCAGTAGGCAAGACCCTCAACCAGGACTGGGTAACAAACAAGGCAGGAGAAGCTGTAGACAGGCAAAGCTGGGACAACCGAACTGGAACCACAGGACTGGAACTATAGCAGTAGGCAAGAAGGGAATAAGCAGGACAGAGCAACCGGTCTTCACCTGCACTTGACCACCATTCCCTAGGGGTTGAGCCCCCAGGTGCAGGCGGCTGGCAGGACTTACGGGACCTCGCTTGCAGACAGACTAGACCAACAGGATTCTCACACCGGACATAGGATACTAAACAAACTTGACCAACACAGGGTTTGGGACTACTGAGGATACGGGATTCTCAGACAGGGAATAAGATACAGGACAAGCTTGACAGAAACAGGGTTAGGGTTCAAAACAGGAGTGCCCACAGGCACCCAGACAATAACAAAGCATACAGGTAAGACACAAGACAAGGCAGAAGTGCTCCTAACAGCACCAAAAGGGTAAGGAGGGAAGCACAAAAGGGTAAAGCAGGGAAGCTCAAACACACAAGGCAGAAGTGCTCCTAACAGCACAGCAAGACAGAAGTGCTTCTATCAGCACCAGAAGGATAAAGCAGGGAAGCTTAAACAAGCAAGGCAGAAGTGCTCCTAACAGCATAGCAAGACAGAAGTGCTCCTATCAGCACCAGAAGGGTAAAGCAGGGAAGCCAGAAGGGTAAAGCAGGGACACTCAAACAAGCAGACAGAAGTGCTCCTAACAGCACCAAACACTAACCTGGACCTTTGGCATTTGCAAAGGCAAAGCAGAAAGTTTCCAGGTGGCTAATAAGCCCATCAGCAGCTGAGGCTCAGCTGCAGCAATCTCAAGGCAGCTAAGGGTGAGGCTAGCTGCCAAACTTCCAAGCAAGACTGGAGGGCTATCAGGACCAGACTGAAAAGAGAGTCTGGAAAGTCTATGGCTGCCACTGGTTCTGGCCACCAGAGGGCGAGAGGAGCACAAACCAAGAAAAAGTCACAATCGTGACACCACATGCTTTGTAGCTGGATGAAAGGCAGGATTTTTCCTTCTGGCTCAAGCTGCATCCACAACGAGCCTACTAGTAAGCATCTGGTTAGTGTAGAGATGACAGTTAGAGATCCAGCCGGCACAGGTAAGCTGGTCTCTCACACAAGGTTGGAAACTGTAATTATCAGCCTTTACTTCTCTGTGGTGATGTTGTACAGAGAGGCCCAGTACCTAGGCATAGAGAGACAGCTGTGAAATCTGCTCTGGTCCCATGCCAAAACTCTTCTCCTTTCTTTCTTCTCCAAGTCCAGTACCAGACTTCTGTCCATTGTCCTCTGGTGACTGTTTTGGCCCAATCAGATCACGCATTCCTCCTGTCCAGCAAGACTAAATGCAGGCCTGGAGAACAATGGTGTCCAGATGAAGTGCAGATGCTGTTAGAAATGCCAACATGTCCTTGAGATGGAAGGCAGTGTAGAAATGCAGGAAACATTTATGCAACTGTGATAGTATTGTCCTAAAAAGATGGTTCGTGGCCTAGTCAGAGTTTGGTTCATAGGCCTTAGTTGCACAAAAAGTGATACACTGGGGCCATCCCTACAGAACATACACGTGTATGTCAGCTGTTTCAGAAACATACATGTTTGTTTTCTGAATCTGTGACAGAGCTCAATATTCTTGCCAATATATCGCTTTGGGCATTGGGGGATCAATGAGTACTGGAGGATTAAGGGGATAACGTGTATCTTTTTGCCCTGCCCTAATCACGCCCTTTTGCTATTCATGGTCTATGCTTATTGGCTCAACATACTGCTTATCATAGAGCTTAACAGAGTGGTGTACAATTTAAAAATGAATTAAATAAAATCAGAGGAACACCATAAAGTTAATAGGAAGTAACAGACAAAAATTACACATGCATGTACTTGAGTTTTGGATGTGCATATCTCAGCTTTCTAAAACTGTGATTTAGACATGTTGCAATAACCATCTGAATGTTAGTTTTTGCATGCCCAAAAAGGCTTCTAAAACGATCACCTCAATATACCAAATCCATCCTTCCTCCTGCCATAAAAAAGGGAAAAACAAAATTTGAGAGGTTATTCATTTTCCCCTCTCATTCTGTTATATATAGTACCTCGGTGGCTTGTGATGATAGTTAAACAGGTTATTACCCTAACAGAGTTGTAATTAGTGTTTCTTTTGATTACAATTGTTCTTTTTGGTGGTGGTATGTTATTCAGCTGCAGTGTAGTGCAATATTTCTCTGTTAAGCCCATACAGAAGAGCCCTGGATCCTTTTTGCAGAGGCTGTGGAAAAGAGCGTACTTCTTTCACTTCCTCTCTTGGGATACAAAAGCTCTCCTGCTTCTGCCCTCAGCATTGACAAGAAGTCTGGCCCTTAAGCTTTTATCTTTCTCAGTTCAGTTTTTATCCCACTGGATTGTTACAGCACACTCCCATCAATGTACAGTAGAAGAAAAAAAAAACATATGAATGATACATGTTAGAACAGTAAAGAAAATATCAAGTTTTAACTTTTATTCAAATTTGCTATCCCGCATAAGAAGAGAAATGTGATAGAACATAGTACATGACTGGGGGGGGGGGGGGGGAGAACTACAATAAATGATAGGAAAGCAGGGGAGGGACCGCATTTGAGGTTGCACTTGTGCTATCAGTGGTTGCTCAGGATGTAGGGATTAGAGATAAGCAAGGAGATCAAAGAAAAGCATCCTTAAAAAGGTTTTCCAATCTGTCTTAAACTGTTCAAGGGACGTCTGTAAACGAAGATGCTGGGGCAACGAGTTCCACAGGAGGGGGCCTTGCACTGAAAAAATTGAATCTCTTGTGTATTCATGAATGATTTCCCTGTGAGTGGACATGTGTAGACAACTTTGACTAAGGGAGTGAAGGGCACGAACAGGGATGTAGTGTATAATGACACTGTGGTTTGTCGTTTATTAGGTTTTGATATACTGCTTTTTGAGGCAAAATAGCAAGTAGCATAGTTAAAATGAATAGCAAAGTGGTTTACATCATATTCCATGAATGTTCTATTGTTCTGTAGTTTGAATGTGCACATTGCTAACGCTGTATCATATTCTTGCTATTATTAGGATTTAATTTGCCTCTCCAAGTTCACCTCATTAATTGCATCTTATGTTTTCATTTGATCATTTTACTGTTGTTATGTTGTTAATTCAGTGTAATTGAATCTCTCTTCATAAAGGTGGTCAATAAATCTTTGAATTGAATGGGCTTATGCCTACCAAAGTCACTTGCCACCATATATGGTTTTGTAGAACTACAGTATTTAAACCCCATTGCCTACTGTTTTGACCATAAGGCTTCTAAGTATTCCAAGGAACCTTGTGTTGCCTGTATAATGCTGCTGGCCCCATCTCCATTATAATAGGAAATAAACCTTAGCTAATCACTAAGGTAGCTGTTTACTGGTGTATTAATGGGCCAAAAGTAAATTGGCTTTTTGCTGTACTGAATGTTCCTGGCAACCGGTTATCCTCACAAAGAGCACCTTTGCTGCTTCTGCCTGTGGTATCAACGTGAAAAACAAGGAAATTCAAAAACGCACGTGGGAGCGCAATGATTTTCTTCCTCCTGAGGCATCGGAACAGAGGGCGCCACAGGTGTCATGGCACCACCAAAATTTTGTTTCCCTCCCTCTACCATGAAGTGTTTAGCTTCTTACCTCCCTTCCTCTGAGGCAACAGTACTACAATTAGCATTAAAGAAAATTTATCATGGCTGGCCCATGTGGGGCTTTGAGCATCTTCATATGCTCAAGGCCTGCTAGGTCACACTTTCTCCAGAACAAGAAGTTTGGAGGGGGCGGGAGCCAGCACACCTTGAGCATGCGTCCTACGCTGTCTTCTGTAATGCTGATTGTAGTGCCCTAGGGGAAGGGAAGTAAGATGTTACACAACTCAAGGGGGAGGTGGAAGAAAGGACAGGAACATTGGAGACCACGAGGAAGGAGGGAAGGAGACATGCTGGATACTGGGTGGGAGGGTTGAAAGGTAGGGAAGGACAGACATGCTGGATGCCATGGAATGGGGGACAAAAGAGATGATGCTGAACTGTGGATTGGTAGGGAAGGGGATATGCTGGGGTTGGGGAGAGCTTAGCCCCTCCAAACCAAATAATGTGCCTCTGCCCTTATCTTCCTCTCCAGTTTGCTTGATGTTCCACTCCCCTTTTGGGAGATTGCTTTTGCCCCATTTTCTTTTCTCCATTTTCAAGATAGCTCTCTGCATTCTGAAAAGTGCTGTAGAAGCATTTCCAGACACTGGGATGGAGGGGGGGAAATATGGAGGCAGGGGAGGAAGGAATCAGTCATTGAACAACAAAGACACTTAAGGATTGGGTTTATGACCTGTGATTGTAGGATACTGGCCAAGAATAGTCTCTGCGATGAGTTTGTTAACCTGGGAGATATAAAACAGAAGAAAAAAAAGTCCATGGATAGCTATGAATGAAAGCTCATGGCATTGGATCTGAGCCATAGATCCAATTGAACTGGGAGGAAACTGCTAGGCCCCTGTCCCCTAAAAAGTAATGCCGAATGACTCAAGGCCGCTGCTTACATGAATACTCTCTATTCTCTCTTCTTGCCTCTCTGTACCACTTCATTACAATAGAAAAATCTCTTCTGTTCAACAACAGTATACAGTTCCCTTGCAAATTTAGAACAACCTTGAAACTTCTGTTCATTTTTAAAGGGTTTTTCTTTGTTTCTCCCCTTTCCATTGGCAGCAGTTCTGCTTGAATCTTATTAACATAGAAAATGATGAAAGATAAAGACTTGTACGGTCCATCCAGTCTGCCCAACAAGGTAAACTCATTTTACATGGTATGTGATACTTTATATGTATACCCGAGTTTGATTTGTCCTTGCCTTTCTCAGGGCACAGACCATAGAAGTCTGCCCAGTACTGTTCTTGTACTAAGTTCTGAAGCTAATGTTGAAGCCCCTAAAAATTTACACTCCAGCCCATCCCTATCTATTCAGTCACGATCAGGGCATAGACTGTACAAGTCTGCCCAGCTCCCGTTTTGTTTCCCAATTACCGGCAACACCACCCAATCTCCGCTAAGATTCCATGGAACCATTCCTTCTAAACAGGATTCCTTTGTGTTTATCCCATGCATGTTCGAATTCCATTACCATCTTCATCTCCACCACCGCAGGAGGGCATTCCACATATCCACCACCCTCTCCGTGAAAAAATACTTCCTGACATTAGTCCTGAGTCTGCCCCCCTTCAACCTCAATTTTTTTTTTTTTAAAGGGATGTTTTTGACTGAAGGAGGTTGGGTTACATATCTCCTTTTGTTCTCTTTTATATGAACATTTGAAACTGCTTTAACAGATTTTGTTTTTTTCTAAAAGCAGACAACAACATAAAAAAGATGGAACTGGAGGTCACGTGATGCCAAGCTAGGGAGTGGGTGTCGGTGGAGCAAGATCCCAGACCCTAAGGGCTAATCCTTCCCCTGAGATAAAGATCTATCTCACTAATCACATACCAGAGCAGGAGAACCCATTTTCTCATGCACTCAATAGCAAAGCATTATTTTAGCAATGCCATGGGGCTCATTTTCAAAAGAGAAAAATGTCCAAAAAAGTGACATAATATGCATTTGGATGTTTTTTTTTTTCACAAAAATGTCCAAATTGGTATTTTTGAAACCAATTTTAGACGTTTTTCTATGAAGTCCATCAGAAGTGTGTTCAAATCACAAGGGATCTCTCAGGGGCATGTTAAGAGTGGGATCTGGGCATTCCTAACACTTGGACGTTTTTCTGCCATAATAGAACAAAACAAATACATTCAGGGCTAAAAGTTGGACGTTTTGGTCTAGACCTGTTTTATTAATGAATAAGCTACAAAAAAGTGCCCTAAATGACCAGATGACAACACTGTAGGGAATCAGGAATGACCTCCTCTTACTCCCCTAATGGTCACTAACCCCCTCCCACCCCCCCAAAAATGTGATTAAAAACATTACTTTCCAGCCTCAGATGTTATACTCGGGTCCATTAGAGCATCATGCAGGTCCCTGGCATAGTCTAGTGGTGGGTGCAGTGCACTACAGACAGGTGGACCCAGAGGCCCATATCACCCCCCACCTGTTACAGTTAAAATGGAAACTGTGAGCCCTCCAAAACTCACCAGAAACCCATTGTACCCACATATGGTTGCCCCTTTCACCCTTAAGGGCTATTGTAGTGGTGTACATTTGGGGATAGTGGGGTTTGGGGGGGCAGCATACAAGATAAGGGACAATGGTGAGATGTGTACCTGGGAGTATATATTTGTAGTCCACTGCAGTTCCCCCCTAGGGTGCACCATTGCTCTCCTGGGATGTCAGTGTGGCCAGTCTACTAAGAATGCTGGCCCCTCCTACATCACAATGGCTTGATTTTGTGTGTTTTTCACTTGGATGTTTTTTTTTCCAAAAATGGACCAAAAAGATAAACACACAGAGCACAAAAACATCTAGCAAATAGCCATTTTCGGAAAAAAAGATAGATGTTTTTCTATTTTGAAAATTGCTATATTCCCCAATTGAATTTTGGATATTTTTAGCAAAATGTCCACAGTTTGACTTAGACGTCCTATCGAAAATGCCCCTCTAAGGCTTCTAAAATCCCCGCCGTGATCAGGGATGCAGTCAACAAACGAAATCCAAGTTGGCAGAGTACAAGCTGGTGAGCCTCTCTACAGAAAACTCTGCATGAGTGATGGAGGTAGCACAGGAGATCAGAGCCATGCTAGACAGCTATTTTGATCAGAAAATGCAAAAGATTGTGGATAAGCTGGAGACAGTGGGCACTTGACTGGAATCACTCCATAAGTACTTTCAAACTTACCAACAATGTTTGTCAGATATGAAAAATGCACAGCAGACACAGGAAACCAAACAACAAACTATGCAGGCTTTACTTACTAAGCTGGAGGATAAAATTGATGACCTTGAAAATAGGTCGACGAAATAACCTTTGCTTGGTGGGATTGTAAGAGTCCATTAAAGATCAAGACCTCAGAGCTTTTCTGGAATGGTGGCTAATGCAGACTAAAGCTTACTCATGCCTCGGGCCCACTCAGAATAGAAAGGGTGCACAGATAGGGCAACCTGATGCTAGTGGTTCCAAGCCTTGCATAGTCATTTTTAAAATGTTGAACTTTGTGAATAGACAGACAACCAAATAGCAGCAGCGATCCAAGGAAGGACAAACACAGCAAGAGTTTATCCAAATGTCAACTTTAATGGAAACACACCTGGCCAAGTTTTGACAAAATCTTCCTCAGGGGTCATATAGGTTTCTACAATATATTCACAGATTCAATGCATATATTTAATACCTGCATAGAAAAAGCTCTGATCCCATTCCAAAAGTCAATAACCAGCAAGTCTCCAGCCTAAATTCAAAGACCATAAATAGGAAATCTTAAGGGCTATTTAGAGTCATGGGAAATCTCCAATAGGACAGCTATAACATCCTGTTTTCAAGATTTTTCGGCGAGGGTGTCATCAAAACTTAAGGCTTTCGATACTGTTTGCTCACTTCTCCATGCAAAAGAAAGTACCATTCGCGCTACAATATCCAACAAAATTCCATATAACTAAAGCTCTCAGCATTATTTCACTGTGGCAATAGAGGTGCTGGCATATGTGCAACAATTACCAGATTTGGCACAGGACTGTTGTTGAGGAGGCTCAGACAACTTGAGGTCACTTCAAAACATAATCCTTTTGGGCCTATTGGATAAGGTCAAGGGCATATGAATGAGGATTGTCCGTTTTCCACCAGCTTTTCGCAATACTGGCTTTTTGTGCTGAAGCTCAGCTAAGAGTTTCATTGCGCTTTCTTAATTCCTGGAGTGCCCTTGGTAAAACTGTTGACAGGACTTAAATGTTTGCACTGTGGACTTCTTTGGCTAGGGCACTCCAGGGCTTCATGTTTTTACATTTGGTCAGGTGGAGGATTGATACCCACCCTTTTCCTATTCAGTTATAGACTATTTAAACAAATTATTCTGTTGATGTTTACTTCTTTGCTTGATATTTGGACTCAGCCTAACTGATGTGTGACAGTAGCGTGATAGTGACACTGGATGAGCAATGAGGTCCATCAGGATCTGTGCGTATTCTAGCTTTTTTTTCTTTTCTTTCTTTTTTTCTCTTATTTTTCTGGGGCTCCAGTGGGGGATTGACATTTACCTGTACTATTCGTCTTTTTTTTTTTTTTTTTTTAAATTTAGCATCAGCTTGCCTTTGGAGTCTATTGAGCTTTGTTTGGCTACAACTCCTTAGACATACTATATGAAGCTAGAGCACTCATGAATGTAATATAACTTTTCGATTTCTCGGGGTGGGGAGGGTGGAAGGGGAGGAGGGGGTTCGTTTACACTGGGTCCATTGATGAACATATGGAATATGTTTGGGTTGGGGGAGTTTAAGAGGAGGAAGGAGGGGCTTTAGCGTTAGTTTGATTTCTGTGGATTTTTCTGTTGGCCAGTTGCTGGTTCAGCATTGCTCTTTCTGTAGAGCTACACTTCTGTGACATTATAGAGAAATCTAAACTCATTTTATTTTATGTTTTTGTGTTGATTGCTTCCTTTGGATTTCTTTTGTTTAGAATATGTTTTGCTTTGTTGCTATTTATTTCACTTATATTTTGATTTATACAACTAGACCAGTACACGTCTGCCTTCTTTCTTTGGTTAGTACTGCTTTCCAGGGGAAACTGAGGGCTCGGATAGTGTCTCCTGTGCTTTATTGGACCTCTCTGTTTGGAATTCTGTGTTGGGATAGTAATGTCCCAACTTAAAAATAGTGTCTTGGAATGTGGGGGTGGTGGATGAACTCCCCGATTAAACATAGAAAATTTTGCAAACCCTGCAATGACAACAGGTTGATGTGACCCTACTACAGGAAACCCATTTGTCCTCAGTAGAGCATCAAAAATTTTAGCAATGGTGGGTGGGTAAGATAGCAAAATCACCAGCAATCCAATGTAAGGCAGGAGTGCAGATTTTGTTCCGTAAAAGTTTAGATGTTCACATACTGAAAACCATTCAGAGTTCTGATGGCAAATATGTTGTAGTCCAGGCGACAATAGAGCATCAACATTTTTTGTTCTGTAATTTTTGGGCACCTAATTTTTAATAATATGGGTTTTTCTAAACTAATTCCTTTGTTGTCTGCTAATTTGATACTGGGAAGGGATTTCATTATAGGCTATGAGCCACACCTGGATAGGTCCTATCCCCCCTCCCAACAATGCTCGTTTTGAGCTGGATAAAGGTATTCCTATGTTGTGCAGTGTATTAGACCTAATTGATGTCTGGAGAATTCTACATGTGAATGAATGGGACTATAAGCATCTCTCGGGGCTCATTCTCGCCAGGCACATATTGATTATTTATTAGTATCCTGTGATCTGTTTTCTAGCAGATCTTGGGTAGAAATAGGCCCATATGAGGTATGTCTTTTTTTTATTTATTTATTTAAAGTTTCCAATATATCACCACATAAAGTGAATATGCAATCGGCATTATTTAACATTAGGAAACAAAAATGATAAGGATATATCTTTACAGCCCATTTGTCCACAAAAGAAAAAAAATACAAAAATTAATAATCAATAGATGCTTCCTCTGGTTCAGACCCCAGCCTGCTAAATTAGGGAAGGTTTACTATATTCACATCAACTCTTGCATCAATAAACTCTTTCAACTGTTTTGGATCTACAAACTGAAAATGTTTACCCTCAAGCATCACATTACAAAAACAAGGAAATCGCAAAACAAAATTTGCTCCCAATGCCACCACCCTGGGGCGAAGTTCCAAAAAGGCCCTTCGTCTCATCTGTGTAGGCCGTGAGAGATCTGGAAAGATACGGACCTTTGAGCCCAAAAACAGATTTTCTAAGTGTCTCAACGAAAGCCGTAGTACGGCATTCGTATCAGGCTCCAACGCGAAAGTGGCAAGCAGAGTTAACCTCTGAGTAACTATTTCTAATGAGCTTTCTAGGAATGAGGTAAGATTCATTCCCTCCCCTATTACGGGGGGGGGGGGGGGGGGAGGGTTCCCACCCCCACTCCAGTACTCCCGATGTAATAAGCCCGTGTAATGGGAGGGAGGGAGTCATCCATTCCCAGGATGTCCACCAAATATTTTTTAACCATCTCCAAAGGAGAAATTAACGGCGATTTGGGAAAATTAAGAAACCTAAGGTTAAGTCTTTTAGTCTGATTTTCAAGGTATTCAAGTCGTTTATGTAGGAAATTATTGTCTTTAACCAAAGCTGTTTCTATAGATCCCATTTCTTGAATTTTGATATCCACACGTTCCAATTTCTGGGTTTGCTGTGCAGTCACTTGTGCTTGAAGCAGGGCAGCCTCAGAAAGAACTTCAATATCAGAAGAATTCTGCTTTAAAGTAGTTTGCATAGAGGTTTGGATATTGTAAACCATGTCCCATAGTGACTCCAGCGTCACAATTGCTGGTCTAATCACTCCACTAGCCACAGGAGGAGATTGAGATAGACTATCAGCCCGAGCTAACTTGGAAACAATAGCTTGAGGCAAACCTTTGAAGCCTGTTGTAGTAATGTTTCCTGAAGTTGAGAATCTATCTCCGTTGCTGCAGTCACACCCTCAGACAGGACCAGCTGAGCCACTTCGGCGTCTGTCTCTGTTTGAGTAGCCAGCAACTCTCTTCCAGGCTGGGGAGGTGCAATTCACTCCACAGGGCTCAAGGAAGCCCCGTTTCCACTCTCAATCGACTCCGAAGGGCCGAGAGCTGCAGTGGGGGTCGAAGTTCCCTGAGGACCCGGTTGCTGCCTGGGAAATTGCAGGGTTGTTTGTTTTGTCATCGAGGAGGTCACAGGAACCGAGGGAAATTCCTTTACCTTCCCCCTCTGCTTCCCCATGGTTAACGAGGCTACAGAGGCACTGAGAGAAACTCACAAACACAGCAGCCTCCAGGAGCAAACACAGGTGCGTCTATTCACAGCGCCATCTTGGATATTTACTGCCCTTTTGAAAGAATTCCCATATGAGGTATGTCTTGATTTGGTTTCAGGTACAGGGGGGAGTTGGGGGGGGGATCAGGTACTTATCACTGAAGGTTTCCTTTCGACCTTTATGGGATACCCACTTTCATGATTATCTTCAACAGTGATGGCAAAACTGTTATCAGCATAACAGCCAACACCTAGACCAACTAGTGCTATTTTGGGAGGCAGCAAAAGCTGTCCTGCGAGGGGACATTATCGCATATTTTAGGCAAAAGAGGAAAATGCGAGATGTTCATATCTTAAGGCTAGAAAAACAGGTGCTCAAGCACACGGAGCTTCTCCCACAATGCGCAACAAGGCGATTTTATAAGCAAGTTAGTTGGAACTTAATGAACTTATCCATCAGCGAACTATGAAGTTTCTCCATTATTATAAGTATCAGCTTTTTCTTCATGGTAATAAAAGTGGGAATTTTGTCTCATTTGATTCAGGTGTGCTTGGGACCTAAAAATGTGCTTCAATTGACACAGTCCAATGGGCAACCCACACACTCAGATACAGAAATTAATTCTATTTTCCGAAAATATTTTGAGACACTAAATAGTTATGCTGATTATATGCCGAGATCACTGTATTTGGACAGCTTAGATTTGCCAGTCCTTAGTCCCTCTCAGATGTCACTGCTGACTGCACCTTTTACTGTAGATGAGATTCAGTTGGTGATTTGGGATAGTGCATTGGGTAAAGCACCAGGCCCGAATGGCTTTAGAGCTGAATTCTATAAGCTGCTGTCACAGGTCATTAGCTTTCATTTGGTCATTCTGTATACCACCATTATTGAGGATTGCCAGATGCCAGGCACATTGCAGTTGGCACAGGTTAGCGCTGCCCAGACCTCCTCTTATAGACCTGTATCTCTTCTTAATTATGATATTAAATTGATGGCTAAGGTGCTGGCTAATCGACTTGCCAGAGTTTTGCCATCTTTGATTGATGAGTCCCAGGTTAGCTTTGTGCAAGTGCATATGCTGTCAAAATATAATAGTAATTTTGGCTTCTTTGGAGAAAGTCCAGCATCAGGGCACGCCTTCTCTGCTTGTCAGTTTTGACACAGAGAAGGTGATTGACAGAGTTTCCTGAGATTTTCTATTTACAACTCTTGGTCGCTATTGGGCTCATTTTTGAAAGAGAAGGACACCCATCTTTCGACATAAATCGGAAGATGGACGTCCTTCTCCCAGGGTCGTCCAAATCGGTATAATCGAAACCCGATTTTGGATGTCCCCAACTGCTTTCCGTCGCTGGGACGACCAAAGTTCAAGGGGGCGTATCGGAGGCGTAGTGAAGGCAGGACTTGGGCATGCCTAACACTTGGACGTCCTCAACCCATAATCAAAAGAAACAAGGACGTCCCTGACGACACTTGGATGACTTTACCTGTCGTGTTTCTCTTACGACCAAGGCACAAAAAGGTTCCCGAAATGACCAGATGACCACCGGAGAGAATCGGGGATGACCTCTCCTTACTCCCACAGTGGTCACTAACCCCCTCCCACCCTCAAAAAATATCTTTCAAAATATTGATTGCCAGCATTTATGCCAGTCTCAGATGTCATACTCAGCTCCATCACAGCAGTATGCAGGTCCCTGGAGCACTTTTAGTGGGTGCAGTGCACTTCAGGCAGGCTGAGCCAGGCCCATCCCCCCCTACCTGTTACGTTTGTGGAGGAAACAGCGAGCCCTCCAAAACCCACCACAAACCGACTGTACCCACATCTAGGTGTCCCCCTTCACCTGTAAGGGCTATGGTAGTGGTGTATGGTTGTGGGTTTTGGGGGGCTTAGCATACAAGGTAAGGGAGCTATCTACCTGGGAGCAATTTATGAAGTCCACTGCAGTGCCTCCTAGGGTGCCCGGTTGGTGTCCTGGCATGTCAGGGGGACCAGTGCACTACAAATGCTGGCTCCTCCCATGACCAAATGGCTTGCATTTGGTCATTTCTGACATGAACGTCCTTGGTTTCGATTATTGCCAAAAATCAGAAACGACCAAGTGTAGGGACGACCAATTTCAGGATTTGGACGTCCCTGACCGTATTATTGAAAATACGGGTTCCCCGCCCCTGGATCGGGACATTTTGTGAGGGACGTCCTCATCAAAACTTGGGCGTCCCTTTCGAAATGCCGCTCCACGGGTTTCAGGGTTTTTTTTCTGACAGCTGTTCGAGCACTCTATGCACAGCCCAGGCCACTCTTTTTATAATTGGAATTAGTTAATCTCCGTTTTCCATTTGAATAGGCACACACCAAGGATGTCCCCTTTCCCTTCTATTGTTTGTTCTAACAGTAGACTCATTAATTAGAGAAATCAAAGCACACCCAGAGATACAATATCTCTATTCGGGATAGTTGTTTTAAAATCCCTGCTTTTGCAGATGACCTCCTAGTGTAAAAATATTAATAAATAATAATAAGATGTAAGATAATGGGGAATGAACTAATATATTTGTTGAATTACATTAACCTTCACTGTAAGGTTTAAGGACATGTGCTCAGAACATAAAGAACTTTAAAATGTTTATTTACAATACAGGTAATTTAATAATGTTAAACGAGAGGCAGTTTTTAGGAATCTTTCAGAAGGGAAATGTGTTTCACAAGATTATAAAGTCTGAATTATAAATTAGGCTGGATTAATGGTAACTCATTTTGATGGAGGCTGCTGGTTGGAGTGATGAAGGAGGTCCTTGCTGGACCTAAGTCTTTTTGTTGCAGAGTTGTTGCTGGAGCCTGGAGAAAGTCTTATCTTGGACTAGTAAAAAAAGGCCTGTTTCGTAAACAAATGAAACGGGCGCTAGCAAGGCTATAGAGAGAGTGAGAGTGTGTATATGTATGTGTGTCTGTGTGTGTGTGACACAGAGGAAGTGTGTGTGTGCTGGTTGTTTTCCTTCCCTCATATGCCCTCCGTGTGCGTTGTTTGTGTGGAGAGCAGAGATCTATACGGTCCTTTTAGCATTGCTGTTGACGTCGCGTTGCAACTGTTGCTGCTGGTTTTCATTGTTCCGCGATGTGTCTTATGTCACATTCCGTCGCTTAGTAACTGGTTCGCGATGCGATTGGTTGAGTGTCATTGGTCCGCCCTCAACGTCATGACGTTTTACGTGGGGGGCGGGGCCAACACTCATGGGCGAGTTCCTGGTTTCACCACCATGCATTTAGAACGTTGGGACTTGTGGAGGCTTCAGAACGTTGGAGGTGCGTTTTATATAGAGAGAAGATGTGTGTGAAGTCCAGCAAGGCTCAGTGAAGGTCCACAGGAAGGGGCAGAGAGGCAAAGAGGCAGGGCCAGAGAGAGAGAGAGAAGAGCTGAGCAAAAACTGAAATGTTCCACGTTTTTTTTATGTTTTCTTGTTGGACCATAGGCAGAAGTCAGGTGGGGTGCACTCGATCCAATGAAAACTCAGGGATAGCTGAAAACTGGTTTCATCTAGTTTTGAGATGGAGCATAGTGACTGGTCACATATTTAATGACATCCTAAGACTTTCTGTCTGGATATCTGCTGGTGGATACATATACAGGATTAAAAGAGTCATTGTCTGAGAGTACATGGGCTTCTTTTGTCAGATTAGGTGGGTAGATGAGCTTTTCAGTCTCTGAGTCATTGTCTGTGAGTTTCATCCAGTCTTTTTGATTGCTCCTCAATATGCAGACTTTTGTTCTTTGGAGATGTGTTGATGGACTGTAAGTATCCAACGGCTAGCTTTTGTTATCAGTAGTTTCCAGGGGGAAGGGGAAGGTGAAAGCCAGACCAGTTTATCTGATTCTGTTCCAATAAACCTTTGCAGCTGTATATTATATATAATATACATTTGTATCTGATCCAGCAAAATCAAGATCTCTGACAATTAAACTCGTATCATGCTACACTAGTATATCTTACTCATCCACATCAATCTTTAGTAGCGTTAATGGAAGTTTTTCAGGAATATGGGGATTTTTTTAGGCTTCAAACTATATCCGTCACTAGCTTTGGCTTCTCAGGCTCACCTTTGCACACAGTGGCCCATCTCCTTTCCACTTAAATGGGTGGAGGGAACATTTTGATATTTGGGCATTCAATTAACCTGCCATTCTCTCAGATTTATCGATTAAATGTTGATAAGCTACTACAGTCTACATCTCGCATATTAGCTGGGTGGAAACATTTACCAATTAGCCTGCTCGGTAGGGACCAATTATTCCATATGGTGGAATTTCCCTGCTGGCTCTATACTCGTCTTTGTGACTGCTGAAGACGGACCTCAAAGCTTTGCAGAAAATGTTAATTAAATTTTGTTGGAAAGGCCAGAAACCAAAACTTCCCTTCCATATATTATTGGGGCCCTGGCGTGTGGGTGCTTTTGGGATGCCTAATCTCAGGCATTATAACCAGGCCTGCCTGCTGTGTCACTTCCTGGATTAGCTCTTCGAACACCATCATTATACCCCACTGCTTTTAGAGTGCCATTATTTTCACCTGTGGCATTTTAATTATCTTATCCATGCACCATCTGGATGCCTCCCATCATATCTTAAGACTAATATTCTTCGTTGCCTCTCTGAGGTCTGGTGAATGCTCGCTAGATACAGGGAGACATCAGCCGAGGTATTGGACTTGCTTCCAATTCGGGGAAAAGCTGCCTTCAGCCAAGGCATGGACAACCCATCATTTCAGCATTGGAGCTTGTTGGGTATCCAATATTTACACCAGGTTCTGGGACCCGATGGCCATATTAAACCTTTGGCACAATTGGGAGGGGGCACTTTAGTACAGGTCCAGGATACATTATGTTTCATCTTTGCCATTGGAATATCTGAAGACCACCCTTTCAGTGTCAGTTTTACATGTATTCTTGTTAGGCATCTCCCCTCAAAAGAACTTTTTGGATCTCGCATCCAAATGATGTAGGGACCTACAAGACTTCCAGGCTATACTGACACTCCACCCTCTAATTAAATGGATTCTGAATCTTACTGTCAATGCAGATTATAGGGAGTATCAGTTTCAGGTGCTACATAGGACCTGTCTTACTAAGGTACAACTCTTTAAAATGGGTGGGGCAGAATCTCCTCTTCGTCCAAAGTACATTTCTCAAGATAATTCTTTTTATCATGTATTTTGGTCCTGGCACGGATTCTTCAATCTCCTATACCACTGTCACCAATGCACTTCTTATTGGACTATTTTGAGGTCTTTGCACTGCGTGACAGGGGTGGATGCCAATTGCTTCATAAAGCTGGCATGGTAGGGAAAAGACCATTTTTGGAGTATGGACTGGGGCCGAGCCGCCTTCTTACTGGACTTGGTGAAATAAATTTCACGTTGTGATGCTGATGGAAAAACAGGTAGCCAAACATTCTTTAAATTGTAGAAAGACTTTTCTTTTAATACAAGACAAATATATACAGTCTCTATCCCCCAGAACACGTAGCACAATACTTAATATTCTGTAATAACGGATGGGGTTCTTGATGTGGCTGGGTTTTTTTTTTCTTTTCTTTTCTTTTCTCCACTTCTTAGTTTACTGTGGTTTTTGCAGTTGTGCAGCAGAAGACCATAAGAGTCCAGGTCCTGGTACAAAATAAGTACCTGAATATATGTAAACCACTTTGAATGTAGTTGCAAAAATCTCAGAAAGGCGGTTTATCAAGTCCCATTTCCCTTTCCCTTTAGTTATTCTGGGAATAATTGAGATTTGAGGGGGTAGCTGAGGTGCATAGTACGACTAATATACTAGTTGTTTGATTGATCTGGTTTTATCTGTTCTTAAAAGCAATGTTTCAACAGACACTATATCGGAGTGTAGGGCGGGGAGGGGAATTGAAAATTTTTGATTTTGATGACTTCTGCTAAACATTTATTGTACATACTATTTCTTGGTCACCAATAAAAATGATTTAAAAATATAAAAAAAGATGGAACTGGCATCCTGTTAAAAATCTTAATACAGAAAGAACAACTTGAGAATTCTCCATCTTCCCTCCCCTCCCTTCTGCATGCCTACACCCCTGCCCCCCCCCCCCCCCCCCCCCCACGCACATATTACAGGTATATTCTCAGTTTTTTCCCCACTGCATGTAATTTCATCCACAGTAACAGATTTAGTTTCCAGGTATCTCCGGACATCGACTCTGGAAGGCAGAGGAGCAAGTGTCTGAAGTAATCCTTCTGTGCAGGCTTCTAGTGTTGCACATAGAAACCACGTCCATGAGGCCTTAGGATTGAAGAAAAACACAAACCTATTGTCTGTTTGCTCAGCCATCTTTCTGAATAGTTGTCAAGTTGTTCAACCTGATCTGCACAGCTTAAGGCTAAAAAAGTTAGTTGCTATCAGAATTACCAGAAGGCGAGTCCAGCAACTGTCAGAATAAAACCCCATAACTTGCTTTCCCTTACCCCTCGTCCTTCAGTAGCTAGGGGACTTGATGTCACACAAATGTGGCCCCATCACATTTCATTTGGCAGCTGCCAATGTAAAGTATATCATCCATTTTTGACTGTATATGGCAAAGTTGTTGGGATCAAGTTTTCTATGTTTTATTTTGTTTGACTAATTATGTTGCTATCTGCCAAGGACGTTGGATTAGTGGAATATAAATGTATTTAAATAAAAATAAAGAAATTGTGATTCAGCACTAAGGCAGGGCATTTGAAAGCATGTTCAAATGGCAGGAGCTCAGCCAGGTTTGTAGGGGTCTGCCAGACAAACACCATTCTGCACTGGCTTGATGGGATGAGCTTCCTGTAGAATCAAAAAAAAAATATCTTAACTGAGACAGGTTTAAAAAACAACAAAACATAGTGGAAAGCATTATCTAAATGACACTGAGATTCTAGTGCCAGAAAAAACTGTCACGGAGCGCTATTCTATAAACAGCACTTGGGTTGAGCGCAGTGGTGTAGCCAGACCTCAGCGTGGGGGGGGGGGGGGGGTTCCAGAGCCCAAAGGGGGGGGGGGCATATTTTGGCCCGCCTCCCTGCTGCTGTCCCCGCCACTTCCGCCTCACATACCTTGCCTGCCCTGTTCTTCCCCTCACGGTCGCTTCCATAATCGTTTTAGTGAAATCTTTACTAAAAGGGGCGCTAGAGTCATCCAGGTGTAAATTGAAGTCACCAAGAATAATTACATGGAGGGAGTGAAAGATATATTGGGAAAGAAGAGTCTGTAGGTTCTGAAAAGCAGCAGTAAAGACTGGTGGGGCAAGGTAGACAAGAAGGAAGGTAGAACAGGAGTTTAGTACCAAAGGGCCATATTTAGGCTTTATTTGACTTTCAGCCTCCCAGTTATGAGACAGATTTCCAAAGGTTCAAGGAGATAAACTGAATTGAAGTGTTCAAACAGTTAAATCCGATAAAGGTGACAACCTGCCTGTGGGAACTCTTGCCCTCAGGTTATGTAAAAAAAATTTTTGGAAGGTTATATATCCTTAGCTAACATCACTGATCTGTCTCTAATGCATAGCAGGATGCCTGATTCTTTGAAAGGAACTGTTATATAATCATATACCTGTGAAGGGGGTGAAGGCTGCCATTCCTAGTTAGATTATCGCCTGGTTTCACATCTGTCATTTCTGAGGAAAATAATGGAAACACTAATGTGCAAATGAGCTGCTTAATTATGTATAAAATCAAGACATTCTTCATCCTCGTCAATAGCGGTTTTCTACTTGTCATGTTACCGAAAATGTCCTGTTGTCCATAATCGATGGAGTACGCATGCAGCAAAGACCATGACAGAACTTTTTTTTTTTTTTTGTTACATTTGTACCCCACATAAATTTTCATGCAGATCCAAACATGCAGGGCTGCTCTTTAGTAAGCCTCTATTATATAATTGGAGGGAAAAAAAAGGGCAGCCATATATGTTTGAGTAATATCTCTTGTATTTCACATACACGCAGTACAGCATGTCCCCACACTGTTCTTGGCCCTGGATGCAGAGAAAGGCCTTTGACAGGGTGGAGTGGAGGTTTGTACATAGCCTGTTGGAAGTATTAAATTTTGACCCGAAATTCAGGGAAGTGATAAAAGCCATTTACAAGGCCTCACTGACCAGACTAAAAATTAATGACACTCTAACCAACCCCTTTGAATTGGGAAGAGGGACAAGACAGGGGTGCCCCCATTGGCCCCTGCTCTTTGCAATATCTCTAGAACTTCTTGCAGAAGCTCTCTGGCGGCACATGTATATTTAGGAAATCAGGGTAGGCGAGACGAAGCACAAACTGCTACATTATGCAGATGACACCCTGCTGTCCTTAGAAATCCAGAACAGTCACTCTCAGACTTTCTTCAGACAACTATAGCCAGGTGTCTAGATATAAATTAAATACCACCAAGTCTACGATACTCCCCATTAACATCCCAGATGAGCTGGAGGGAGAATTACGCCGATGTTCCCTTTCCAATGGCACACCAGAATCAGATACATGGGGGAGTACAAGTCACGCCCAATCTCAACAACATATACGCACTGCATTACCCCTCCCCCAAATGATAGAAACATTTAAAGCGGACCTAGAATGGTGGAATTTCCTAGTGTTGCGTTCTCGAGGGCCTTGGCATCCTGTCAGGTCCTTGAGGCAGGACTAGAGTTCGTGAGCCCTTGGGCCACTGCCGAGGAGCGGCAGGCAAGACCACCTTGGAACTGGATCCCCGAAGAGCAGTACTGGAACTCTGGACTGGAGTAGTACAAGGCAAGCAACTAGAACAGACGAAACAGGAACAGCTTCACCTGCACTTAGCCACCGTTCCTCCGGAGTTGAGCTCCGAAGTGCAGGTGGCCGGCAGGACTTGCAGGATAAGGCAGGAACTGAAGATCCAGAGGACCCACCCCGGGGTCTGGGATACACGAGGGAGACCAGTCTAGGAACTAAACACAGAAAGTGTGCTGCTGCACAGCCACTAGCAAGACCCAGAAGACAGACCAAGGAACACAAGGCGTACAGAAGCCTAGCAGGAGCAAGGACTAGGGCAGCATACACACTAGGCAGAATGGGGATCCGGGAATACCCACAGGGTAAACCCTCTAGCTAGGTGGAGACAGGTTACAGGAATAACCACCCAGGAAATACACAATAGCTAGACAGATACAGGATTCAGGATATACACTCAGGATATACATGCAGGGTAGGCACACAGGCTAGGCAAGGCAGGACTTAGGGTAAAAAGAGCAAACCAGGAAGAACAGGCCAGGGGTCTTGGGCTGGCAGCAGAGCAAACAGAGTAACCAGGAATAACAGGCCAAGGGTCTTTGGGGCAGACAGGAGAACAGACAGAGTAAACCAAGACAAAGGCTTCACCCCAACCCAGGGTAAGCCAGGGACAGAGGCTTCACCCCAACCCAGGGTAAGCCAGGGACAGAGGCTTCACCCCAAACACAGGGTAAGCCAGGAACAGAGGCTTCACCCCAAACACAGGGTAAGCCAGGAAGGACCCGCAGTCCACAGACAGACAGTGGCAGGGAAGACCCCCCACGGAAGGACAACAAAGACACAGACACAGAAAGAAGCTGGGCTGGAACCCAGAGAGAGGCTAAGCAGTAGTGCAGCAGACACTTACTAACCTGACCTGGCCTGGCCTAAGAGCATAACTCTTCATGCAAAGGCACTGACTGCAAGCACAGCACTTCCTTATGAAGGCTCTCACTGATGAGTCACCAGCAGTAGGGCAGAAGCAGGAAGTACACAGACCCCAAAGAGAGGCTTGACACACATAGGAAGTGAGCCCACAGGAAAGACAAGCAGGAGCCATCTTGGAAGCTGGCACAGAGCCGGTGGCAGCCATTTTAGATGCTGGCTCCCTAGAGAGGCATAGCCCACACAGGTGAGGTCTAGTGAAGCAATCAGCACAGAGACTAGAGACAAGACAAACACAAAGACAGACAGAAGCCAGCAGAGCTGCTGACCCCCAGAAAGAAGGTAAGGCTGAGGGTGGTCACAGCCACAGTCGTGACACCTAGCCCCCTCACTGATAACTAGAATAAAAGTAATAAAGATGAATATCCTGCCCCAGCCATTATTTCTCTTCATGATGCTCCCATGCGAGATTGTAGACACATTCTTTACAGAACTGGACTCCCTAATCTCCAGATTTCATTGGAAAAATAAAAGACCCAGAATAGCGCAGAGATTATTTAAGTTCCCATTCTCAGAGGTGGACTGGCCCTCACACACTTCAAAAAATACTACCACGAAGCCCAGTTGAGAAATGTGGTCTATTGGTTGCACAGCCACGAGGACCAGTGCTGGATACAGATGGAGAGCAGATCTCCTTCTTGCTGTTCCAGAAACAAGAATGCCTTCCAAAGGGGTGGAGAGGACACAGACTACTGGGCCCTACTATGAATATATGCCACCAAATGAACTGTCTCTTCCAATTTGACCTAACAAGCTCTCCCATAAAAGACATACTGAGTGACCCAACATTCCAACCAGGGACGATGGACCCTCAAAGATTTTGATGGATGAGAGAACAGGGGCTAACAGGAGCCTGAGACTTTATAGAACATGGGAAGTTTAGACCCCGGGAAGAACTCTTTCAGGGCACACGATAGGCCCCCTGGATTTTTTCTGTAATGCAGATTTTTCGCACTACCTACACATAAACCAGTGCGACTTCCATAGAGATTTCACTCCCCTCTAGAAGAACTGTTATATAAGGGACACACGGGGAGGGGTTTGCTGGCACTACTCTATAAGATGATTGCAATAAAAAGGGAAAACCAAGACCTTAACTACAGACAGCTGTGGGAACGGGGAGAGAGAGCTGGCCAGATTCACACTGGGAACAGTTGTGGATGGCTATCCCAAGAATCACCAAACGTCTACCTTACGTGGATGCTCAATACAAAATCCTGTTTAGAACGTACATCACCCCACTGAGACTTCACAAGATGCAGGGAGAATTACCGAACACATGCTGGAGAGGTTGCAAAGACAGAGGGGACTTTGATCATATGTTGTGGCTTTGCCCTAAAATCCAATCCTGGCTGCAAGTCAGAGACAAGATCCACTTACTTACCAGAGCACAACTCCTCAAGGAACAAACCCTAATGCTGCTAGGTGTCTCACTCAACACTGACTTCCAAAAAGGACTTGCCCTCCCATCTACTGCTTGCAGCCCAGCTAGTAATTGCAACTCAATGGAAACACTTAGAGGCTCCCACTCTAGAGGAATGCTGGAGAATACTGGAACAAATAAGGGAGAGAGCAGCCACAAAAATTCCACAACAAACCGAACTCCTTCAGATATGGCAGCCATTTATAAAAACCCAAGCTTAGAGCACACAGCAGACCCCTGGTTAATGGGGGGGGGGGGGGGGGGGGAGGGGGAAACAAGACATTTGGAACTACTGTATCAGATAACCCCCCCCCCCCCCGCATCCTCCTGAAGAAATGAATACATGGCAGGAACCCAGCTAAAAAATGGACAATACACACTTGCCTAATTTAGAAGTTATATGTTAGGTTATAATGTTGGTTGAGGATTATAGTTCAGGCATAAAACACAATAATTCTAAACATCTCCAATGAGCCCCATAGGGCAAGACCGTTTTGAAGACTAGCAGTTCCCATGCGGCAAATGCGATGAATCCCACAGGAATTGAATGGACTGCCTCACATTTACCACGTGGGAATTGCTAGTGTGGTTTAGTCGAAGAGGCCCAAAGTTTCTTAGATTGATTTAATTCTATTGCTAATCTGCAATTTTAGTAGATCTATTTTTTAAATTATTTATTTATTATTGTCATTTAATTGTATTGTTTGATTTTAGTATGGATATTTTTTTTTTTTACTAAATTTTATATGCTGTTTTTGGCAAACACCCTAAGGCGCCTGACAAAATAAATATTATTAGGTATGGAATGAAAGAACAAAATTAAGCAAAAACAAGTATGTATTCAAGCAAATACTTGGTCACAAAAACAGGTTTTGAGCAATTTGTGAAATCTAACTGATGTGATTCTGTTTGAAAATCCATAGGACTGCCATTTCAAAGAGCTGGAGCAAAACAGCTGAAAAAGCTTGTTGTTTAGTCAGTGGCAGCTGCACATCTGGATAAGATGGCATTGCTAATGCAGCTTCTCAGGAAGATCTTAAAGCTTGGACTTCCATTTCATCAAGCAGATCAATCCATAGACTGGTGGGCTTTGTCCATCTATCAGCAGGAGGCAATGAGGCATATTTTCAAAGCACTTTGGGAGGCTAAGTTCCATAGGTTTCTATGGAACTTTGGGAGGCTAAGTGCAATAAAACCAATTTCCATATCATCATGCTGATCAATCCATAGACTGGTGGGTTGTGTCCATCTACCAGCAGGTGGAGATAGAGAGCAATCTTTTGCCTCCCTATATGTGGTCATGTGCTGCCGGAAACTCCTCAGTATGTTCTCTATCTCAGCAGGTGTGTGGTCACACAGCAGCAGCTCTGGCTAGGTCTCCAAGCCTAATTGTTTAGGTTTTTGTTGAGTACCTGGGGTTGAGGGCTCTTCTTGAGCAAGTGCAAACCTGGTGGTGCCAGGTCCCTCCTTTTCTCCCCCCTCCCGCTGGCTCCGTTTAAAAAAAAAACAAACAAAACGAAAGCGCTTTGAAGCCAGGAACTAGAGAGTTGCATGGGGACAGAAATCTTACCTATCCCCGCCTGCCCCTGCTGGAATCTTATCCGTCCCCAGTGGAATCTTATCCATCCCCACAAACATTTAACCCATTCCCACACATCCCCTTAAGAATTTAATGGTACATAAAAGAAAATTCCAGTCAGCTCTCTCAGTCTCTCTCTAGATTTGAGCCACAGCACTGTAGGCAAGGAAGGAATGGAAGTTGAAACATGGAACACTCTGGTGTGCACATGTAAGATTTGTCTCTGATTTACTGGCACTGTGTTCTGAGAGGTCACTACATGCACGCGCCAGTAGGTCAGGTGACATCTGATGCTCATGCCTGTGTCATGCCTGTGTCAGAGCTGAGGTCTGCGCATCAGCCCGGGAGCAAAGAGAATTAATTGTGACAGCAAATAAAGACCTGAATGGTCCATCCAGTCTGCCCAATAGTCACACTCATTATCAATTCATGATTAAATCAACGAGTAGCATAGTAGATGATGGCAGAAAAAGACCTGCACGGTCCATCCAGTCTGCCCAACAAGATAATGGAAGTCGTCATGGCTCCATTAAATATTGTTTACATTATTACTTATGTACTTGTTTATAAACCAAAACTCTTTCAATAACATTTATACAAAAAAATAATAATTTGAGAAATGTATTGCTCTTGATTATAATTTTTCAGAGTGTGATATTATATACTAGATTATGGTCTTTCTTTTGTGTTTCTGGAACATAGACCATAGAAGTCTATCTGGCTCAATCCTTATGTTCCAACTGCTGGAGTTGTCGTTGAAGCCCACTCCAGTCTATTCGTCTTCTCATTTGTGGTACACAGACTGTAAAAATCTGTCCAGCACTGTCCTTATGTTCCAGTCACTGAAGTTGCTAAGCCCTTTCCAGCCCATCCTAAATAAGATTGTCATGTATGAGACACAGACCATACAAGTCTGCCCAGTATCGGCCCTAGTTCCTCACAGCCAGAGTCGCCATCTAAGCATCACTTGACATATCCACACACATTCAGCCATTGAAGGTTAGGTTTTTTTATAACTTCCATTTTCTTATTAGAGATCCTCTGTGTTCATCCCACGCCTTTTTGAATTCCATCATCATCATTTGTGTCTCTACCACCTCCTTAATGGAAGACTTTCCACATTCCTTTCGTTAAAGCAAGGAAGAAGAGGAGGAGGAGGAGGAGACAGCACTCAAAGAACTTGGTACTCAGTAGATGAGAGGCTGGTGCAGGTGCAACTTACACTTCTGCGGGAACCCCGCAGAACTGCTTCCGTCCCCGCGGGAATCCCATTCCTGTGCAGCTCTCTACCAGGAACCTCCTGGCTTGAAATGATGCCCTATGCGACACTCCTCCTTGTGCCCCCATCCTGCCACTGTGCTGCAGTACCACAGGGTAGTGATTATTGTTCCCCCTGTCTCCTTTGCACCCTGTGTAGCCACAGTGCCCGCATGGCCCTCAGGATGGCACTGAATGGAGCTGCCTTAGTAAAGGGGTAACATGTTCATGATTTTTTTCTTCTTTATTATTACCTAGAAGCTGTATTTGGTACTAGCTGAAGATATATCAGTTGTGCTGCCTGAAAACCACGATGTAGGGTCTAACTCACAAAAATGTTCATGGGTTAGTACTCGTTCTTGCAAAATTAAGGGACACAAGAAACTAAGTACCCTGATTGGGCAGCAGCCCTCTACTCAGTGGCGTAGGAAGGGAGGGCGGTCCGCCCGGGTGCACGCCGCTGGGGGGTGTCGGCTCCGCGCTGGTGCACTGCCCTCTCTGCCCCGGAACAGGTTACTTCCTGTTCCGGGACAGAGAGAGCAGTGAACCAGCGCGGAGCCGACACACCCCAGCAACGTGCAGTCAGGGCGGATCGGCCCTCCCGCCCGTCCCTCGCCGCAGGTATGCGCTCCGGGGGGGGGGGGTGCGCTTCAGCGGGAGGAGAGTGCGCCGTGCTGCACCCGGGGGGGGGGGGGGTGTGCAGCAGTGACCCGCCCCGGGTGTCAGCTCCCCTCGCTACGGCTCTGCCTCTACTTTCCCCAGCTCGGACTTGGGGACTAAAATATTTAAAGACACCTCCCATAAAAGCCCTATCCCCTAAGTTATTAAAAGAAAATCATGGACTGGCCCCTCTCCCCTGCCCTTGGGACCCAAGGAAATCAAGAACAAAAAGAGAAGGAGTGATCCCTACTCACTGCTGCCCTTGTGGTTCCCTTTATTCTAAGAATTTTATCCTCATTCCAGGATCTTTTTTCCCCCCGTTCAGCTTCCTATCCCTTGTACTTCTGTTTGTGCTCACCTACTGATCAACCTTTCAAGCTAGCTTCTCCCCCACAGTGTTTCTATTGACCTCTCCTCCCAGCCTGGCTTTCTACCTTACACCTTGTGCCCCAGATATTTGCTAAGTAATGTCCCCATGAAATGACCAACTCTGTCATCTTCACCCATGACTTCATTATTAATGCATTTCTATTTCCCCCTATTGACTGTAATCTTTCCCTGTTTTTTTATTTTTGTTACATTTGTACCCCGCGTTTTTCCCACTTATGGCAGGCTCAATGCAGCTTACATGGGGCAATGGAGGGTTAAGTGACTTGCCCAGAGTCACAAGGAGCTGCCTGTGCCTGCAGTGGGAATCGAACTCAGTTCCTCAGTTCTCCAGGACCAAAGTCCACCACCCTAACCACTAGGCCACTCCTCCCCATTCTTCAACTGCTTTCCTCCATCTTCAGCTGTAGTCAGTCATAGTCCTGGTGTCCTTATGTATTGGACATTTCCTTCTCCTCACTTTGCTGCGGTCACTTCCCCAGCCTCCATCTACCCAGCAGAAATCTCTCATCTACCTATGATGGCAGTAAAAAAATTTTCCAACTTGCTTAACCTGTGTTTTTAGTTCTCAGCTGTTTGCCACCTTAAGTTCTACAACTCTATTCATCCTAAAGCCACTCACCCATCAAACAGCCTTCCTCCTTGCAGAACAGTTTTTCTGTGTCAGTCGTTGGTCTTCAACTGTGAAGGTTATTATTTTTTTTTTAATGTGTGCAAGTGCTTTGTTCTGTTGTCCTTGCCAAAGGATTTCAGCAAGGTTGGCACAGCGAAAGAGCTTTTTCGTATTTATTCTTCTTTAGTTGTATAAAGTTCAGATAACCTTCCCTTCCTGCTTACTGCAAGAAGTACAAAAAAAAAAGAGCTAAATGTTTTTTTATTTTCGGTTAAGCTGTCAAATAAAAGCCAAATTGCAAGGTGGAATATATACAGAGGATCATTAGATATTATTACAAGTGGGCAGAATAACCTATGCACTTATGAGATAACATGAAGAAGGAAAATTATTTAATTTATTCCTTTTGTGTGTTCTGGCCTTGTCTGGTTCTTATTCCTTTTGTGAATAAGACCAATAAATTGTCTGTATATGAAACTGCAAACTTTTCAATCGTACTTGACAGTCTCCTCGGATTACAGTTATTTGGAACATGGTGTCTCGATAAAATGACTTTTTTTTTTTAACAACTTGGTTTTTATTTCAAGTCACTTGCTTCAGTTGATATACGTATACAGTGCGTTTTTTTTCTAGCAAAAAAGGTGCCCTTACTCAAATGCCAGGCCACTCTTTAGGGGTAGGGGGATGATCACTGAGGGACCCACCCCACAATAACCAGGCCCCCTGCAACCAGTCACAGAACCCTTGACAAGGCAGAATTGCTGTGTAGAACCTGAGCTTTTTCATTAAAACGTGGGGCCCATTGGTCAATTATAGCAGACAATGGAAAAGGTGCCGGTACTCAGTACCCCCAAGTACCCCCTCAGAAAAAGCCCTGTATGTGTGTGTGTGTGTGTGTGTGTGTGTATATATATATATATATATATATATATATATATATATATATATACCAGCTCAACGTCAAATATATGTATCTTGAAAGTTTACAAAACCAATAAAAACTCATTAAAATGCTGGAACCGCACACAGTTCAACTTCTACTATAGACATGAGCTAGTGGCATAACATTCTTAATGATCACAAAACGGCTAATGAGGCATTCTAATGTGACACTGAAAAGGGGTGTGGCTAGAATGGAACCATCCTCATGCAGATCACTTTTTGGAAACATTTATAGCCTGATTATTCTAAGGCACTTACGTTCAGATTTGGGGGCATGATGCAGTATTGAGTGGTGGCACACCAGTGACTGGTTTGTGGCTTCTTTTCCATCCGCACACCTATTCCAGATACCCAGCTTTTGTGCAGCAATTTGGAGGATTTGCAGGCATTGTAGCCAAAACACAGCTGATCTCATGTCCAGTTCTTTTTGTATCCCTTTATATGAATAGTTTTTATTCTCCAGCTGGGTGGCTTCTGTTAGTTGTGTTTTGGATCTATATCTCCACTTTTGGACTTCCTCAAAAAGGGGGTCACTTATCTCCCCACCCCACCCCCTACTTGGCACTGAAATCAATTGCCATCCTTGTGTTCCTTATGTAACAACCCTGTCAGTGGAAAAGGAGTATGCAGATAAGGTGAAAGCAAACTGTCATGCAACATTAAACATAAGTGAAACAGCCTGATCTTTTAAAAAATATTTTACCATTTTATACTTTATTTATAATCAGTTTACAAGTAGTACCAAGTCTCTAAGTTCAGTAATTACTTGGTATGAACTGGTTATACAGTGGTGGAAATAAGTATTTGATCCCTTGCTGATTTTGTAAGTTTGCCCACTGACAAAGACATGAGCAGCCCATAATTGAAGGGTAGGTTATTGGTAACAGTGAGAGATAGCACATCACAAATTAAATCCGGAAAATCACATTGTGGAAAGTATATGAATTTATTTGCATTCTGCAGAGGGAAATAAGTATTTGATCCCCCACCAACCAGTAAGAGATCTGGCCCCTACAGACCAGGTAGATGCTCCAAATCAACTCGTTACCTGCATGACAGACAGCTGTCGGCAATGGTCACCTGTATGAAAGACACCTGTCCACAGACTCAGTGAATCAGTCAGACTCTAACCTCTACAAAATGGCCAAGAGCAAGGAGCTGTCTAAGGATGTCAGGGACAAGATCATACACCTGCACAAGGCTGGAATGGGCTACAAAACCATCAGTAAGACGCTGGGCGAGAAGGAGACAACTGTTGGTGCCATAGTAAGAAAATGGAAGAAGTACAAAATGACTGTCAATCGACAAAGATCTGGGGCTCCACGCAAAATCTCACCTCGTGGGGTATCCTTGATCATGAGGAAGGTTAGAAATCAGCCTACAACTACAAGGGGGGAACTTGTCAATGATCTCAAGGCAGCTGGGACCACTGTCACCACGAAAACCATTGGTAACACATTACGACATAACGGATTGCAATCCTGCAGTGCCCGCAAGGTCCCCCTGCTCCGGAAGGCACATGTGACGGCCCGTCTGAAGTTTGCCAGTGAACACCTGGATGATGCCGAGAGTGATTGGGAGAAGGTGCTGTGGTCAGATGAGACAAAAATTGAGCTCTTTGGCATGAACTCAACTCGCCGTGTTTGGAGGAAGAGAAATGCTGCCTATGACCCAAAGAACACCGTCCCCACTGTCAAGCATGGAGGTGGAAATGTTATGTTTTGGGGGTGTTTCTCTGCTAAGGGCACAGGACTACTTCACCGCATCAATGGGAGAATGGATGGGGCCATGTACCGTACAATTCTGAGTGACAACCTCCTTCCCTCCGCCAGGGCCTTAAAAATGGGTCGTGGCTGGGTCTTCCAGCACGACAATGACCCAAAACATACAGCCAAGGCAACAAAGGAGTGGCTCAGGAAGAAGCACATTAGGGTCATGGAGTGGCCTAGCCAGTCACCAGACCTTAATCCCATTGAAAACTTATGGAGGGAGCTGAAGCTGCGAGTTGCCAAGCGACAGCCCAGAACTCTTAATGATTTAGAGATGATCTGCAAAGAGGAGTGGACCAAAATTCCTCCTGACATGTGTGCAAACCTCATCATCAACTACAGAAGACGTCTGACCGCTGTGCTTGCCAACAAGGGTTTTGCCACCAAGTATTAGGTCTTGTTTGCCAGAGGGATTAAATACTTATTTCCCTCTGCAGAATGCAAATAAATTCATATACTTTCCACAATGTGATTTTCCGGATTTAATTTGTGATGTGCTATCTCTCACTGTTACCAATAACCTACCCTTCAATTATGGGCTGCTCATGTCTTTGTCAGTGGGCAAACTTACAAAATCAGCAAGGGATCAAATACTTATTTCCACCACTGTAGCTAATAACCATTGATTTTCATTATTATTATATGAAACTCTAGTCAGAACATGTTATCGTTTGGATAGGGAAGGGTTCTTGCTTCCTGTACAGAGGGATTTTTTTTTTTTTTTTATAATACCACCTTTATGGTACAACCAAAGCAGTTTACATGTTACATTCAGATACTTTCTCTGTCCAGTTGATGGAGTGGAGGAGTAGCCTAGTGATTAGTGCAGTGGACTTTGACCCTGGGGAAGTGGGTTTGATTCCCACTGCAGCTCCTTGTGACTCTGGGCAAGTCACTTAACCCTCCATTGCCCCAGGTACAAAATAAGGGGTTCTTTTTCTAAGCTGTGGTAGTGTTTTTAGCTTGCGTTATAAATCGGCTGGCGGTATATGCTGAAACACTGAGAGAAATATAATGGATGTCTCAGCGTTTATTGCCAGCTGATTTATACTGTGAGCTAAAACTACTACCCCTGGCTAAGACCCCCTAAGTACCCTGAAGAAAACCACAGCATGGTGGCTGAAACATTGGTTCCACTTACTCAGATGCCACAAGATCCAGAAAACTGCAAAAATCATGATGCCAGCTACAAAATCTTAAGAGAACATGAAACTGAATATGGCCCAGAGAGATCTTTATATCTTTTTCCTCCTAAACCAACCTGTTCTCTTCCCACATTCTCTATTTTTGTGAATAACACTGTCATCCTCCCTGTCTCCTTAGTTCATAAATGTTGTGTCATCTTTGATTCCCCTCTCTCTGCACATATTCAACAAGCTGCTAAAACCTGTCATTTTATTCTCTATAACATCACCAAAATTTGTCCCTTCCTTTCTGAACACGCTACCAAAACCCTTATCTACACTCTCATCAGCTCCCACTTAGATTACCACATCCTGCTCCTCACAAGTTTTCCACTGAACCATCTCTCTCTCCTTCAACGTAGATGTCAAACTACAGTCACATAACCCTTCTTCTCAAGTGACTTCATTGGTTCCCTATCTGTTTCCGTGTACAGTTCAAACTCCTCTTACTGAATTCAACTGCGTTCATTCAGTATCTCTTCTCTCATCTCTCCCGATATTCCCTTCGTGGGAGCTCCATTTATCAAGTCATTCTTATCTATGCCCTTCTCTATCACCAACTCCATATGCCATTCCTTCCATCTTGCTGCACTGTATGCCTGAAATAGACTTCCTGAGTTAGTACATTGTGCTCCATCTCTGGTCCTAAAAGCACACCTTTTAAATCTTAACCTCTTATTCACCTGTTCAGTACCCCTTGTTGTTTTAATCATTACCATCGTAAATGAAACTCCCAAACCTTTTGTCCTGTTTGTCTCTCTTGAATACATTGTAAGCTCTGTTGAACAGGTACTGTCTTTTACGAGTTTCTGTATAGCACTTCATACATCTAATAGTGCTTTACAAATGATAAGTAATAATAGTAGTATCGGAGAAGGGGAAATAAAGAACTTTGGGGGGGGGGAGAACAGAGAGAATAAAAGCTGGGCGGGGGCAGAAGGTTTGGGGGAAGAGAGATGGGGGTAAGATCAAGCCATTGAGGGGTTCTAGAGAAAGGGAGGAAAGAGCTGAGCAGGAGGGAAGGAAGGCATGGACCAGAGCTTATGAGGGAGGAATTCTGCACAAAATATTAAAAATTGTAATTTTTCTTTACAACATTAAATGTTAATTATTACTCAAAGGTATGTTATTTGAACAAATAAGTGCTGTAGAATTTTAGAATTTTAATTATTTTTACCTAGAATTTTCATTTGTTTGTGCAGAATTCCTGTGAGAGTAAGACTTTGCATGCAGTGCCTTCATATCCTAAAAACTTGATTGGCTGGGAACGTGATGAGAATGAGCTTTAGAACCACTGGCCTAATGCAACTAAAGATGTGACTAAACTGCATAATTGTGTATTATGTTCTGATGATAGCTTTCCCGGTCTTCTGGTTTCTTGTGTTTTGCAATATAAAGAGCTAGATGTGTTTCCATGTGTATTTTAGGGGTGTGTTTATCAACGGGGGGTTATCATTAAGACAGGTTAGCACAGGTCCCATTTTATGCAACTGGGATTGACATTAAAATAAACCATCATAACAAGTAGTCTACATTAATAACTTCCCCCCCTATTCTGTTAAAACTGTCAGCAGTCTAAAATAGAACTTCAGTCCTGCTCGGTCTCAGTACAAGAAACCTGGTACCCTCCCAAGGCTGATAGATTTTGTGAACCAATAATCCCTTGTAAATGTAGCACTTGGCCATAACAGAAAGTATGTTTGTTTGTGTATGAGTGAGCTCAGGGAACCTTGAAATATATGAATGAGAGTATTTAGTTTTTGAGAAGGGGCCTTGGCTATTACATAGTGGTAAGATGCACATTTCTAGAGTTTCTTCAGGATGCTTTCATTCCAGAGTGTCATGTGAAGCTCACTGAATTGATTTAATGTTTAATACTGCTCATAAGTACATAAGAATTGCTATATTGGGACAGACCAAAGGTATATAAAGCCCAGCATCCTGTATCCAGCAGTGGACAATCCACTACTGCCAGGTCACAAGTACTGTACCTGGTAAGATCCAAAAAGTGTAAAATAGATTTCTTCCTGCTTATCCCAGGAATAAGCAGTGGATTTTCCCAGGTTCACATTAATAATGGTTTATAGACTTTTATTTTAGTAACTTATCCAAACCTTTTTTAAACCCTGCTATGCTAATTGCTTTTACCACATTTTCTGGCAAAGAATTCCAGAGCTTAATTACACATAGAGTGAATAAATGTTTTCTCCAATTTGTTGTAAATGTACTACTTAGTAACTTCATTTCATGCCCCCTAGTCCTTGACTTTTAGATAGATTACCTCTTCCACTCCACTCAGGATTTTGTAGACCTCATTCCAGTTGATCTGCAAACATTTAAACACATACAGAGTGTGGAGATGAATGTAATGTTGGTGCGCATACAGGGAACAGAATATACAATAGAGGTTGCTTTAATGAATGAGTCATTAGCCGTTAAATGATTGTCTTCAAACCAGGAAAAGAGCTAGCTGTTGCTTAATGAATAATATAATCTAATCTCAGAGCTGGGGAAAACCTGTAGTGTTTTGGTTTTGCTTTCCTCAGATTATTTTATTTTGGCTTCAGCTATTTAGCAAAGCCAGCTGCCGTTGTGGTGTTTGGGCTAGAATTCAGACTGTTCAAGGCCCCTGCTAGAGAGCCCTAACCCTCCCTTGCTAAATACTCCCACAGTTTCTATTCATCATTCATAATAGGTGGGAAAAGAGAACAAGCCTTCAGTACAAAATTAAACATTTTAAAGTAAAATGTATTGGTAGTGAGGGGAAGGGGGAGGTAGAGAGAGTGAGAAGGAGAAAATAGCTTCCATGCCTTTCATTGGAAAAAGCTGAAAATTCTCTCCTCTCCCCCCCCCCCCCCCACTCCTTTCCAAGTGTCTTCACACACTTTGAAAAGTAGAAAATTCTGATGCTATCTGCAAGGACTTTCCTCCATCTGCAGTTCGGTGGAGTTAGGCCCAGGTGTTTCATCACACATTACACACACATATACACCCCCCCCCCTTTTACACAGAGACATATATGTTACTATCTGATAAGCCTCTGTACTGTGGAACCAAGACTAAAGAAATGTTGAAAACTGGATGTTGGGAGTCCTTGAAGATTGCATTAATGTGTTTCTGTCACTATGGATGGGGGGATGGGCACTAAATTTTCACAAATACCCATGGTCTTTAGTTTAATGCACATTGGGGCTCATTTTCAAAGCACTTGGACTTGAACTTTGTAAGTCTAAATGCTTTGAAAATATGCATAGAAGATTAAAAACAAAAAAAAAAACCCTATATAGTCCAGATGTATAAAAAGCGGAAGTGCTATGGCATATCTGCAGCTTACAAAAAAATTATCAAGCCTAGTGTAAAAAAATGTGCATGTCATAACATGACTGAATGTCCCCCTTATGCTAGGGTATATTGGAGATGATCTCAGTCTCTCAGATTCACTACTAAGGTTCATCTGTGCACTTGGATAAAAGAAGATATAAATATTTGGAATGAAATGAAATTCCGAATCTTTTTGCCACCTATTCTTAGTCTGTGTTTGCATTTGCTGGTATGTGAGGATCTTCTCTTTCTCCATGCGCAGAACAGTATAGTCGCATGGCACAGATGCTTCTGTTAATAATGCTGTCCATTACCACAATATCTGGTTTTCTTCTACTAGGCCTATAGGAGCCTGCTCTGTGGGTGCCATGAGTGCTTGAGACCCCTAATGTTGAGCAAACACCTTGACTATGTCTAGGGGCTCGATGTACAAAGGCAGCTGTAAAATACAGCTGCCTCGGCAAAATTTAGCAACTCACTAACAGCTAGTGATGCACAAAGGGGATCACATGCAAATGAGTTGCACGGATCCCCCTTTGTGCATCGCTATGCTATTTGCGAGTCCAAGCTATCAAATGCATTTGACAGCTTTGATGAACTGGGCCACCCCCAACCCCACACTTTTTTTTGCCCCTGGTGGTCCAATGGACCCTGATTCCCCCCCCCCCCCCCCAATATTTTTTTTACAACTTTCCCTGGTGATCCAGTGGACCACGACTCCCACCCTGCACGTGCACACCCGCACCCCTCCCCTCCCCCAAAAAAGCAGCTCTCTGACTGTACCTACATAAAGTCAGTATACCAAGTGTGGAACAAACTTAAACAATCTATTAGTACCACAGAGTCAGAAGAATGAACATAAATAAAGACCATATGTCCTATCCAGCCTTACCACTCGTCTGCTCCATACAGCCATCATAAACCCCTTCCCAGCCCACAAGGACCTGTGGGCCTCCGCCTCTTAGTGGCACCCTGGTAACAGCCAAGGCCCAACAACAGAGAAGGAGCTTTGCAACTTACCTTACATTCTGCTCATCAACCACGCGCACTATAGCCAGCATGAGGGATGCCTTGGAGGTCTAAGCGCAGTCTACCTTGTGCCTTATGGAGGGAGAATCATCACTCTCCCTCCAGGCTGTTCAACTCCCTAGTGCCCATCCATACGCTAAGACAGACACACACACACACACACACACTCTCTCTCTTAATTAGAACCAAGACTGCCACCTACTTTTTGCTGAGCTCTTGGGAACTGAAATTGCAACAGATCCAGTATCACCTGCGCAAAGCAAAGGAATGACACCCAGTTGCTCCCTGTTCTATTTCCCTACCCCGGAAATTACAGGTTCTCTATCCATCCTTCTCCAAATTATCTGGGTGCATTGCTTCAAACATTACTCAGCAGTAGGAAGCCAAGGCTTCAGTCCTTCAATCCCTGGCCTTATCCTGCCCATGCCTACTATACCCTGCATCCCCCTTGCAACAGCCTACCGCCTTCCCACCACCAGTCTCATACCAGAGGTTGAATGTCACATCTCTGACCATCTAGACTTTACATAACAGGGCTCCCACTGCCAAACACACCCCCTCAGCACAACCTGACCTGATTAACACAACTTCTCCACCGTCATCCAGAGCACTGTGTTTCTAGTGATCGGGAACAACCAACCCCTTTATTTCTGGCTGCATCAGGGCTTTACATTTCTGTATTTGTTGCATCAAAGTTTTTACACTACTGTATTAGGGAGCCCAATTCACCCAACAAACTGGAACACTGCTCTTATGCAAAGGCAGTACAGGTCAAACAGGAAGGTGTTTCATATTACCCCCCCCCCCCCCCCCCCCATGTGAAAGACAAACAAAACCTTTTTGCATGGCTCTTAATGCTTTCCTCAAGGTGGGCCATGATGAGCTTCAAGGCTAATACTCAGTGAATCTACCCAGGACAAGTTTCCCTCCGCATCCCTGCTCACATCCAAGCAAATTTTGCTGAGGATAGAGAAACTATTGCGTCTAGAGGCCTCCACTACTCAACCCTCATGCACACCAAAAATAAAGAGGGCTCTTGGAAGCCACTCAACCCTTTTCGGCCAGACCACATGGACCATCGACAGCAGTGGCTACAATCCTCTGGATTGTTCAAGTTTAATATATTAACATAGGGCCTAGAAAAGTCCGGTTAGTTTCCTCCCATAAATTTTCACTGTAAAATCTCAGACCTATAGTGTCTGGCAGAAGGCTCCATTGTTGTCCTTGGCTTACATTTGCCTGCTCTCTTTATGCACTCTCATCCTACCACAGCACTCTCCACGGGCCATAAAGGGTGAACATCGCCAATATACATAACAGCCCTCAGCTTGGGAGTCGCCCATGTGTGGCTGACTCATCCTACTTGTCCATGAAGAAAGTGAGGTTACTTACCTGTAACAGGGGTTCTCTGTGGACAGCATGATTAACCAGATGAACTTGCCTAGAGCTAGAGAAAAGACTGGAGAGGAAATGGGGGGGGGGGGGCTTGCACAAGGTCAGAAGGGCCTGAAAAAAAGTCTCCTCTGCGCTTTAAGCGAGCTAATCAGTTCAGAGTGCCCTCAGATGATGTCACCCATGTGTGGCTGACTTATCCTGCTGTCAATGGAGAACCCTTGTTACAAGTAAGTAACTGCACTTTGTGCCTCTCTGTGTACTAGACTTCTGGCCTCAGCCTATTTTGCCCAGCGATGATGCATGACCGTTTCTTGTTCGGTGTTACAGAATATATATTGGCTTTATCTTTCCTGCTCTGATAACAAAGTCTTGTGGGTAGTTCTCTGTCCTGTGCAGCAGTTATCCGTTTCACCTCTCCTGAACCAAACCATTCGTGTGACCGGCTTTGATCTATTTGTGGTTTCTGATGTACTAGCAGCGTTTTCTCCTCTGCCTTGCAGCAATCATACTACAAGCAGTTAGGAGGAGGAATAAACGTAAGACTGGCAGTTTTGGTTTTATTATGGATCTTGACTAATTTTTGTATGTAAGATTTTTTGTGCTGTACTCTTGAGTTCACTGGCAGTTTACTTTCTCACACTGATGGGGTACTTTAATGGCAGGCTGCTGCCTTCAGGAAAGTTGTATTTTTGTAGAAGTTAGAAAGTATATTATGTAGGTCAACACAAACATATTGGTCAGAATTCAGCATTTCTTTCCCACCCTGTAAATTGCTACTTTTGTTTTATTTTTAAAGATCCTTCTGAAACCTCGTCTTTGTCACGTAAAACATCTGACCACTGTCTGTCCTGCTTCCCTCAGCGCTCATAGGTCAGGCTCTTTTTCTTGTATGGCCAAATGTGTCTTTTGAGCTCTGAGAGGGTCTGCCAGAAAACGATTTTGTTTTCCCTGACAGAGCACTTTTAAATAATTGCAACTTGGCATCCATTACAGATAAATCAGGCGCTGCAGTTCGGTGAAACTTTGGATGGCTTTGCATAAAGATCAGAGAGACACTTCCAAGAGTTGAAGTTTACCGCGTTATTGTTCGCTGGCTTGTATTCCTCTTTTAATCTTCGTTTTTAAGCCCTGGGGGAGTTTTCCTTCAATCAGAGGTGTTGATAATAAGCGGTTTGTTCACCGTCCACACCCCCAACAGGAGTGAGAGCCAACGTTAATGGCAGGAAGCTCGAGTACTGTTGAGACTGCTCTTTAGAAGAGCTGTAATGTCTTTGGATTTTAAGGGAGGGTCACAGCCTTCTGTTGCTTGTGGCAGTTCAGAGAGTTGGATTTTCTAGCAACAAAGAATTCTGTATTGATTTGCTTATTAGATAGTGCTGGGTTTATTCTGAGTGGAGGAGTAGCCTAGTGGTTAGTGCAGTGGACTTTGATCCTGGGGAACTGAGTTCAATTCCCACTGCAGCTCCTTGTGACTCTGGGCAAGTCACTTAACCCTCCATTGCCCCTGGTACAAAATAAGTACCTGACTATATGTAAACTGCTTTGAATGTAGTTGCAAAAACCTCAGAAAGGTGGTATATGAAGTCCCATTTCCCTTTCCCACTTCAGAAAAATAATTACCCAAGCTTGTGTATCTGGATAATTTATATTCTGGGTTTTTTTCACCCCAGGGAAAGGGATCTTAGTGATGAGTACAGGAAAGTGAGGTCTTCTCCCCCCACCCCACCCCACCCCACCCCCGACTACCCCTACTCACTGTAGAATCCCTCTTTCTTTTATTTCCAGCCCGTAGCGCTGATCCCACCTTTCATAATCCCACTGGTGCTGTTTGCCTTGTTTCTGGTGCTAGTTCCCTGTGTCACATTCTCATACCATTCACCATGCCAATCTCATGCTCTCTTACATACACACACTATTTCCTGTCTTGTGTAGACACACACCCACACACGTGCACATGTGCACTCACATATACACATGTATAGACGCACATACACCCTGTTTCCTATCTTTTGTCTCAGCCATCCCACCAAGCCAATCCTCTCAGACTCATTCTCCCAACTCATCCTCCCTTACCCCTTCCTTTTCTCATATTCTTCCAAATGACCCTTTCCCCCTCAGCTGATCTCCATTTATTTATTTGGATTTCGCTCACACCTTTTTCAGTAGTAGCTCAAGGTGAGTTACATTCAGGTATGCAACCTCCCCTCCCCCCATGCCAAATTCTTATGCCCTGTGTTGTAGGAGTTTCTCTCTGGTGCCAAGCTGGCAGTAGGAGTGTGGTAGTGTCTCGGGCTGTGTGCTTCTCCTGTGCCCTTTGAGACCAGACTCATGGCTTGAACTATCAGGGATACTGTAGTGTTGCGGTACGAATTGCGCCTCAGGTACAGTGGAGGGAAGAGTATACCAAGCCACCAGTGCTCTCCTCCTTCTCATGCTGACTTGGTTTGGGGGAATTTGTGGGGAATAGAGGCCCCTACCTTTTCGCATAGCTGACTTGGCTGCTTACCGGCCCCTCTACCCCTGGTTCTCTGCATTTCCATAGGGATCACCAGTTCTGAGCCAAGGGCCAGATTTTGCATCCCTGGCTATGAAGCCTCAGGAGATCATAAGTACATAAGTATTGCCAACTGGGAAAGACCAAAGGTCCATCAAGCCCAGCATCCTGTTTCCAACAGCGGCCAATCCAGGTCACAAATACCTGGCAACATCCCAAAAAAGTACAAAACATTCTATACTGCTTATCCCAGAAATAGTAGATTTTCCCCAAGTCCATTTAATAATGGTCTATGGAATTTTCCTTTAGGAAGCTGTCCAAACCTTTTTTAAACTCCGCTAAGCTAACCGCCTTTACCACATTCTCTGGCAATGAATTCCAGAGTTACACGTTGAGTGAAGAAAAAGTTTCTCCGATTCATTTTAAATTTACTACATTGTAGCTTCATCGCATGCCCCCTAGTCCTAGTATTTTTGGAAAGCATAAACAGACGCTTCACATCTACCTGTTCCACTCCAATCATTATTTTATAGATCTCTATCATATCTCCCCTCAGTCGCCTTTTCTCCAAGCTGAAGAGCCCTAGCCACTTTAGCCTTTCCTCATAGGGAAGTCGTCCCATCCCATCTTACCACATCACCCTGTATTTGTTCACACTGGAGCCTGCAAAGGCCTCTCCGGTACTATGTAAGCCGCATTGAGCCTACAAATAGGTGGAAAAATGTGGGATACAAATGTAACAAATAAAAAAAAAATCTTTTTCATTGCCCTTCTCTGCATCTTTCCTAATTCCACTATATCTTTTTTTTTGAGATACGGCAACCAGATTTGAACACAATATTCAAGGTGCGGTTGAACCATGGTGCAATACAAAGGCATTATAACATCCTCATTTTTGTTTTCCATTCCTTTCCTAATAATACTTAACATTCTGTTTGCTTTCTTAGCCGCAGCAGCACACTGAGCAGAAGGTTTCAAAGTATCAACGACGACACCCAGGACCCTTTCTTGGTCTGTGACTCCTAACGTGAAACCTTGCATGACGTGGCTATAATTCGAGTTCCCCTTTCCCACATGCACCACTTTGCACTTGCTCACATTAAACATCATCTGCCATTTAGATGCCCAATCTCCCAGTCTCGTAAGGTCCTCTTGTAATTTTTCACAATCCTTCTGCGATTTAAAGACTTTGAATAACTTTGTGTCATCAGCAAATTTAATTACCTCACTAGTTACTCCCATCTCCAGGTCATTTATAAATATGTTAAAAAGCAGCAGTCCCAGCGCAGACTGCTGGGGAACCCCATTAACTATCCTTATCCATTGAGAATACTGACCATTTAACCCTATTCTCTTCTATCTTTTAACCAGTTTTTAATCCACAATAGAGCCCTACCTCCTATCCCATGACTCCAATTTCCTCTTTGTCAAATGCCTTCTGAAAATCCAGATACACAATGGGGCTCATTTTCAAAGCACTTAGACTTACAAAGTTCCATAGGTTACTATGCAACTTTGTAAGTCTAAGTGCTTTGAAAATATGCCTGAATATCAACCAGCTAACCTTTATCCACATGTTTGTTCACCCCTTCAAAGAAACGTAGTAGATTGGTGAGGCAAGATTTCCCTTCACTAAATCCTTGTTGACTTTGTCTCATTAATCCATGCTTTTGAATATGCTCTGTAATTTTGTTCTTTATAATAGTCTCTACCATTTTGCCTAGCACCGACGTCAGACTCACCGGTCTATAATTTCACGGATCTCCTCTGGAACCTTTTTGAAAAATTGGCGTTACATTGGCCACCCTCTAATCTTCCGGTACCACGCTCGATTTTAAGGATAAATTACATATTACTAACAATAACTCTGCAAGTTCATTTTTCAGTTCTATCAGTACTCTGGGATGAATACCATCCGGTCCAGGAGATTTGCTACTCTTCAGTTTGTAGAACTGCCCCATTACATCCTCCAGGTTTACAGAGAATTCATTAAATTTCTCCGACTCATCAACTTCGAATACCATTTCTGGCACTGGTATCCCACCTAAATCTTCCTCGGTGAAGACCAAAGCAAAGAATTAATTTAATCTCTCCACTACGGCTTTTCCCTGATCACCCCTTTTACTCCTCGGTCATCTAGCGGTCCAGCCGATTCTTTTGCCGGCTTCCTGCTTTTAATATACTTAAGTTTTTTTTTTACTATGTTTTGGCCTCCAGCGCAATCTTTTTTTTGAAGTCCCTCTTAGCCTTCCTTATCAGCACTTTGCATTTGACTTGACATTCCTTATGCTGTTTCTTATTATTTTCAGTTGGTTCCATTTTCGGAAGGATTTTCTTTTAGCTCTAATAGCTTCCTTCACCTCACTTTTTAACCATGTTGGCTGTCGTTTGGTCTTCCGTCCTCCTTTTTTAATACGCGGAATATATTTGGCCTGGGCTTCCAGGATGGTGTTTTTGAACAGCATCCATGCCTGATGTAAATTTGTGACCCTTGCAGCCACTCCTCTAAGTTTTTTTTCCCACCGTTCTTCTCATTTTATCATAGTCTCCTTTTTTAAAGTTAAACGCTAATGTATTTGATTTCCTATGTATACTTATTTCAAAGCTAATATCAAATCCAATCATATGATCACTGTTATCAAGCGGCCCCAGAACCATTACCTCCCGCACTAGATCATGCGCTCCATTAAGGACTAGGTCTAGAATTTTTCCTTCTCTCATCGGCTCCTGTACCAGCTGCTCCATAAAACAGTCCTTGATTTCATCGAGGAATTTTACCTCCCTACCGTGCCTCGGTGTTACATTTACCCAGTCAATACCGGGGTAAATGAAATCACCCATTATTATTGTGTTGCCCAGTTTGTTTGTGTCCCTAATTTCCTTTAATATTTCTGTATCCGTCTGTTCATCCTGGCCATGCAGACAGTAGTACACTCCTATCACTATCCTTTTCCCCTTTACACATGGAATTTCAATCCATAGTAATTCCAAGAAGTGTGTTGTTTCCTGCAGAATTTTCAATCTATTTGATTCAAGGCTCTCGTTAATATACAATGCTACCCCTCCACCAATTCGATCCACCCTGTCACTACGATATAATTTGTACCGCGGTATGACAGTGTCCCACTGGTTATGCTCCTTCCACCAGGTCTCAGCGATGCCTGTTATATCTAATTTTTCATTTAGTACAATATATTCTAACTCTCCCATCTTATTTTTTAGGGTCCTGGCATTCGCATATAGACATTTCAAATTATGTTTGTTGTTCCTATTTACATCATGCTCAGTACTTGACGGTATTAATTTGCAATCTATTTTTATTTTTATTTAAGGACACCTGACTATCAGGACACCTGACTATCAGGATATATCCTATCTTCCCTGTTTTGGTGATATCTTTGAAAGATACCTTATCCCGAACCATGCACTTTTGAGTGACTGTCGGCTAGAGAGTTGCACGGGGACAGAAATCTTACCCATCCCCGCAAAAATTTAAACCATCCCAACCCGTCCCCGCAAGAATTTAACCCGTCCCCACCCATCCCCGTAAGAATTTAATGGTACATGAAAGAAAATTCCAGTCAGCTCCCTCAGTCTCTCTCTGGATTTGAGCCACAGCACTGTAGGCAAGGAAGTAACGGAAGCTGGAACTTGGAACACTCTGGTGCGCACATGTAAGATTTGTCTCTGATTCACTGGCAGTGTGTGCTGAGAGGTCGCCACATGCACACGCCAGTAGGTCAGGTGACATCTGATTCTCGTGCCTGTGTCAGAGCTGAGGTCTGTGCACCAGTCTGGGAGCAAAGAGGATTAATAGTAACATAGTAAGTGACAGCAAATAGAACTGAACGGTCCATCCACTCTGCCTAATAGTCACACTCATGATCAATTCATCATTAAATCAACGAGTATGATATTATATACTTGATTATGGTCTTTCTTTCGTGTTTCTGGAACAAAGACCACAGAAGTCTATCTGGCCCCATCCTTATGTTCCAACTGCTGGAGTTGCCATCGAAGCCCACTCCAGCCTATTTTTTTTTTTTTGTTACATTTATACCCCGCGCTTTCCCACTCATGGCAGGCTCAATGCGGCAGGCAATGGAGGGTTAAGTGACTTGCCCAGAGTCACAAGGAGCGGCCTGTGCCGGGAATTGAACTCAGTTCCTCAGTTCCCCAGGACCAAAGTCCACCACCCTAACCACTAGGCCACTCCTCCACTTCCATTCATGTTCTCATTTGTGGGACACAGACCGTAAAAGTCTGTCCAGCACTGTCCTGATGTTCCAGCCACTGAAGTTGCTATCTAAGCCCTTTCCAGCCCATCCTACACCAGATTGCCAAGTATGAGACACAGACCATACAAGTCTGCCAGGTATTAGCCCTAGTTCATCAGAGCCAGAGTCGCCATCTAAGCGTCACTTGACACATCCACACACATGCAGCCATTTAAGGTTAGCTTTTATATAACTTCCATTTTCTAATTAGAGATCCTCTGTGTTCATCCCAAGCCTTTTTGAATTCCGTCATCATTTGTGACTCTACCACCTCCGTAATGGAAGACTTTCCACATTTATGCTGTTAAAGCAAGGAAGAAGAGGAGGAGGAGGAGAACACAGCACTCAAAGAAATTGGTATTCGGTAGATGAGAGGCTGGTGCAGGTGTAGCGTACACTTCCACGGGAAGCCCGCAGGAACTGCCTCCATCCCCGCGGGAACCCCGCAGGAACTGCCTCCATCCCCGCGGGAACCCCGCAGGAACTGCCTCCGTCCCCGCGGGAATCCCGCAAACCCCATCCCCGTGCAGCTCTCTACTGTCGGCCTCCCCCCCCCCCCCCCCCCCCCCCCCCCCGTTTCTAGTTTAAAAGCTGCTCTCTTTTTTAAATGCTGATGCCAGCAGCCTGGTCCCACCCTGGTTAAGGTGGAGCCCATCCTTTCGGAATAGGCTCCCCCTTCCCCAGAATGTTGCCCTAAAGGTTCTGGATTTTAGCTTTCTACCTAGTAGTCTAAATTTGGCTTCCAGAGCCTCTGCCCCACATTTTCCTATGCCATTGGTACCCACTTGTACCAAGACAGCCGACTCCTCTCCAGCACTATCTAAAATCCTATCTAGGTGATGCGTGAGGTCCGCCACCTTCGCACCAGGCAGGCAAGTCACCAGGCGATCCTCATGTCCACCAGCTACCCAGCTATCTATATGCCTAATGATCGAATCACCAACTACAACAGCTGTCCTAACCCTTCCCTCCTGGGCAGCACTTGGAGACATATCCTCAGTGTGAGAGGATAGTACATCCCCTGGTGGGCAGGTCCTGGCTACAGGAGTACTTCCTACTTCACCAGGGTGATGCTGGCCTTCTAGGAGACCTCCCTCCTCCAAGGTAGCACCGGGGCTACCAGACTGGAGGTGGGCCTTCTCTACAACATTCCTGTAGGTCTCCTCTATGTACCTCTCTGTCTCCCTCAGCTCCACCAAGTCTGCTACTCTATCCTCAAGAGAACGGATACGTTCTCTGAGAGCTAGGAGCTCTTTGCATCGGGCACACACGTATGACATCTCACCAACTGGGAGATAATCATACATGTGACACTCAATGCAAAAGACTGGATAGCACCCCTCTCGCTGTTGGACTGCTGACTCCAGGGGCCTGAATATGGCTTGTTTACAAGTAAATGGGAGGTTTAAAATATTGTCCCACGTATAAAGTCATTCACATCTGAAGAAAAAGATCTGTGTGGCCTTGAAAACTCATTCATAACTACATCTTTGTATAATATATACATTGGTCCAACATAAAAGTTGTCACAAATTCAAAATAATTCAAGAGTAAAGCCTCACAAATCTTTTGCTTGGCCTAGTTTTGATGGGATTTGTGCCTGTTTTTGGCAAGGAGAAGCTTATTGAAAGCTTAAATGCAAATGAATGAAGCAGGCACACACTCGGGCTGAAGGATAGGAGTTACTGTGCCTGCTTGCCCCCAGAGTTTTTATTTTTATTTTTTAAAGTATATTCTTTGAATATTAAATTCACTGATATTTAAGGAAGGTGTTTCAAATTAAGGTTTGGTTGTAGTTTGACGTCTGTTAGGCAGCAATAGTCTTAGAGCCATTCTGACCTTGAGTGTTCTCCTTAAGACTTTTAGCCTTCCAGGCATGTCATGACAGTTATGTTCATGAGCTCGTTTATAGATAACAGAAGCTAGTAGCTAGCAAGCTCTTCAGATGCATATCAGTGACATGATTTTGGCCGAGAACCCCACGGGGGGCCACTTGTATGGTGTTCTTGGTTTTCAGAGAAAAGAGGCTTTCGTAAATGGGGCAAAGTTGTGCCCTCTCTGCCTTTTGCAGTGTATGAAAAGTACACATAGGGCTAAATTCTATATATGGCACCTGAAAAATCCACACGGGAAAAAAATATGCCTAGGTGTATTCTCTAAAGTATGCCTAAATTTTATAGAGTAGGCCTAAATTCCTGTGCGGTATATAGAATACGCCGAGCGGCTCTCCATGCGACCAAATTTGGTCACGTCCATTTAGGCCATGTTTTACTTGGTCTTAATCCTGATGCCTATATTAGGTGCAGAGTGGGTGTATTTTATAATAATGCACATAGATTTTAGAAATGCCCATTCCATGCCCATAACCACGCCCCCTTTTCAACTGTGCAACTCTGAATTTACATTCACCACATTACATAATACATTTAGTGAGTTGTGCATGTAAATAGTAATTAATGCCAAATAGTGCTAATAATTGCTTGTTAACATCCAGTTGACAATGCTGATTAGCAAGTTAAACAATTAAGTTGAGCGCATTGTTATAGAATATGCTTCAATTTCCACGTGGAAATTAAGGCCCGACATATAGAATTTCGGGGATAATTCTGATCACATAACATAGTAACATAACATAGTAGATGGCGGCAGATAAAGATCTGCACAATCTATCCAGTCTGCCCAACAAGATAAGCTCATAGCATATGATATGTTTCTTCATTCTTTATTCAAATTTGCTATACCACTAGTGAGGACAGAACAAAGAGGTTTACAGACTAATAACAGCAAGAAAGGAACTCCATAATGTAGACAGGAAAGCAAATCAATCAACCAACATAACTTAAGAGAGAACGGAAGAAAAGAAAACAGGACAAAAATGTTCTGTGTTCGCTTCCGTTTCCTGCTATTTACTGAAGGCTTGCATAAGTAGCCAGGTCTTAATGGCAATTTTAAATTGGGGTAAAGAAAGTTCTGCTCTAATTTCTAAGGGGTGACTGATAGTGGCAGGAGCAAGAAAATAAAAAGCATTGTATCTGGTGCTTTCGTACTGAGCAAGCTTTGGGCTGGGCAGAACCATACGGTGATCATTTAGGGAACGCAAAGTATGGGAAGGGGAGTAAAAGAATGGTAAGAGAAGAGAGGTAAGGAGGGAGCTTGGAATGCTAAGAAAAGGATCTTATATTTCACCTGATATGAGACTGGCAGCCAGTGATGGTCTTTAAGAACTACTACTACTACTTAACATTTCTAGAGCGCTACTAGGGTTATGCAGCGCTTTACAAATTAACAAAAAAGGACAGTCCCTGCTCAATGGAGCTTACAATCTAAAGGTCGAAATGTCAAGTTGGGGCAGTCTAGGTTTCCTGAATAGAGGTATAGTGGTTAGGTGCCGAAGGCGACATTGAAGAGGTGGGCTTTGAGTAAGGATTTGAAGATGGGCAGGGAGGGGGCCTGGCGTATGGGCTCAGGGAGATTATTCCAGGCATGGGGTGAGGCGAGCAGAAAGGGCGGAGCCTGGAGTTGGCGGTGGTGGAGAAGGGTACTGAAAGGAGGGATTTGTCTTGAGAGCGGAGGTTACGGGTAGGAACGTAAGGGGAGATGAGGGTAGAGAGGTGGGGGGGGGGGGGGTTGCAGATTGGGTGCATTTGTAGGTGAGCAGGAGAAGCTTGAACTGTATGCGGTACCTGACCGGAAGCCAGTGAAGTGACTTGAGGACAGGGGTGATATGAGTATATCGGTCCAGGCGGAAGATAAGACGTGCAGCAGAGTTCTGAACAGACTGAAGGTGGGATACTCTGTCATGCATGATGCGATTATAATATATACACTCTTGATCCGCCATTTCCATTTTTGGGGGACAGACCGTAGATGTCTGCCCGGCACTAGCCTTATTCCCCAGTTACTGGAGATGCTATCTAAGCAACATTAAGTTTGTTTTGATCTTGTTCTCTTTCCATATAGGCGCCCTTTGTGTTTATCCCATGCATTTTTGAATCCCATTACTGTTTTTTATCTCTACCACCTCTTATGGGAGGGAATTCAGGTATATACCACCCTCTCTGTGAACAAGTGACCCCCTTTTCTTCTACCACTTCCCTGCCTCTGAAAAAGGTTTGTTTGTATATTGATACGTTTCATATATTTAAATCTCTATATCGTATCACCTCTGTCCCTTCTTTTCTCTAGGCCAGAGTTCCTCAAATCCCCCATCCTCAAGGTTTACAACCCAGGCTAGTTTTCAGAATGAATATGTATGAGATCTATTTGCATTCACTGCTTCTATTGCATGCAAATAGATCTTATACATATTCATTGTGGAAATCCTGAAACCAGGCTGTGTTGTGAACCTTGAGGACCCTTGCTGTAGGGATATATGTGTATGTGTGTATATATATTACTGCTACTTATCATTTCTATAGCACTACTAGATGTACGCAGCGCTGTACACTTGAACATGAAGAGACAGTCCCTGCTTGACAGAGCTTACAATCTAATTATACATATATATACTAGCTGTTAAGCCCGTTAAAACAGGCAAGATTGTGTTTTGCAAAATGTAATAATTCTCACCTCCATCCATCCATGTCCAGCAAACCTCCTCTCTCCCCTGACCTCCTGTATCCCCTGGCCTCCCCCCGTCCACCAACCATCCTCTTTCCCTTGGCCCCCTCCCCTGCCTCCCCCCATATCCAGCAACCCTCCTCTTTCCCTTGGCCCCCCCCCCCCCCCCCCCGTCCACCAACCCTGCTCTCTCCCATGCTCTCCCCCCCATGTCCAGCAACCCTTCTCTCTCCCCTGCCCTCACCCCATATCCAACAACCCTCCTCTTTCCCTTGGCCTCCCCCACCTGTCCACAACCCTGCTCTCTCCCATGCCCTCCCCCCATATCCAGCAACCCTCCTCTTTCCCTTGCCCTCCCCCCATGTCCAGCAACCCTCCTCTCTCCCCTGCTCTCTCCCCATGTCCAGCTACCCTCCTCGCCACCGCTCCCTCCCCCTCCATGCCAGGCCCCCTGCACTGACATGAGAGCGCCTCTCACCTCCGTGTGAAAGCGCTGCAGGCAGCAGCAGATTGCTCTACTGCTGCCTGCAGCGCTTCCACACGGAGGTGAGAGGCGCTGTCATGTCAGTGCAGGGGGCCCGATATGGAGGGGAGCAGCGGCGGCGACAATGTTGGGGATGGGGGGGTGGAGGTTGGTGTGCCGGCGATGTTGCTTCATCTCTAGGCTCCAGCAGCAGCGTCTGTTTCCCTCTCTGTTCCTCCCTCTGATGTCATCACGTCTTGACGCGAGGGCGGGACAGAGAGGGAAGTCTCTACTGCGCATTTGCGGGTGAGTTGGTCACTTGTCATTTATATGTTTGATATATATATATATATATTTATATATAATTTTTTTTTTTTTCAGGTAGTCAAGTCTCTTCTCATACGTCTTGGGGCATGAACTCCATACCATTTTTGTTGCTTTTCTCTGAACAGCTTCAGGTCTTTTTAGTGAGATATGGCTTCCAAAACTGAACGAAATATTTCCATTATAAATTTTTAAAATAGCTGTTCATTTAATTCCTCTGTAGTTCTGGGACATTAAGTGGCTCATTTTCAAAGCACTTAGCCTTCCAAAGCTCCATAGGTTTCTATGGAACTTTGGAAGGCTAAGTGCTTTGAAAATATGCCTCTACATGTCATAATTTGATTTGATTGATTGGTCATTTTTGACTATGCTGGAACAAAAAATCTTATTAGGACCCTACACGGTCCGTGTTTTGGCCAACCAGCCTTCTTCAGGAGTCTAAAATCAAACAGAAACATAATGTATCAAAATGTATACAAACTTATATATATATAACAAAATTTGCAAGTATAAAACCATATACATCAAATATATAAGTGACATAAAAAAAAATATTTAAAAACAATTAAAAACAAAACCATCTTAACAAATTTATGAAAACATCCAAAATGATCTAAAAACACAATGGCAATGGAAATTAGAACTAATAAATAAAGCTAATAAATATAAAAATACAAATACACCCATCCAGACGTGCCTGTAAAAATGTGATTATGATAACGTATTTGAAAAGTATACTTAAAAATGTCTGAAAGTTTTTCATATTATATATGGATAAAAATAAAAAATGACTGATGTGTTAATCACTGTACAGACATACTAGCTGGAGTGCCTCCGGGGCCAGGTTTGGGAATCACTTCATTATAGAATAAGCAACTTCCATGCGTCCTTGGGACACCTAAATGGAGGTGTAGTTATCTGTGCAGTTATCCAGTTGGTGGCTTGAATACCACCACTAATCCCGGCTCTGCCCACACTGCCTGTACACCGCCTAGACTTTCAGCGTCTTCACTCAAGTAAGTGCTACTAAAAATCTGGGTATGACCCAGTCAGCTTCATTTATCTGGGTGGGAGCATCTCCTCCTGGATAAGGCCTGTTGACTATCGGCCAGACGGTTTTTAGACTTTGATTCGTTTCAGGTAATTGGATAAAGCAAAAGGACATAGCACAGTCCAGCTTCCTGACTTTCCATGAAAGGGCAAAAAGCAGTAACGTTTTTCAATCCGGTATGTTATGGGGACTGGACAGTCAAAAGGCAGACAAGCTGGATTCGCTCTATTCTGAACTACAGTAAAGATTTTCTGGGTACAGGACTCTGGGAGCCAAATTAAAGTTGTATATCTAGAAAATAATCATTTGTGAGAAGAAATGGAAGTAGTGTGCAGTTTGATAATGGAGTATAGCTGGACTACATTTCTGAATAACTTTTTGTAAGTTGGAGAAAATGAAAATTTAGTGGTGAAATTCCCTTTTTACAGGAATAGATATTAGAATCCAAAACCATGAGGGGTGAGATGACCCAGAGTGAATTTTAGCTGTGTTTGGTCTCTGAAATTGTTTTCTTTTCAGCGATACTGACAGTAAGCTGTGAAATTGCTGAAAGTGGAGTGTTCACAAGCTAATAATGTGCCATGCAGTGATATTGCATGCCGACTTACGTTATGTATCACCATCATCATCATTGTAAAGGTTTATACCACTTTTTGGACAAGCATTGTAAAGAGGTTTATGTTATTAACAAAAGACAGACAGTAAAAGAGAGAACAAAAGAAGATACCAGCCAGAAATTCTAATCTCTCAAAAACCCTCAGTTAAGCTACTAAATAAAATAGCATAATATCACATATTAAACGTAGAAACATGACGGCAGATAAAACCATATGACCCATCCAGTCTGCCCATCCTCTGTAACCCCTAACTCTTCCTTTTCCTAAACTATCCCACATGCTTATCCCATGCCTTTTTAAATGCTGGAACAGTCCTCGACTCCACAACCTCTACCGGGAGGCCATTCCACGCCTCCACCACCCTTTCTGTGAACTAATGCTTCCTTAGATTACTCCTAAGCCTATTCCCTCTTAACTTTGTCGTATGCCCCCTCATTCCAGAGCTCTCCTTCATTTGGAAAAGTCTCTCTTCCTGTACATAAATGCCCTTCAGATATTTAAACGACTCTATCATGTCTCCTCTCTCTCCCTCCTCTCTTCCAGCGTATACATGTTGAGGTTCATAAGCCTGTCCCTATAATTTTTGCGTTCATGACCGCTTACTAATTTTGTGGCGGCCCTCTGGACCGACTCCATCTTGTTTATATCTTTCCGTAGGTGCTGCACGCCGTACTCCAAATGGGGCCTCACTAGAGATTTATACACTGGCACTATCACCTTCTTTTCCTGCTGGTCATTCCTCTCTTTATGCACCCAAGCATCCTTCTGGCTTTGACTGTTGCTTTTTCTACCTGTTTGAAAGCTTTAAGGTCATCAGACACAATCACCCCCAAGTCCCGCTCTTCCTTCGTACAGTGAAGCACTTCACCTCCTATACTGTACCGTTCCCTCGGATTCTTGCGACCCAAGTGCATGACCCTACATTTTTTGGGATTAAACTTTAGTTGCCAAATATCAGTCCATTCCTCTAGCTTCGCTAGGTCCTTCTTCATGTCATTGATGCCCTCCAGGGTGTCCACCCTGTTGCGGAGTTTAGTATCATCTGCAAAGAGACAAACCTTACCAGACAGCCCTTCTGCAATATCGCTTACAAAGACGTTAAAAAGAGCCGGCCCTAGGACCGATCCCTGTGGTACTCCACTGACGACATCCTTTTCTTCAGAGCAAGCTCCATTTACCACTACCCTCTGTCTCCTACGATTCAGCCAATTTTTAATCCAATCAGTTACTCTAGGTCTCATACTGAGGGCACTCAATTTACTTATCAGTCGCCTGTGCGGAACCGTGTCAAAGGCTTTGCTGAAATCCAAGTATACCACATCAAGCGCCTCTCCCACATCCAACTGTTTGGTCACACAGTCGAAGAAAGGTATGTTTTTAAACCCTTCCTAAAAGAAGCTAATGTAGCCATTTCCAACAATTCAATAGGCAGTTTGTTCCAATAACTCAGGCCTAGCATAGTAAAAGCCTTATTCCTCCATTTTAATCTTGGGCAAGAAGCTTTATTTGGGCTTTCTAATAATATCTTTGAGGATTTAGGCATACTGGATGGTTCATAGTGGTGAGTAATCCTTAGTAAATAGGTTGGTGTTTGATAATGTAATAGTTTGATATTCAAAACCATCAACTTAAACAGAGTTCCCTAATAGCCAATGAAGTTCTCTAAAAAGAGGGCTCTAGCACTTTCTCAGTTACTTGTTCCCACAAGCAATCTAGCTGCTGCGTTTTGAATTGTCCGTAGTTGTTTAAAAAGTTTTCCAGTAATCCCTAAATAAAATACTTTGCAATAGTCCAACAGATTTAGCAAAAGGGCCTGCAAAGCTTGTGTGTCTAAAAGAGCTGTCTTATCAAGTTCAACTTCCAAAAGCCCTTTTTCGTAATGCCAGATATCTGCTTTTAACCTGTGCCATCTTTTTTAAAGTCAGAGCCAATACTTTTGTCTCTTCTACCCTTCCTCACATCCAGTACGTACTTTTACTCCATATGTGGGAGCTGTGACATTACTGTGGAATAAACTACGTGACAAACTTATTGCATTTTAAGAAATTATCGAAGATCCGTTTTGTTTTTCTGGGACAGTTTCCTGTGTAATTATGTGATGGTGTTATAGCTTTAGTGCAGTTTAAGAAAATAACGAAGATCTTAGTATGTAAATGCTCTTGTTGGTGTGCTATGATGTGAATGTATTCAGTTTTTGTATTTATGTGTTTGTTTTGGGATTTTATGTATGGTTTTATTGTGCGCCGCCTAGTTATAAGTGGGTTATAAATTCTATAAATTTGGGTGGGGGTGGGTGGGGTGGGGGTGGGTGGGGGGGGGGTTGCTTTATTACTTTGGTCCTACTACCTTTGTGTTTGTACTTCTGTTTATTGTCTTAATACTAATAAAATGATGTAAACATAAATTCAATAAATAATGCACATGGGCAAGCAGTTACGTTTTTTAGTATTTCATGTTGCATCAAGCTGCAAGCTCCTTAATAGCTGGATGGCCAAGGTCTTTATAATGTAATGGAGGTAGCCTTGTGAGGCTTACAATAGGATTTTTAACATTTGGACATTTTTCAGCCATAATGGAGCAAAACAAAACTGTCCAAGCTAAAACTAAGATGTTTTAAGCTAGACCTGTTTTTATAATGAATAAGGCACAAAAAGGTGCCCTAAATGAACAGATGACCACTGGATGGAATCAGGGATGACATCCCCTTACTCCCCCAGTGGTCAATGTTCCCCTCCCACCCTCCAAAAATGTGATTAAAAACATTACTTACAAGCCTCAGATGTTATACTCAGGTCCATTAGAGCAGATTTATAGTAGTAGTAGCAGCATGCAGGTCCCTGGAGTAGTGTAGTGATGAGTGCAGTGCAGTGCACTGCAGACAGGTGACCCAAGCCCATACCTCCCCTTATCTGTTACACTTGTGGTGGAAACTGTGAGCCTTCCAAAATTCACTAGAAACCCACTGTACCCACATATAGGTGCCCTCTTCACCCATAAGGGCTATTGTAGTGGTGTACAGTTGAGGGTAGTGGTTTTTTTTTTTTTGGGGGGGGGGCTCAACAGACAAGGGAGCAACAGTGAGATGTGCACCTGGGAACATTTATTTGAAGTCCACTGCAGTGCCCCCTAGGGTGCTCCATTGCTCTCCTGAGATGTCTGTGTGGTCAGTCTGCAAAGAATGCTGGCTCCTCCTATATCCCAATGGCTTGATTTTGTGCGTTTTTCACTTAGACGTTTTTTTTTTAATGGACAAAAACATCTAGCAAATACCCATTTTCAAAAGAAAAAATAGACGGTTTTCTGTTTTGAAAATGGCTATAATTCCCCTCGTCCAAAGTTGGACTTAGACATCATATCGAAAATGCCCCTCCAAGTGTAATTCCTGCTGCCCAATTTGGGCACACATTCCTGGTATTCTATAACACTGTGTGCAAATTTTAGGAATGCCCCTAATCCTCCCATGCACCCTCAATAACCACGCTTACTTTTGGGTTGCACACTTTGTAATTTGGGCGGGCATTGTTATAAAATAGTGAATAGCAAGATGTGCACTCAAATTCAGATTGGTGCCAGTTAGCATCCAATTATGGCACTAATTTGCTGGTTAGACAATGTAGTTGGGCACACATCTTGGACTGGCACCCAAATATCGTTGCCCAGTTTGGGGCCGTGTTTCGCCACGCAAATGCTGCTTCAGAGGCTAAAGTACCCAAGCGATATGGCAACCTCACACAGCATTTCAGTAATGTAACTAGGTGTAGTGGCTTGTAAACAAAGCTTGGTTACTTTAGCCCCTGACAACCCTTGTGTGGACGAAACACGGCCAATGTCGGACTTTTTTATAGACCTAACATGAATAAAATATTTCTCAAAGGATCTTTTCCTGTGTGATCTGCTCCTTTCGTACCACTTTTTTGGATCATGTGGATCGCTTGCCCTGTTGTTTCCTTGGGGGACTACCAGCCTTGTCAGAGATATCCCTAATGGATGTGCATATTTATGGTGGATATCCTGAACACCTGATTAGCTTGTGGTCTCTCAAGACAAGTTTGAGATCTACTGTCCTACAATAAATTAGATGCACTAATATATGAGCTCACTAGGTGAAATAGTATAATGTTTCAAATTTTCTTAGCTTGAGCAGAGACTTCTGCTGCGAAGAACAAAAAATGAGATTTCTGGCATTTTAAAATAACCTTGGGAGTTGCATCCTATATTTCAACAGTGCTCTTCAAATGTAGCTTGTAACTCCAAGGGATAAGAGTAGAGAACTAATTAGTAAGGCCTCATTAACCATTCATTCACAGTAATGTGTCAACAATATATTCTCATATCTGTTGTGGCTGTATGAAATGTACTAATTTATTGGTATCAAACTTTTCTGTTGACTTTGAACATTGCTACACATACTAAAATTAAACAGTAATAATCCGTAGCTTATTAAATGATGTTACAGGGTTTATGATAAACATGAGCTTCTGAGGCCTTGTGTCTCGTCAGCTTTTTGCAACACACAGAATGCAAAGAGGCCTTTCATTCCATCAGAGTATTTCATCTGTATTTGGTAAAGCAATTGAGAAGCACTCCTGAGTGCATAGCTAGTGCTTGGAGGGATGAAGATAAAAGGTATAATATTCTGTCTCCTAACTATGTTTATGCTTATTACACAACTTGATATACCGCTGTTTGTTATATACCACAGTGGTTCACAACATACCAATAAGAGGGAATTTGGACTTACCTGTTAATTTCCTTTCCTTGAACTCTACCAGACCAGTTCAGATGAATGCACAATGCCCCTCGGCTAGCAGATGGACCCAGAGGAAAACAGCTCAGAGATGACTTCACACTTCTATAGGGTGCTGGTGCTGACTTCAACTCCTCAGTATTCTATATCAAAGCAAAGACTACTGAAGGCAGTTCTTATGTTTTAGGTTTCCACTCCAAAGCCAAGATTGGTACAGTCAGTGCTTACTGATAGCTTTCTGAATTTGTCAGACCCAGAACCCTTGACTGCCATGGTTTCCATGGGAAGGTTGAAGACTTGTTACTACCAAATAAATATTTTAATTATTTTAGAGAGGTAATATAAATTAGATAGTCATTATAGGAAAGCTAATATTATGTTGTTGTGGTTAACTGTTTATTTGACCACATTTAATATGCAAGTTGCATTTGGCAGTTTGTTTCCTTTTGAAATAGTGTTGCAAACTATTGTTCTTCCCTTTCCAGAGATGGCCTTTTGTCCTTAGCAAGCAACCAGTACTTTATTAATAAGACCCGACACGGTCCGTATGTCGGTAAAATCACCTTCATCAAGGGGCAAGTAGCAGTCTCAAACTTATAATGTATCAATCAGTCGACAGAGAGATACAGTCATGCAAAATCTTGAAAACACACAAAGGGGCTCATTTTCAAAGCACTTAGACTTACAAAGTTCCATAAGATGCCATGTAACTTTGTAAGTCTAAGTGCTTTGAAAGTATGCCTCAAAGTCACCAACAATTGAGCGGACTAAAACGCTACTCTTCAGGAAACTTTTGTTGAGCATTTCTACTGTTTTTCTACTGTTGGTGTCTTGTTTTCAAGATTTTGCATGACTGCATCTCTCTGTCGATTGATTGATATATTAGAAGTTTGAGACGGCTACTAGAACCCTGACGCAGGTGGTTTCGCCGAAACACGGACCGTGCCAGGTCTTATCAATAAAGTACTGACGTGACGCCCCCCCTCTTGAAGGCTCCTTGTGCTCTTTTTGGCTGCTTGCTTTTGCTTGTGTGCTTCTCAGACTCCCTCCTACGTATCCTTTAGTTCTCAGAGCAGTATATGGTAGTTGCCAAAGAGACAGTCTTTAGTACAGGCAAAAAAAGTGGGAAGTGGACCAATGACTCCAGGAAGCTGTGATAATGGTAGTATAAGATGAATAAACTTTATTGTAGACTCAGTTTATTCATCTTATACTACCATTACCACAGCTTCCTGGAGTCATTGGTCCACTTCCCACTTTTTTGCCTTTACTTCTTACTTCGTGGGAGTTTTGTGTTCTTCCACCTAGGTGGATTGCTTACAAAGATACAGCCTTTAACATCCAAATAAAGCTAAGGCAAACATTTGCGTAAATCCGTGAAACGTGGTCTCCTTGATTATTTGCCACACACCCTTATTTCAGTGTTCTTCCTGTGTATTTTTGGGACCTATTTACTAAACAAGGTTTGGACAAATTCCAGGAGGAAAAGTCCATAGTCTGCTATTGAGACAGACATGGGAAGCAACTGCTTGCCCTGGGATTTGTAGTATCGAGTTTTGCCAGGATTTGGGTTTCTGGTAGGTACTTGTGACCTGGCTTGGCCACTGTTTGGAAAACAGGTCGCTGGGCTAGATGGAACATTGGTCTGACCCAGTATGGCTACTCTTATGTTCTTCTTATGTAAACTATAGTAAGGTTTTGCCATCAATGCATAACGATGGAAGAACTTAATACACATTAGCAGCAAATCCTCCATGGTTGTGTTTAGAAGTTAAGTTCATCTCTGGAGATATAGTTTCATTTCCACAGTAACTGCCTGGCTTGCTATTAATATCTGTGCAGTTGTCCTTGCCCCTTCCCTGCCCTTTCCCACTCCCTTCTTGTCGTCAATATAAAATTCATATCAGGTATATAACATGGGATTTACCATGCATTAATTGTATTTACTATTTAACAGATTTTTTTTACCATTTAAAAAAAATATGCATTAACCACTTCATGAAGTCCTAGTGCGCTTGAAAAGGTTCCTTTATACTCTAAAATATGGCATATTGAAAAGAATTGATGTCCCTCTCTCTATGTGTCTGTCCATAGGTGCAATAATGTTTCAAAAAGAAATGACAATATGCCAAATTTAAGGGCCCTTTTACCAAGCAGTGGTAAAAAGTGGCCTGTGGTAGTTTTGTCACCTGGAATTGTTGCTCACTAGGGCCATTTTTACCATGATGGGGAAAAGACATTTTTTCTATGGAGTTGTTAATGGCTGTGCGCTAATATCAAAATTATGTACGGCCATTTACTGCCTGAGCCCTTACCTCCACATATTTAAGAGGTGATAAAGGCTCATGGGCTAACCCCACGGTCAGGCAGCGCACAGCAATGTGTCCTAATGCCTACTCCCCGCCCCCTGTGCCAGAAAATAATTTTTTTTCTTAGCACAAGAAACGGCGCATGGCAAACTCAGAACTACTGCTGGGCACCTGCAATAGTGTTGTTTTGCCACAGGTGATAACCCTACCGCTGCTTGGTAAAAGGGACCCATAGAATTAGAATGTAGGAAGAAAATGCCAATTTCTTGGATGACTTTGAAAACCTGTAACAAAGAACCGAGGCTGTACCCCCCCATCCCACCCACACACTTTCTGTAGAAAAGTGTGAGAGGTTATAGAATATTGTCTGCTGCCTCATTCCAAAAACCCCTCTCTCACCCTCCAGGAGCTTCACCCAAACAATCAGACAGAGAACAGGAGAAATAACTGGAGCAGCTGGTTGTGCCCCCCACCCCCCCCCCCCCCCCCCCCCCAACCTGGCTGCACTCAACTGACAAGTTATTTATTTATAAAATGTTTTTCAGAAGGTCACCTACACTCACCCACAACTGTCCATACACGTCATATCATCTCTTCTCCCCACAAAGATCTGTGCCTCCTATTCTCCCTCACAACCCACCTTTGCCATAAACACACCCTCCTACCACACATAACCCTTTAAAAAGTCTGTGTTGGAAAGCATTCCTAAAGCTATATCTCTGTATGCTTTCCCTTCTGGTTTTCTATTGATTTTTGCAGAGCTGGTTCAAGGGATTGTGGCACCCTGAGCCAACTTGCTTTGCCCCCCCCCCCCCAACATTGGTGGCTCCTCTCCTTCCCCAGCATTGGTGGTTCCATCCTCTCTGGCTCCCTTCCAACCTCTTCTCTCTCCCTTCCCCCTCACTACCTGCCTGCCATGGGTCTGGCATGCTTCTTCACCCCCTCCATATGGGTCCAGTATTGCTCCCTCCCCTCTCTTCCTCCCCATAGTCCTGAAAACTTTACATGGGTTGACAGCAGTAGCATGAAGACAGACTACCTTCAGCCAGCCTCTTCTCCCCCCCCCCCCCCCCCCCCCCCCCCCCCCCCACTACCTGTCTGCCATGGGTGTGGCATCCTTCTTCACCCCTTCTGTGTGGGTCCAGCATTGCTCCCTTTCCTCTCTCTTTCCCTGTAGTCCTAAAAACTTTACATGCATTGACAGCTGCAGCATGAAGACAGACTACCTTCAGCCGGCCCCTGGGTCCTCTCTGCACAACCCACCTCCTCTGATGTAATTTTCTGTGGGCAGGATGTGGCAGAGGAAAGACCCAGGGGCTGGCTGAAGGCAGCCTGTCTTCATGCTACTGTTGCTGGCAACCCACATAAAGTTTTCTGGACCGCCTGGATTTGAGAGAGAGAGAGAGGAGAGGGAGCAATGCTGGACTGGGGGGCGGCAGAAGGAGGAGATAGAGAGATTGGGCCAGGGAGGTGGTGGGGAAAGAGAGGGAAAGACACTGAGGGAGGAGATGGAGGGAGGGAGAGAGAGAGAGAGAGAGATGCTAGACCCATAGAGAGAAGGGTGGGGGAAAGAGAATGCTTAACCATTGGACCAGGTGCGTCAGAGGCTGGGCATTTTGGTGCCCTTTATCACTAGCGCCCTGAGCCAGTGCTCACTTGGTCCAGTGTTTAAGCTGGCCCTGATATTTTTGGTAGCTAAGCTACATTTATAGAAGTAGATAACAGCATTTCTTATTATTCAAGATAAGACAGTCATAAATTCTGAACTAGTAGAGTAGCTGATAGCTTTTGCATGGGCCCTGTTTTAGTACGTCTTGTAACTATTGCTTTTTACTTCGTTTTATTTTTTATAATTTTTGAATATCTATAAAATTCTAGCTTGAATGAACCTTATTCAGTAAATATTTTTTTCCATAGGTACTAAAGGGTGAAGGTTCTTTCTGAATAAGGCCCAGTGAATTTGATTCACCTCCACTGTTTGCCTTCTCTTGATCAATAGTGTCAGACAGACAGTTTTGTCTGAACAGCATCTGTTGTAAAGGGTTATGTGGAAAATATCCAGGGCAAACTGCAACCTGTTTGGCACAGCTTGTAGAGATATTCAGGGTGTGTAGGACATGGAGCGATTCTGCACATTCTTTGATTGATCTCTGCTCGTTCTGTGAAGCATTTCTTGGCCAGACTGGTGGCTCAGGGCCAGCAATATGAACCTCCATACAAAGGAACAAGATTTGTTTGCAGGGCCAGGACTTTGTTCTCCAGATTGGCTGGTTTGGGCTATGGATGCTGCAGAGGCACTGTTCACAGCCCTTGTGGCAAGGGCGTAGCCAGACAACAGCTTTTGGGTGGGCCTAGGCAAGAAATGGGTGGGCACCAAATGTTCTCCCCCCCCACCACCAAAAGACATCTCAGCTGGCAGGAAAATGCTTCTTTCCACCTTGGCAGTCTGCAGCAGGCATGCACTGAAAACTGAACATGCGCAGGTGCCAGTATTGTGGAGAGTAGCATTTTCATTACCATCAGGGGGAAGTCTTCAGCTGGTAGAGCTTGGGATCTCCACCAGCTACAGCTAAACGTGTGCTGGTGTTGGGTGGGCCTGAGCCCTAAGTGGATGGACCCAGGCCCACCTGTGGCTATGCCACTGCCTTGTGGGGAGGAATTTGTTCACTACATTTATCAGGAACACCCAGTGCCCAGATTCACAGACTGTGCTTACCTGTTATAAAGATAGCCAAGGTACTTGATCCCATCCTGAGAACCATCTATCCCTCAGTGATGTAACCACCGGAGAGCCTCGGGGGCCTAGGCTCCTCACTTTGGGCTCAAGCCCCCTTTAAACTTGCAGCATCAGATTTATGGCTGTCGGGGATGCTCAAGCCCCACCAGACAAAGACATTCACTGCTGGAGCCCCCATCCTTACTGCCTGAGCAGCAGGCAGTCGACAGGGTGCTCCAACCACCGATGCCAACAACTTCCGTGCACACTCAGTTAATGCATTAACTGAGCATGGGCAGAAGTGTCAGCGGCAGAGGCTAGAGCACCCACTGGCTTCCTTGCCAGTATGACAGCATGGGCGGGGGCTCCAGCGGTGAATCTCTTCAGCTGGCAGGGCTTGAGCAACCCTGCCAGCTAAGGTATAATGTAACTTCAGTGGGGGTGGGGGGAGAAAATACCTAGCCCCTCCCCAGTCCATCCCCTGGGTCTCCTGCTCCAGCCCCTGGGACCAGCTATTTGCAGATTGTATATAAGGGGGTGCTATCTTACAGTGCACCAACTTTTCATGAACATACCCTTGCGGAGTTTTTTTTATAAGAGCCACTTGCTTCAAGTGCAACTCTTTTTTTCTTTTTTTTGCATTTCAACAGAAGCTGCCATCCTAGATTGCTGCCTAGTCCGGCCTTTGTTTAAGCTGACCCTGGTAGTAAGGCCATGAAATCGTTGACATACACTCCTTCTTAGGAGCTCTTTTGCTGTTGTGTGAAATCCTGAGGAGCCGCTTTCCAGTCTTGGGGCAACATTTGTCTAGATATTCAAAACAACAATATAGCATTGCTACATTTCTGGCATCTAAATGGGTGAACGGACAACAGTATTTTGACTATATACAGATTTTTGAATTTAGTGCCCTTTCACTCCTGAACTTTGACCTCACGCATTGTCTCTAACATACCCCATCTTCTTTCTGGTGTGAGATTTTGTGGAACATGTTAGCTGATGTAAGACCTAATCCTACCCTAATCACAACACCTTCAGCTCTTTTTCTCTAAAAACTTATTAGTGCCTGGTACAATATTGACTCCTCTCCCACCCTAAATAGTAGAGCAGAAAAAACCCTACCCTGGATGAGTGTAAGTGGATAATAACTTCTTGTAATTGTCTGGCACAGTGCCTGAAACTGAATGATTCTGTTCCTTTCAGTTTGTAGATTTATGCTTCTGGGTTTCATTTATCACAGGATATTGTTGTCACTGCTGGAATAAAGAAGGTCTCTTGCAAATTCTGATATATGGCAACATGTTGTTTTGGGGAACGTAGTTTTCAGATGTTTCCATCCAAGCCCTGTTCGTGAGCTACAAGAAAACCATGAGGTCAACTCCCTCTCTCCTCCAAGATAAAATGTCTTCCCTGCCCATCAAAATATGCTGTTTTTTTTTACATTTACAAACTGTTGCCATGCTGCTTGCAGTTAATGTTTAATTGTTTTAGTTAAGTGTTACCTCTTCAATGGGAAAGTCACCTGAGAACCTGCATAAAAATTAGCTTAAGAGCATATGCCTTAAAAATCTGAAGGGGCTCTCTTTTTTTTTTTTTTTTTTTTTTTTACTAAAGTGCATTAAGCTGTTAACTCGCAAATCAGGGAGCTTTAACTGCTACTGCACCTAACACCTAACAGCTATCACAGTGGCATCACCATTTGCATGCACTAATTCGCAGGTTAACTACATATTGTGTTAGGTGTAGGAACTAGGCAGGCTATGGGCAGAGAATGGGCATGGACTAGAGGCTGACTGAATTTTGGGTTCGGGTTTCGGCCAAAAATACCAGTGTGTTTTCAGCTGAAACTGAAACTCCATGCTCCCCGTAAAATCAGTCTCTGCCCCCCACCCCCATCCCACCCATAGGCCCTCCCTGGACTTATCTGAAGAAGCCCTGGTGGTCTAATGGCCTCTTTGGGGATAGGAATGAGCTCCATGTGTTCCTGCCTTATGCCACTGCTCAGTAGAAATGGCCGCTGAGACTTCCTGTGGCAGCTTTACCAGACAGCCGTGGGAGGTTCTGGAAGCCATTTTGAGATTGGAGCCAGCACGGGCTGTCAGTACCTCCCATGGCAGTCTTGGCAGCTATTTCTACTGGAACTGGCCATATACAGGAGCAAGTGGGGATGCTCCTGCGCCCACTACCTGTCAACAATGAGGTAGGCCCAGGAGGGGGCTATGCTCGGGAGGTAGGGTTTTTTTGGTCGAGTGCAGCTGTTGTGGGGACCGGTTTGGTTTTGGTTTCTGCTGAATCCAAATGACCAATTTCAGTCGCAGATTCGGTTTCAAGAGAAACTGAAGATCCTGGTTTCACTTAGGCTCTCACATGGACTGCTTAATACAGTGAGCACATGGTACTTAAAGTGCACTAACTTTCACTTGTGCAGGTAGTAGGGCTTCAGTTAGAATCTCCTCAATAGGAGGAGTGACCAGATTCTTTATGCACTAATTTACATATTCATTTGTTTCCACATGCTGGCCACACCCCAAACAATTGGTGTGCACTTATCTCCAGATTCTGCATAGGTAACCCAAAGTTGGGCACACAAGTTTGGGTGCAGATCACAGATCCGTGTGTCACTGAAGAGTGGAGGGTAGCCAATGTAATACCGATCTTTAAAAAGAGTTCCGGGGTAATCCTGGAAATTACAGACTGGTATGCCTGACTTCAGTGCTGGGGAACATAGTGGAAACTATTATAAAGAATAAAATTACGGAACACATAGAGAAACATGGTTTAATGGGACAGAGCATGGGTTCAGCTGAGGGAAGTCTTGCCTCACCAATTTGCTTAATTTCTTTGAAGACGTGAATAAACATGTGGATAGAGGTGAGCCGGTTGATGTAGCGTATCTAGATTTTCTGAAAGTTTTTGACAAAAGCTCCTCACAAGAGACTCCTGAGAAAATTAAAAAGTCATGGGATAGGATTCAGTGTCCTTCTGTGGATTAGGAATTGGTTATTGGACAGAAAACAGAGGGTAGATTTAAATGGCCATTTTTCTCAGTGGAGGAGGATGAATAGTGGTGTGCTGCAGGGATCTGTACTGGGACCGGTGCTATTTAACATATTTATAAATGATCTGGAAAAAGGAACGACAAGGTGATTAAATCTGCAGATGACACAAAACTATTCAAAGTTTCCTTAGGAAACTGGAAGACTGGGCATCCAAATGGCAGATGAAATTTAATGTGGACAAATGCAAAGTGATCCACATCATAGTTACCTGATGCTAGGATTCACCTTGGGGGTCAGCACTAAAGAAAAAGACCTAGGTGTCATTGTAGACAATATTCTGACATTTTCTGTGCAGTGGCAGCCAAGAAAGCAAACAGGATACTAGAAATGATTAGGAAAAGGATGCAAAACAAGACCAAGAATATTATAATGCCTCTGTACTGCTCCATGGTGCGACCTCACCTTGAGTATTGCGTTTCTAGTCGCCGTATCTAAAAAAACATATACTGGAATTAGAAAAGGTTCAAAGAAGAGGGGATGGAACTTGTATGAGGAAAAGCTAAATAGGTTAGGGCTCTTCAGGTTAAAAAAGATGTGGATGAGGGGAGATATGATTGAGGTCTATAAAATCCTGAGTGGTGATGAAGTTTTTCAGCTGAAAATAGGACACAAATTTAGGAAGCTAACTTAGGACCATAAATTTAGGGGCTTGGCATTTTCTGAATACTGTGCCCAGAGTCCCCTGTGATTATCCAACATGTTTTTGAATTTCATCACCGTTTTTGTTTCCCCCCCCCCCCCCCCCCTCCACCTGGAGGGTTTTCCTGGCAACTATCACCCTCTCTGTGAAAAAGTATTTCCTGATGTTACTCCTGCAACCTCAGCTCACATCCTCTACTTGTACCTCTTCTGTCTCTGAAAAAGATGTGTTTGTGTAGTATAGCTTTCAAGTATTTAAATGTCAGTTTCATAACTGCCCTATTCCTCATTTAGACAGGTAGTACATTCTTCTCACCTGACTTCAAGAGAGATAGAGATCCAAATGCCTTTACCAACAGTCATGTTTACCTGTTCTTCCTAAAAGTCAGTAGAACAGAATTGACCCATGTTTCTTTTGGCGGTGACTTCATATAGATGGGACAACACACAAAAATACTCATTTTCAGTCATTCGTTGAGAAATAGTTCATTTCCATGTAAGGCGCAGTCAGGGGAGGTGTGGAGGAGTAGCCTAGTGGTTAGAGCAGCACACTGAGAGCCCGCAATGCCAGGCTTCAAATCTCTTCTTATTCTCCTTGTGACCTTTAGCTAGTCAATTTACCTTCCACTGTCTGAGGGCTAGATTTAGCAAAATGCATTACTGCACACCAGCATACATTAATGGACATTATTTACTACAGATTCCATTTTATACAGTCGGACCTGTTTACCATCAATAACATTAGCATGAGTTAACCTGCTAATGCATTTTAGTAAATCTAACGCTTGCATGTAAGCTCTCTGTGGACCTGAGTAGAGCTTGCCTTGATTTTCCACTGAATACGGATGAACTAAATTCCCTCACCCCCCACCACCCCCCAAAAAAAAAAATTGTTGTTGAGAACTCCAATAGACTAGTTTAGCATCATACCTCTATAACAATGTTCTTGTATGTTTCTAAGCAATTGTAGGGTGTAAATTATTTTATAACCTTTAGAGCCATGCTGCTTAATGTGATTCAAGCATAACACTAGTCTTTCAACATGTTTTAGATGGAAAAGAAAGATATATGTTCTTAAAAGTAGGAGGCATTTAACAGGTTACAATGGCACTTCAGCTGAGAGCAATTTGGATCTGGGCAACTATACAATTGTTAGAATTGATGGAATCAGCAGCCACTTTACACTTACAAAAACAATTTATAAATTGACAATATAAACATCAATCCTCATCGTTAATGGAAACAGTACTTAGGCGAAGCAGTTTAAAACTAAATCATATTCTTGTCTTCTTCTCTCTTTTATTTTTTTTTTCTTGGTTTTGTTTCTCTTTCCCTGTAAGCCCTCTTTCTTTTCTTTAATAGATCCATAGCAGCATCCAGTATTTTTCCAGTTTCAGGCCCCTCCGAGACAGAAAATACTTCGTCCCATACTCTCTTTACTTGTATAGACTCTCTTCTGGTGGCAACTGTCCCACATCAAAAGGAACCGAAAAGAAGAGTTAAAGACAGCATCAAAAGAAGAGAACAAACATTATTTTGTTTCAAATCTATAAAATGTTTTGCAGGTACTTCATTTTAAAATGTTGGGATATTTGTACTATTTAGTTAATATGAGATCTGTTCCTCTTCTAAACACCTGTGGTTCATTTTATTGATTTCTTTCCCACCCCATCTTTTTTCGATAATACGGGTTTCCCCCCCCTTCGCCGGGACGTTTTGCGAGGACGTCCTCAGCAAAACTTGGGCGTCCCTTTCGATTATGCCCCTCTTTGTGGCCTCTGTGCATGTCTGAGTCACTGAGGGGTCCTTTTACAGAGGCGGATTAAAAATAAGTATGCGCTAAACACTATAGATGCCCATATATCCCTATGGGCGTCTTTAGCGTTTAGCGCACACTAAAAATGCTACTGTGCCTTTGTAAAAGGACCTCCTGAGTGGGGTGTTTGAACAAGTGTCTGGGAATAAGTAAGGGGGAATGTATATGCGAACTACTGCCGTACCGTTCATTCACACACTGGATGGGTTCTACGTTTGTGAATGAATGGTTAGGGTAGTGGTTCCCAAACCTGTCCTGGGGAAACCCCAGCCAGTCAGGATTTCAGGATAGGGAGACAGAGCATGCAAATCTAACTCATGAATATTCATTGCAGATATCATAAAAACCTGAATGGCTGGGGTTCCCCCAGGACAGGTTTGGGAACCACTGGTTTAGGGTGTGTGAGCAGCTGGGATATGTATTTGTGTGTGTGTGTGTGTGTGTGTACAACTGGATGAAGTATGTGAGGTCCTCTCCACATTCCTCTGCACCGTAGGTTTGTGGCTTCCCTTCTACCTTCAAGTTGTTGTCATGACACGTCTGTCCTTCATGGCCTTCTTTAATCATTCTCTCTCCCACTCTTGTACTCTTTTTACCTCTTTGTTCTACATGGTCACCTACTCCAGCATTGCCTTATTATTTTGTGTGGCCTTAGGGTCTGCCTCCCCCCCCCCCCCAACACCAGCTGCATTGTGCAGGTCTCCCAGCACCCCCCTTCCTTCAACAGGTAGAATCAGACGTCCCTGTCTGCTGCATCACTCAGCCCCTGCAGTGCTGTTCACTCAGGGGTCTCACGTCTTTGCATCCACTTGGGCAGAAGGAGCATGGACTCTCACCTTCTACACAGATTAGCTCCTCTGACTGTAGCCTGCTGTATACTACTTGCGGCCCACCAGGGCTGGTGCTAGACATGATGGGGCCCAGGGCAGACGCTAAGGAGGGAGCCCCAAATCTTGTTTGCAGGCAGTCTCTCTTTCAACTTCAGGCCGGTTTGGGGCCCCCTTGAACATGGGTGCCCAGGACAGTTACCCCGTTTGTCCGCCCCTAACACCGGCCGTGCAGCCCACACTTGTACAGGCTACACTGACTATCACCAAGCACAACTTTCTCTTACAATTTTTGACACAGAACGTGCATCATGGAAGCATGAACGTGACTGTTGGAAGTCCATCCTAGGAGAGGAATTACGTAGGCTTTAGTCTTTTGAACCAGATTCTGCTGAACTGAGTGCTGTCAGTATCCCCTTGTTCTGACTCAAAGGCTGAAAGCCGAAGTAAGTAGGAAGGAGAGCATGATGACACATGAGTCGGATTAGATCTGGATCAGTGACTGACTGGAGCTCGAGCCCAGTAACAATTTGTCTTCAACTTGCATGAGCTGTTTAAAAATGAGAACTGGCATGTAGTAAATTAAAAAAGAAAATAAACTTATACCTGTGGAGCTTCCCAGTAATAGACAGCTCTCAAAATGAGAGGTGTCCTTAATGTATCTTGGATTTTCTATATATAAGTTGTTCAAAGGCCTTAAAATGAATGTGTAAATGGATTGGAAAATTCGTTAGCGAAAGTAAATCTGAGCCAGATGGAAGCCACAAAAGGAAACAAAGCGAAGCAAGAGAAGGTTGTGTCAGCTATTGCTGTTACTGCCACAGGTCAGGGCCACCATAAAAGCAGCCCTGGATGTGGATCCTTTGCCCTCTTAGGTATAGGAGATTGATGTACTACTTGGTCCGTGCATGAAAATGAATATGGAAAAATTATAGAGGTCAATATTGAAAGCGATTTAACTGGCTGGAAATGGCTCCTGGCTGGTTAAATCACCTGTTCGGAACTAACTGCTAATTTTTAGCGGCACTTAACCGGTTAGTGCAACTGAAAAAACCTGAAAGTCAGCTATTTTGGGGGCATTCCAGGGGCGGAGTCAGCACTTGGATGATTAAGTACCAATATTCAGGACTTAACGAGCCAGGTTAAACTGCATAAATAGGACCATATAAAACTCAGTCCTATCTTTATGCGGTAACACGTAGCCGGTTGGGTGCTGATTATTGGACGTAACCTGCTATGCATTAGCCAGCTCTGAAAACCCGGATATTCAATGTTGGTACTTGGATATGGCCCGGCATTGAATTTCTAGGTTTAATGCTGGTGACGGTCCTCAAAATGCTGATAGCTGCCTGCTGAATATCGGACCTATAGTGTTTTTCACCCATGTAGAAATGAATGACTGCATGCTAGATGCATGTAAAGCTGATATGCACTGAAACACATGTGAGCTGTGCACTGTAACTTAGACACAATTTTGAAATACACTAGCGTGACCATATAAATAGAATAGCTTAGGTACTATTTATTGACTGGTGGGGCCTTAAACTGTGTGCTCTCTGGTCCTTCTTGGACAATCCAAGGGGTTCAACTTCAACAGCATCATACTTTCACTGGATGCACATCATTAATGGTTCAGCACTGTTTCTTCCAGCCATGTAGACTATATTCTGTGCACATCTGCTCACATCAGCCTTGAGAGTGCTAGTGCATGCTTTTATGTTTATTAAAATGTTCAATTATATATTGTGTTGACATTGTAAATAGTATACTATTCCATACTTTGTGTTGTTATTTGAATATTTTTACTGCTGTAATTGTCTGTTGCTTATGTTTGATTTACTCTTACTGTACGCCGCCTTGAGTGAATTCTTTCAAAAAGGCGGTAAATAAATCCTAATAAAATAAAAAAATAATAAATGTCATCTTGACCTCTCGTAATGCCTTATTTAATGGTATCAAAGCCTCAGATATCAAAAAGTTGCAAATAGTTCAAAACATAGCTGTCGAATTGATAACTGTAGCCAAAAGATTTGTCCATGTGACCCCATTGCTGCATGAAGAACACTGGTTACCAGTTCGCATTTAAAGTTTTCCTTCTAGTCTATAAAGTTCTTATCTCGGGGTTTCCAGAATACTTATCATGTCTTCTGATCCTCTACAATCCTTCCGGAACCCTGAGTTCCCTCCAGCAAAATCTTATGATAGTTCCATCTTTCCGCATTATTGGCTTGGATACTATCAGAGCGAACATTTTTAGGGTTTCCGGGCCTTCATTGTGGAATGCCCTTCAGACACCTCTAAAAAGGGAACAATCATTGGCCGTATTTAAAAAGAACCTAAAAACATTCCTGTTTATGGATGCTTTTGAATAGTCTTCAAATTCGTTCCCTTGACTCCTGATTTTGCACGTTGTTGGTAGCGAGGCAGAGTCGCTGCTGGTTTGTTATTGTTTGATGCTTCTTTAGTTTTGTTTTATGTCACTTTCTTATCATTTGTTGTATTTATTTTCCCTCTTGATATTTTATAGTTTTGTGAACCACTCACAAAGTCTAGTAATTGGGCGGTATATCGAGTATTAAATAAACATAGAAACAAGCAATGTCTTTTTTTTTTTTTTTTTTTTGGTGTATATAATCTGGAGCAAGGGTTTTCAACTCTCCCCTCAAGTACTTCCTAACCAACCAGTCTAGTTTTCAAAATATCCACAATGAATGTATTGACACGTACTGCCACCGTTGTGTGTAAATCTATCACATAGGTATCCATTGTGAATATTCTGTGGGGAAAAAAAGTATGCTTTCAGTCTTTTGCTGGTATATTGTTTCAAACTCCAAGTCATTTGGGCTAGTTAACGCTTCTTCTGGAGCCAGCTGGGCCAGATAGAATTGGATCTAAGGTAGTTTGGAATGATACAGCATTTTGTGAACATAATGCCTGCATGAATAGTTATAACACAGTTTTGTTTCTTTTGATCACAGTGTAGAATTCCAAGAAGAAGATGATGAATAGAGGTGGAACACATCCTACAAGGAATGGTAAGTACAGTATATCTTTGTCCATTGACTTGCTAATTCTTGCTAATTTAGAAAAGAGAACTTTCAGTCCAGTTCCTTGGGCAGTACTGATAAAAGCTGACAGGTTAATAAATGGAATGAAATCATGGGACTTGGTGGGGGGGTGGGGTGGGGGTTATAGTATTTAATACCTACCCAATAACTCTTTATGGGAGGGGGGTTACAGTATTTAACACATGGATGTAATGAATTAGGGGCAGGGTAGTTAAAAAATCAGTTTGACAAGAAATCAGGTTTTAAAATTTTAAGTTAGATTAAAATACATTTTGAGAAGATGTTATTAAATAAAGAAACCTAGCTCAATGTATTATAATGAATAGTAATCCTAACTGCTAATTATATTCTGTGAACCTGCTTGTTAATGGCAGCATATGGAGATGAGAGCCATTGCTGGTGATGTTCACATGCACACACATGGTTAAGTCTTCACTTCTTTCTCTAAAAGTTCAAAAACAAGGAAATGAACAGAGCATTTTATGGGATGGAGAAGACGTCTGGATATAAATGCCAGAAACGGGGAAGAATAAAAAATCAAAGAAAACGTGAACAGAAGAACATAGAGGGGCATAATCGAAAGGGACACCCAAGTTTTGTTGAGGACGTCCTCGCAAAACATCCCGATGGAGGGGCAGGGAAACCTGTATTATCGAAACAAGATGGACGTCCAGCTTTCGTTTCGATAATATGGTCAGGGACGTCCAAATCTTGAAATTTAGGTCATCCTTAGAGATGGTCGTCCCTAGACTTGGTCGTTTCTGATTTTCGGCGATAATAGAAACCAAGGACGCCCATCTCAGAAACAACCAAATGCAAGCCCTTTGGTTGTGGGAGGAGCCAGCATTTCTAGTGCACTGGTCCCCCTGACATGCCAGGACAGCAACCAGGCACCCTAGGGGTGGACTTCATTAATTGCTCCCAGGTACATAGCTCCCTTACCTTGTGTGCTGAGTCCCCCCAAAACCCACTACCCACAACTGTGCACCATTACCATAGCCCTTATGGATGAAGGGGGCACCTAGATGTGTGTACAGTGGGTTTGTGGTGGGTTTTGGAGGGCTCGCTGTTTCCTCCACAAACGTAACAGGTAGGGAGGGGGATGGGCCTGGGTCCACCTGCCTGAAGTGCACTGCACCCACTAAAACTGCTCCAGGTACCTGCATACTGCTGCGATGGACCTGAGTATCACATCTGAGGCTGGCACAGAGGCTGGCACGACATATTTTCAAAGATGTTTTTTGATGGTGGGAAGGGGTTAGTGACCACTGGGGGAGTAAGGGGAGGTCATCCCTGATTCTCTCCGGTGGTCATCTGGTCATTTCGGCCACCTTTTTGTGCCTTGGTCGTAAGAAAAACACGACCAGGTAAAGTGCTCGTCAGGGACGCCTTTTTTTTTCCACTATGGATCGAGGGTGTCCATGTGTTAGGCACGCCCAAGTCCCCCCTTCGCTATGCCTCCGATACGCCCCTTGAACTTTGGCCGTCCCTGCGACGGAAAGCAGTTGGAGATGTCCAAAATCGGCTTTCAATTATACCGATTTGGATGACCCCGTGAGAAGGACACCCATCTTCTAATTTGTGTCAAAAGATGGGCGTCCTTCTCTTTCGAAAATGAGCCTGATATTCTTGCAATCATAAGGAATAAGTTTCTGATTCTGAATGTACCGTTCGTTGGTTTTTGAGTTCTGCTGAGGATACTGTAGAAGGGAAAACCTATCATGGCTATAAAAGTTCTGAGAGCAGAGATAGCTCTCTGTTACCACCATCTCATTTTCTCTATAAAGGTCTTTTTCAAGACCATTTTCTCATCCACTGTTAACAACCACCATTTACCCATTTGTGTTTCACACATATTATATGAAGACTCCTGAAGCTGGCTTATTGCAGAAACACAGGTCTGTGTCGAGTCTCCATAATAAATGTTTTATCATTAATAGAAAATTCTGCGTTGTTCCTGGGCAGCCTGGTCTACTTCCCACTATCTTTCTTTGTCAGAAACATAGGCATCAGAATGGGAGGAGCCACGAGTACCATGGCACTCCCAAAAATCGGCGCTTCCTTTAAGCACAGCAGGCACAGCAGGATCTCCCCATTCTCACCTGACACTCTGCCGCTGCTTCTCCAGACGAATAACAGCAGCAGCAAAACAAAGCTAAAGCAATTGCGGGGTCATTCTGTTCATCCTCGCAACTGCTGGCCCATCCCCTCTGATATCACTTCCTGTTCCAAGCAGAGATGGCCCTTAAGTCGGGGCTCAGACAGAGCTTCAGGCTGAGGCTGCCATCATGATGATGGCATTAATGGAAGTCCCCTTGTAGTGTTTTGTATTACTTCACAGTATGCCTGGTACTGGATTTTGGATTTGGATTTACATGGCACCTTTCTCAATAACATTTTAAGACAAGTTTCAAGTAGGTATTTTCCTGTCCCTGGAGCGCTTACAATTTAAGTTTTGTACCTGATTCAGTGGAGGGTTAAATGACTTGTCCAAAATTTCAAGGAGCAGCAGTGGCCTCCTGAAGCTGTATTAGGTACATATGTTATCTGTATAAGTACATAAGTGTTGCCTTACTGGGACGGACCGAAGGTCCATCAAGCCCAGAATCCTGTTTCCAACAGTGGCCAATCCAGGTTACAAATACCTGACAAGATCCCAAAACAGTACAATACATTTTATGCTGCTTATCTTTCTCTCTCTCCATAGAGGCTGGCAGATGCGGGGCCTTGAACATCAGCGCATGCCCAAGGCCTGCCAGCTTCTGTCTCCTCTTCAATAGGAAGTTTGGAGGGGGAGGGAGCCTGCAGGCCTTGAGCTTGCACAGATGGTCAAGACCCCACGCCTGCCTGCCTCTGTGCTTTTGATGCTGTGCCAGTTGGAGTATTGCCATCCCCGATGGGGAAGATAAGACACTAAATACGTCACTGGGAGGGGGGGAGGGCTGGCAAGTGGAGAGAATTGCTGCAGACCATGGGAGGGAGGGGGTTGGGAGGGAGAGAAGTGCTGGAGACTACAGAGGAAGGGAGGAGAGGAATGCTGGGCAACATTGTTGGGGGGGGGGGTGTTCAGAGGTAGGGAAGGATGCTGGACATAGTGATGGGTGGGGTGACTATAGGATAGTAGATAAGGGAAGGGGAGATGATGGAGCAGGGGGAGGGGCATGGGTGGGGTTGGGGACTAAGCTTGGCCTTCCTCAAACAAAAGTGGTCTGTTGCTCCTGATCAAACAGGCATGCATATAAAACACAAACGAGTGGCTCAGTGGTTAGAGTGGTGGACTTTGGTCCTGGGGAACTGGGTTCGATTCCCACTGCAGGCACAGGCAGCTCCTTGTGACTCTGGGCAAGTCACTTAACCCTCCATTGCCCCAGGTACAAATAAGTACCTGTATATAATATGTAAGCCGCACTGAGACTGCCAAGAGTGGGAAAGCGCGGGGTACAAATGTAATTTAAAAAAAAAACAAAGAAGGGCGAAGTCCTAGTCAGGGCTGCCGAGAGACACAGCCAGGCCCGGGGCAGGACTGGACGGTCGCACGCACACCTCTCTGTGCCCCCCCCCCAATCAGGGCTGCCCCCACCCCCGATCCCCCGCACTTGGGCTGCTGCCCCCGCACCTTTCTGTCTGCTCCCTTGCTCTATCCTCTCCTGTGCTGCTCCTGTTCGTGCCGTGAGAAAGGAGCCGGATGATTGGATACCACATTAATGCAGTCTTCTGTGTCCTGGGCGGCACGCAGGCAGGAAAGCAGGCAGGAAGAAGCTTGCTGGCACCGGACCCAAGCCTGGGTCCCTCCTTAGAGGCCAGACCTGGTGAATTTTCCTCCCCCTGCCCCTCCTCTTCTCAGCAGCCCTGGTCCTGGTTGCCCATGAAACAGCATCATGAGAACTGCTTTTGCTTTGCAAATGTCATTCTGTTTGTTTTCTTATGAACTGCCTGTCTTGCCTGGCCATAGTTTTTCAGTGGTCTTCAGAATTTCATATTTGAATTCTCAATTTTGTCTGTAAATTATGCTTCTATTCATTTTAATGCAGTTGAAATAAAACAGGTAGATACTCCTTTTAATGTTTTACTTTTCTCAGTGCAAAACATGCCTAATTATGATTTAAAACAAATAAAACAGTGGATAGAAATTAGAAGACTATGGGTGAAAAGGACAAGAGTCTTCAGGGATTAATGACTGATGCAATTTCTAGGAATGAATAAATAGGAAACAGAGGGGGGAGTGGAAAATTATATATACAATTGCATGTTGTCTAACAGAATCATTGAGTTAGAAGCCACCGAACACAGAACATTGATGTGGTTGCAGTCACTGAAACACAGTTCATAGGTAATCAAAACTAAGAGGCATTTGTAAGAGGATATATTCTTTTCAGAAAGGAAAGGATGTGTAAAAATGGAGAAGTAATAGCTTTACATTTTAAAGATAACATTAAAGCCAATGACAGCTGCCCCAGTTCTTCTCTCTGTTTGATCCCGCACAGAGAAAGTTGCATCAGAAAAGGTGGGACCAAGCTGAGAAGACCGGGGGGGGCAGCCGGAAGTAGCATGTCTTCAGTGGTTTTTGAGGACTGCGGGGGAGGGGAGTGAGGTGCTGGACCCATAGCGCTGGGGGGGGGGGGGGGAGAGGGAGAGATGCCAGACAATGGGATAGCAGGGAGGATACCAGATACCTGGGAGCAGGAGAGGGAGAGATGCTAGACCTGCAGGATGAGGGGGAGAGAGGTAGAGATTATAGACCCTGGAGGGGATGCCAGACCAGCGGTATAGTGGAAGGGGTAGATGCCAGACCTGCAGGGGGGAGCAGAGGGAGGAGATATACTGGACTTGGAAGGGCAAGGGAAGAAAGGGGGAGAGATGCTGGACTCTCAGGGTGGGGGGAAGTGGAGGGAAGAGAGTGAGAGACCAGACCATAGAAGGGGAGAGAGAGAGGGAGAGATGCTGGGAAGGGGGAAGCGGAGGGAAAAGATAATGTATTTGCATGTGGCAGTTTTTTCTTCTGAAAGGGCAACCCTAGGGTGGACAGTTGGTTATAGAGGTTTGGGGAAGTGGAGGGTAAACAGTAGGTGTGGTAAAAGATTTGGGGCAGGGCATGGGGGAAGGATAAGTTAGGGGCATGGGCAAGGCAAGAGAGGAACTTGGAGTAGGGTAGGTGTCGGGTTTTTCTTTCTCAAAAAGTTGGCATATCTTAGGATGCATACCTTCTGGCTAATTTTCAAATGGAAACCATCTGCATTCTTTTATTTTGAAAATTATCAGCCACAAGGTATGCACCTTAAAGTTGTCTTGTGTGTTCTGCACCTCCTGTTTGTGTGTGGGTGGTCAGGCGAGTGCAGAATAGCATGTCAACTTTTGAAAACTGAGTTTACACACAAAGGAAACCTGAATGTACTTTTAGCAGGGCTGAGGAGAGCATTTTCAGATAGGCCAGTTTACTTGGGTAAATTGCTTTGGACCTTTCCTCAGTGGATAATTTTATAACAGGATGCTTGTGTCAAATGTCTTATTGTACACCTATTTTACAAAGACAGCATATGTCCCTATGTGTCCTTATATAATATAGGTTCCCAGAATCAGCCCCAGTAATGCATAAATCATCACACACGAATTTACTCCTGCTCTGAAGCACAGTTCCCTCTAAGCTGAGCAGGAATCCTCCAAATAAATTTGCTGTCAGTGTGGGCTGCTGTTTCAATAATGTGTTTTCAATAGCTAGGGACAGGCAGGTTCCCTGGAGTCCTTCAGAGCTTGCCTGTTCCTCACTATTGAAAATGTGATAGTGAAACAGCACCACCTACTGGCAGGACTGTAGGTGGAGGACTCCCACTCAGCTGTAGAGAAACAGTGCTCTGAAGAATGTGTAAGTAATGCAAATGTATTGTATGTGTGGATATGCATTATTTTATGAAATATGTGCATACGTTGCAGCTCTGCTTAAAATATGTCCCATCCATGGCGCACATGTAAATATACACAGTTATTGGGTTTTGTAAGAGCCCCAATGTTTTACACATGGAAAATTCTTTATAAAATAACCCAAACCTCCCCCGCCCCCACCCCAATGGGCTGGCACAAATGGGTGGACATGAACCTTGTGACCATCTTCCTCTAACATCTGAGGGGTTGATACTCAGCTGGCGGCAGTCAGTGTTTTGCTGAACGCCGCTGGCGTTATTCTCAAATATTCAATACCAGGCCATGTCTGGGCTCTGGCATTGAATATCTAGACACACACGCAGCTGGCTAAAATGTAGCCGGTTAAGTGCAATTATTTGGTCCTATGTATATGGTTATCTTAGCCAGTTAAGGGCTGAATATTGGTGCTTAAACGGCTAACTGCCGACTCAACCCTGGAATGCTCACAACAGGGCCGCCGAGAGGGGTGGGGGCAAGATTACCCGGGCCCAGCCTCCAAGGGGGCCCGGCGCCAGGGTCTGTCACTCTCCTGCTCCTGACGGGACCCAGGTGATCATGTCCTGACAGGAGCAAGAGAGAGAGAAAATTCCGGCACCAGGCCACCAGAGGTTGGGGAGGAGTAGACACAGGGCTTCAGGGCCTCAGGTTTGGTTGGCAAGGGTCGCCAAGCCCCGCCAGCAGAAGCCTTCCTCCAGCACTGTTCTCCACCGCATTGCCTTCTCTGTGGCCTGCCTTTCCCCCTCACATTGCGCTTGCACGACTCGAGCGGAAAAGCAGTTGCAGGGCAGGCAATGCAGCAGAGAACAGCGCTGGAGGAAGGCTTCTGCTTGGGGATTCCTGCCAGCCAAGATATGTGGAGTTGCAACGGGGAGCAGGGAGGTGGGGCAAAATGTGGCCCCCCCACACACACAATTTTTATAGTCTGGCTGCGGGGGGGGGGGGGGGGGGGGGGCGGTTCTGCTCCGGGCCCGGCTCAGCCTCTCAGCAGCCCTGGCCCACAAAGTAGCCAATTTTAGCTTAGGTGCTACCTTGGCATTTTCAGCGGCACTGTCTGGTTAAGTCTATGCGTAGTTAGCCCCGGACAAGCGATTTAACCAGCCTGGAGCCATTTCTGGCCACTTAAATCACTTTGAATATTGACCCCTGAGTTTCTCAGATGGCTGCAGGGGTGTAGCCAGACAACAGATTTTGGGTGGGCCTAGGCAAGAATTGGGTGGGCACCAAGTGTTCTAGCCCTCCCCCCTCCAAAAAAAAAAATTTATCTCAGCTGGTGGGAAAACGCTTCTTTCCACCTTGGCAGCAGGCATGCACTGAAAACTGAGCATGCGCAGGTGCCGGTGTCATGGAGAGTAGCATTTTCGTTACCATCAGGGGAAAATCTTCAGCTGGCGGAGCTTGGGATTCCCACCAGTTACCACTAAACACGTGCTACTGTAGGGTGGGCCTGAGCCATAAATGGGTGGGCCCTGGCCCACCCAAGCCCACCTGTGGCTACGCCACTGGATGGCTGGTGTAGAGTTCTTTTTGGTTCTAGGATCTTATGCAGGGTAGCACTGCATCACATTGCTGATGGGGCGGTGCAAGTTCTGTAACACAGATACATTTTCATGAGTAATTAGATGAGAACTATCCCCATGGGGTTTTCCTCCTTCTGAAAGTGTAACTCCAGAGGAAGCTGTGTGCCATTGTACTGCAAATTTTATTCTCCTTCTCTTTCTGACAAATAGACTCCTCCCCCCCCCCCCCCCCCCAAAAAAAAAAGGACATTTTAATTTCTCATAAATACTTTATCACAGATTTAGTGTGTGTTTTCTTTTTGGGAAAAAGATCAAAATGTAAAATTTTATCAGGATGAATTTAACAAGGTAATGAATCTGGGCCTTCTAAAATAAATTTACTAGTCTATGAGACTTCCTTTTTTGGATTTCTGGATATCTGTGAAACTTCCTTCAGGGTGATAAAGGAACAGAAGGTAGGGCCAAACGGTTTAATTTTCCAACTGAGTAGACGTGACTAATGAAGTTCCCAAAGGTCTGTACTGGGGCTAGTGTTCAATTTATTTATTATCTGGAAAAAGGTGATTGAGGTGTTCAAATCTGTAGGTGACACAAAATTATTCAAAGTAATTAAACATGAGCAGACTACGAGGAATTGCAGGAGGATCTCACCAGACTGGGGATGCAAGCAATCTAAATGGAGTCAAAATACAATGTGGAGAAAAGTAAGCCTAACCACAGGAGTGGTATTTAAATAGCCAATGAGATTGACTGCATTTTACTGGACATACCTTATAGCTGATTTTCAAAAAGAAGTTATCTGGGGTTTTTAGAGAGGCCAGGAGAAAATATTTGGGATAGGAGGTAATGTCCTATTGTGGATTAAAAACTTGTTACAAGATAGAAAACAGAGAGTAGGTCAGTAATCTCAATGAAGATGGGTAGATAGTGGGGTTCACCAGGGGTCTATACTGGGACTGCTGCTTTTTAACGTATTTATAAATGAACTAGAGATGGGAATAACTAGTGAGGTAATTAAATTTGCTGATGATACAAAGTTATTCAAAGTTGTTAAATCACAAGAGGATTGTGAAAAATTGCAAGAGGATCTTACAAGATTGGGAAACTAGGCATCCAAATGGCAGATGCTGTTTAATGTGAGTAAGTGGAAAGTGATACATGTGGGAAAGAGAATCCCAAAATATAACTATGTGATGAAAAGTTCCGCATTAGAAGTCACCGCCCAAGAAGAGGATCTAGGTGTCATCGTTAATGATATGTTGAAACACTCTGCTCAGTGTACAGTGGCGGCTAAGAAAGCAAATGCAATGTTAGGAATTATTAGGAAAAGAATGGAAACAAAAATAAGAATATTATAATGCCTTTGTATTTTGCCACATTTCTAGTGGAATTAGAAAAGGTACAGAGAAGGGTGACAAAAATGATAAAGGGGATAGGACAACTTCCCTATGAGGAAAGGCTAAAGCAACTAGGGCTCTTTAGGGGAGATATAATAGAGGTCTATAAAATACTGTGTGAAGTAGAATGGGTAGACGTGAATCACTTGTTTAGTCTTTCCAAAAATACTAGGACTAGGGGGCATACAATGAAACTACTAAGTAGTAAATTTAAAACAAACCAGAGAAAATATTTCTTTAATCCACGTGTAATTAAACTCTGGAATTCGTTGAAGCAGTTTAGCAGGATTTAAAAAAGGGTTGGATAATTTCCTAAAGGAAAAGTCCATAAGCCATTATTGAGATGGACTTGGGAAAATCCACTGCTTATTTCTGTTTTACTATGCTGGGATCTTGCCAGATACTTGTGAACTGGATTGGCTGCAGTTGGAAACAGGATACTGGGCTTGATGGACTTTCGGTCTGTTCTTATGTTCTTAAAACATAAGTATTGCCATACTGACACAGACCAAAGGTTCATCAAGCCCAGCATCCTGTTTCCAACAGTGGCCAATCCAGGTCACAAGTACCTGGCAAGATCCCAAAACAGTACAATACATTTTATGCTGCTTATTCTAGAAATAAGCAGTGGATTTTCCCGGTCCATTTTAATAATGGTCTATGGACTTCTCCTTTAGGAAGCCATCCAAACCTTTTGTAAACCCTAGGGGGCACTGCAGTGGACTAACTGATGCACTAACTGAACAGAAAAAGTCCTTCCTTTACCGACCCCTTAGCGAATCTGAAAGGAACGGGCATGCATGTAGGAAATCGCATGCAAATGAGCTGCTCATTGTTAGCTCTTTTGCATACGATTTCCTTCCTAAGGAGGGGAAGCCAGTGCAGAACAGCCAAGCATTATGCGTGACTGCTCTTCGCTTGCCAAAGACTGCTTCATACATGCAGACAAGCTGCATGTATAATAGTCGTCTACAACCGTAAATAAATTGCCATCTACAACCTTAGAAAAATGCAAGTCCAGGTGAAAACGTCCAAGTGCTTGTCAGGGACGTCTTTTTTTTTTTTTTTTTTTTTTTAAGAGTATGGGTGAAGGACGTCCTTCGCCATGCCTCCGTCCCTGCGATGGCAGTTGAGGACGTCCAAAATGTGGATGTTTCTGTGAGAAGGATGTCCATGCCTGCTATGCATCCGACACTCCCTTTATTTATTTGGATTTTGGATCACAAATAGCAGCAGTGGGATTTGAACCGGCCACCTCTGGATTGCAAGACCAGTGCTCTAACCACTAGGCCACTCCTCCATGCCACTCCCTTGAAATTTTGCCGTCCCTGTGGGTGGGGGGGGGGGGCAGTTCAGGACGTCCAAAATGTTTGAAAGAAGGACGTCCACGCCTTCGCTATGCCTCTGCTGACACACACATACCTCCCTTCCCAGGGACCTGCATACTGCTGCGATGGACCCGAGTATGACATATCAGGCTGGCAATAAAGTTTTTAAAGTTTTTTTTCAGGGTGGGAGGGGGTTAGTCACCACAGGGGGGAGTCAGGGGAGGTCATCCCCAATTCCTTCCGGTGGTCATCTGGTCAGTTCGCGCATCTTTTTGAGGCTTGGTCGTAAGAAAAAATTGACCAAGTAAAGTCGGCCAAGTGCTAGTCAGGGACGCCCTTCTTTTTTCCATTATTGCTCAAGGACGCCCATCTGTTAGGCACACCCCAGTCCCGCCTTCGCTACGCCGCCGCAACGGGAAGCAGTTGGGGACGGCCAAAATTGGCTTTCGATTATGCCGATTTGGGCGACCCTGAGAGAAAGACGCCCATCTCCTGATTTGTGTCAAAAGATGGGTGTTCTTCTCTTTTGAAAATAAGCCTGTTAGGCTAGCTGCATGTAAATGTATATTTGATGTGATGTAATGTGAACACATGTACTCTTACCTGCACAGAGGGTGGGTAATTTTTAAATAGCCCTTTTAGCTGCAAAGACGTTGTAGAAGGGCTGTTTGAAAATAGGCTTTTGACAGTTGTTCTTCCTGTGTAGATATTGCTGAGTTCCATATTAGTAGTTACCACCTAGAAAAAGGAATTTGGTGGTATTGTGGGCAGTAGATTAAAAGATCCCCTAACTGAAGATTTCACAAATGTGCGCTAGTGTTTTTTTAGCACGTGCTAAACGCTAGGGACACCCATATATTCCTGTGAGTGTTTCTAGCATTTATGTGTGCTAATTTTTAGCGCATGCTAAAAACGCTATCACATCTTTGTAAAAGGACCCCTTAGTGTGCAGCCATGGTCAAAAGAGCAAGTGGAGCATTAATATAATCATTCAGAAAAGAATAGAGAATAAACTTGCAAATATCATATTGCCTCTGTGTAAGTCTATGGTGTGGTAGCTGTTTGAGTAACATGGACCATGTCAAAGATAGAGCAGAACTAGAAAAGGTACAGAGAAGGGCAGTAAAAACTGTGAAATGTTTTCTGTAGCCACTGCTTTCAGATTCTATGACAAGAGCTTGCAAATTGAGGCACATTTTCATAAATTTGCGTATGTTGCATACTGTGTTCTACCTTTTTTAAATCTTTATTTTTTTTTAATCATTTTCTGGCATTTCTCATGTCTTGTTACTTTATTTGGCTTTTGTTATGATCGTGGTCAGAACCCCTCTCAAACTTACCTTTTTCCTGGGGGTCAGCTTCTTAGCTGGCTTCTGTTTCTTTTGTCTGTCCTTTCTGAGCTATCTCTCTCTCTCTCTCTCTCTGCTGGCAGCTTCCAGCAGCATGACTCTAATTGTTTCACTTTACTACAGCTGTGTGTGTGGGACTGAGTTAGCTCTACCTCTCTTTGGGTGTAATGGCTTCAAGTGCTTCACGGTGCTGCATTGGTGTGGGTTGGGCCTCTCTGGGTTTCAGTGTGCTGTATGCCTGGGGCTAGGGAGTGTGACATCATCTGGGAGGGCCTTGATAAGGAAGTGGTGTTCTTTACTTCAGGGCCTTTGCAACGTTTGCTTTAGGTAAGGTGGTGCAGTGTGCACTTCTGACTTTGTGTCTAGTTTCCCTGCTTGCTTTTGCTAAAGGTCCAGGTTAGTGTTAGTGCAGTGTGCACTGGTGACTGTGTGTTTAGCTTTCCTGCTTTTTCCTTGTGGTTCCCCTGCTTTTTCCTCTTGGTTTTGGAAGCATTGCTGTGTGTAGGGCTTTGGAAGCTCTGTTGCTGATAGAAGTACTTCAGGGTTTGGTGTTGTTAGGAACACTGCAGATTTGGCTGTTAGAAGTACTTCTGGTGTTTGTGCTGTTGGGAGCATTGCAGTCTTTGCTGTTTGTGTTTGGTGCTTTAGAAGCACGGTTGGGTCTGGTGCTTTGGAAGCACTTTTGGCTTATGTGTTTAGCTTCCCTGCTTTTTCCTTGTGGCTCCCCTGCTTTCCCTTTTGGTGCTGTGAGGGGCACTCTTGTTAGTTTAGTGCCTAGGGGCACTCCTGTTAGTATAGGGCTTAGGAAGTCCTTTTGTTAGTTTACTGTTAGGAACACTTCTGCTGGTTTAGGGCTTGGGAGCACTTAGGTCAGTTTAGGATTTAGGAGTACTTCTGTTTCCAGTCCTGGTCCCTGTGTCATCCGGTATCCGGTAAGTCCTGCCGGCCACTCGAACCCAAGGGCTCAACCCTTGGGGGGCAGTGGCTAAGTGCAGGTGAAGCTGTACGGACCAGTCCAGTGTGTTCCGGTCCGGTGTGTGTTCCAGTCCTGTGTCCTCCAGTCCGGGGGATTCCAGTCCGTGTGTTCCGGCTCGCTGGGCGGTGCCTGCAGTCCCTGCCGGTGCCGGTGTGCTTGCCCAGCGTTGGTTGGTGGGTTTTGCCTGCTGCTGTCGCTCCTCGTCAGCAGCCCAAGGGCTCAAGTTTGCTCCAGAGCCCGGCCCCGCGGGCTCTGAACCTGAGAACCTGACAGCTTTTTGCTGGGGGAAAGGGAGTGCTTTGTGCTTGGAAGGGAGGAGGGGGACAGAGAGTAGGAGAAAGGCTGGGGAGAGAAGATGGAATCAACAGGGGGAGAATGGAAATGTGAGTGAGATTTAGAGGCATAGAGGATGGAGAAGAAAAGGGAAAATTGGGGAGGAGTGGAAGGAGGGAGATAGGTCAGAGAGAAGGGGAGGGGGGATAAGAAGGGGAGAAATCTGGGATGAGGAGAGGGAAGGACAATCTTAACTTCCTTCAGAAACTGATCCTTCTCTCACTTGCACTCCAGAAACCCTTAAATTATTTCATACATTCTCTCCCCTCATCACTCCTGTGATTCCTGCACTCATATTCCATCGTCTGTCAAATGCCTTCCTCCCCATGCACTCATTCATTTGTTCTCTCTCTTTGTGCCCTCATCTACTCACTCTCCCTTGCTCCCGGTGTCCCTCACTCGCCCTCCCATCACAGCTTGGAGAAGGGGGAGATGGTGGTAGTGGAAGGGAAGGAGAATTTTGGAACCGCAGGGTGTGGGTGTCAGGTTTTCTTCACATTCTTGGAGACTGATTTTGGGTACAGTGTAACTTATCATTGCCTTTGTTTTTTACCTTATAGCAAGGGGAGCCCTTAGCACTGCAAATTTCTGTTCAACCTGAGAATAAGTTTACAGGATGATGAAGAGCTAGGAAGTTAGTTGTGAATTACTGTCTATACCAGTGATGCCCAAACTTGTTACTATGACAACCACTAAAATATTTTTTCATACACCGAGGAGCCCTCAATTTATGTAAGCATATATATGTTCATAGAGACAGATTCTATAATCTAATTTCTTAAGGAACCTGTGAAGAGAGATCGAGGAACCCTAAGATTCTCAGAAATCCTAAATAGTGCTCAATAAGGGTAAATGAGTGGGAGAGAAAGATATGTCTGAATTGGTGTTTTCTGTTAGACTAAACCTGTTGTCATGCTGCTGCTACATGTGTTCTGTGTAGTGGAAATTATTCAGACTTACTAGTATTTTGATGGATTAAAAAAAAAAAAAAGGATTGGGATTTGAGAAATGGCTACCAGTCTAGAGGATTCCTGAGAGTAGCCTCTGATACGGGTAAAAGTCCAAAGTTCTCCTGGACATGTCTAGGTAGAGTTAAGCAGACTGTGAATGGATTCTGGCTGAACATCTGGATAAAGTCAGCCTTAATAGCCAGTCTAGGGTTATCCAGGCAAAGTTGTCTGATTAATCATGCCTGCTATGTTGTCTGCCTGAGTTCCCCAGACATGTTTGGCTGGCCATCTCCAGATAAAAGCAATGCCTGGAACTGAGCCCTGGAAATACCTCCAACTTGCCTGTTTATGGTAAATATGAGTTTTGTCCAGGAAACTTGTAATTCATTAACAATGCAGGGAGGCGAGAATTTCACTGATTGGGCTTTGTCCTGTTGTCTCCAAAAAAATTGCCTGCAAATCCTTTTAATTTAGAACTCATAGTAAATGATGGCTGAAAAAGACTTGTCCAGTCCACCCAAATTATATTGACTACCCAACTGAGGATACGTCCCAGATGCCACTCATAGAATGCAAGATTTCTTATCCAGGATGGTGTCTCTTTATTTCCTCCTTCGTATGCTGCCATTTTGATCAGAAGAGCATACAAGGTCCCTACTTAGTTTCCTCCAGCACACACTTTCCCCATTCCTAACCACAATATTCTAATTAACCAGCAATATTACCATAGTCATTGTACAAAGGTCCCCTGTATAGCCTGCTAGACAGACATTGCTAAGGGAGTCCTTGTAGTTCTGCTAGGGCTTCTAGGTAATTACAGATCCTGCAGCCTGCTGATTTGGTACTATCAACACCATATTCGCTAAATAGCTACCATTATTAGTGAGCCTTGTGGGTTCCCTGCTTAGCCTGCCAGACAGACCCAGCTATGCAAGCACCTGTGTCTTCACTCGGATTTTTAATTATTACAGAGCATGCAGCCTGCCAGTCAGACCTAGCTGCCCATCAGATCTACCAGTGCAGCCTGTCGGCAACTTGGCCATATGGATGCCTGTGTTATTACTAGGATTTTGATATTGCTTAATAACCATATTCTGGTAGCCCCAACACCCGCCACCGAACCAGGCAGATAGATCACTTGGACATTATACTTGCCACATCTGTATCAGGTGAATTCAGTATATTGGTTTGAAGTCCCTTTTACATTCACAGTCACCACATTTAGAAGACAGAAGATACTGGTTATGTTGTGTGGAACACCATTAGAACAGCACAGAGTTCTGGTAGATGGATCGATTCTGGAGAAACTGCCATTTTTATTTATTTTGTTCTATTTATGTTCCACTCCTCTGCAATTTCTGAGCAGATTGCAGATGCACACAGTTAAAGATAAAACTCAAAACAATACCTCAACCTATCCCCTTCCCTCAGAAATCTAAAAACACACCTATGCCACCTTGCTCAGATTAAGCCCCAAGGAAACACTGCTCCCAGGTTTTTTGGAAGTGGGTCGGAGTAGCTCTAGGACGGACTGCTCTGAAGGGGAGGAATCTTTTATGGGTTGAAATAACCTTTGATTGGACCAAGGTGAAAATAATCTAGAGACCGTGTTGCACATGACCTCCAGGACCGCCTTAGAGTCCTTCAGAAGTCCTCTCCTGCCAGTTGAGGAATGGACCTGTCTAGTTCTGAGAGATCAGGTCCAGTATTTCTGAATTATTATCTGTCATACCATAGTAACAGATGGCAGATAAGAGCCAGCATAGTCTGTCTAGTCTACCCAACAAGGTGGCTAGAGTTATCTCCTCTATCCCTTTTTTACAATTGTACCTGCCTCTCCGTGCAGTTACATTCCTGTGTCATTTGTTTTCCTTTGCTCCCATCCTTTTGCTTATTTAGTTATTTATTGATTGATGTCATTTCTATCCTACATTAGCCCAAGTGGAACTCGGGTTCAATGTGGCTTACAATAGAAACATAAAAGAAATAAATTAGAGTTACATTTAAAGAATACATCAAAAAATATTATATAGGAAGTGATGGGGCAAATTCAGTGGAGCATCAGGAAGAAGTGAAATATAAGGAACTAAATAATATTCAGCACTGAGTTCTAACATTGTTGAAGATTGAGCTCAAAATGTTTCAACAAATTATGAAATAACCCATAATCATTAGTATATCTAATTTGTTTAGGATGAGAATTTCACATTTTGGTGCACTGATAAAAAAAGCTAGCATTGTGGATTGTTTCGTAAGATACATTTCTGCAACTGGGGAACTGTAAAATGAGATGTCTCTGAATGACACAGAAGCATTGCTTGGACCTTATAGGACGGTGGCAAGCAAAATAAAAGTTGATGGACCAATGCACATAGCTTGAATGAAATTCTGCTCTTTATAGGTAACCAGTGTAGATTATGAAGGAGTGGGGTAGCTTTAGCAAAGCGTGGTGAAGATAAGCAGTTATGTTTTGAACATTGGTATTTTTTTAAGAAGGCCGCATTTAATTCCAGCATAGATGGAATTACAGTAGTCGATTTTTGTTAGAAAAAGAGATTGGGTTAAGGTACAGAAGACTAGTCTTGTGGAAAAAAGATCTCAATCTCCTTAGCTTCCAAAGCATTTGGAAGGAACTACAGACAACATTCAAGACTTGACTTCTACGGATAAAAACTGATCAGTTGTAACCCCTAAGATTTTCACTGAAGATACAAGAGGATAGGTTATATTATCAATTGTAAAATCTTTGAGAATAGTTGGATGATAAGAATTTGTAATTAACAAAAATTTCGTCTTCTCAGTATTAAATTTCAATTTAAAATTAGAAGCCCAGGATTCGGTTAATGTGATAACCTAATCTGATTTTGTTAATGATATCATAAGGAGTTTTGGAAAATGGGATGTAAATAGTGGTGTCATCAGCATAAATAAATAAAAGCAGAAAGACCATTGCTCTCAAGTAGATTACCAGGAGGAATCATCATGATGTTAAATAAGATGGGAGACAAGGGAGAACCCTGCGGTACTCCACAACTAGAAAGCGAGGATGAAGAGAGAGTGCCTAATTGTTTAACTTGGTATGATCTAGATTTCAAAAATTCTGAGAACCAGTTATGGATAGCACCACAAATACCATAATGGTCAAGAATATTTAAGAGAATTTTGTGGTCGACACTATCGAATGCGCTAGACATATCGAATTGAAGTACTAGAACAAAAGTAGATAAGCATTGTCATACTGGGACAAACCAAAGGCCCATCAAGCCCAGTAAGGTCCTAAAAGAATAAGAGAGATTCCATGCTGCTTTCCCCAGGCATAAGCTGTGGATTTTCCCAAGTCCATCTTAATAATGGCTTTTGGACATCTTAGGAACATTCTAGATGGGGATCCTCTATTTATCCCATGCTTTTTAAAAATTCTGTCACTGTTTTTGTCCCAACCACCTTCACTGGGAGGGCATTCCAGGCACTTACCAGCCTTTCGATTAAAGGTGTCACAACCTGTGAATAGCCCACTGACCTTATCAGACTAGGAATGTCTTGGTGATGCTTTTGCAGAGGGTTTGGCAAATGTGAAACACGTTCAACATGCACATACCTGACGATTTTAAGAACATAAGAAAAGCCACGCTGAGTCAGACCAGCATCCTGTCTCAAACAGTGGTCAAGTAAGGTCATAAGGATCCAGCAGATCCCAAAACATAGTCCTGTTTCCCATTGCTGCTTTCCAGGGATGGTCAGAAATCTTTTTAGCAGGTGGGGAAGGAGGTGGCTGAAAGGGGGAGAAAGCCTAAAATGGATAGACAGTAAGGTTACTGTGAGTGAGGAGGAGAGACCCTCACTTTTCGAAACACATCAGTTCTAAGTTCTGCGCTTTTAACCAGACATCAGGAAACACTTCAGCTTCTTTTTTTTTTTTTTTTTTAGCTTTGTCTTAATCTTCTAACAAAAGACTTACAAATAAGGTAGCTAAGTAGATTCCTTTTTTTTTTTCCAGAATTTAAAAAAAGAAGAGAAACCCAGCTTATAAATAGCAAAGTCTAAGAAAAAAAAAAGGTTCTAGGACAGCAGAGTGTAGCACTGTGTGCAGGGGATGCTGATTGACATTAATTAGGAGTGGGTGATGCCAGGCAGTGAAAAGGAAAATTCTCTCTGCGGTGCTTGCTAGCTGCCATAAAAGTAGCTGATGTTAAGAGTGGAGCAGGGTAGGGGGAAGAAACCTCACTCTCTCTGCTGGGAACAATAGTGGGAGTTAAACACTAACAGGTTGGAGTGTCAAATAAGATTCTAGGAGTACAAACTCTCACTCTGTACTCTTCCACCGCCAGCCCACTTCTCTCTCTCTCTCTCTCTCTCTTTTCACTCCCTGGAAGCAGAATGCTTTGCTTAAATAATATAATGCAGCAGATTGCAGTTTCTGGCAGGAAAATTGCCCTAAAACTACTTTGGCTTTATTGCTTTTGATTTTTTTTGAACTAATGTATTTTATGTGGAAAAGGGGCAGTTTAGCTTGCAAGCCTGAGAGGGTGGTTAACATGTTAAAATAACACTGTCGAATTGTGCCTAAGTAATACTGTCTCTTTTTTTTTTTTTTTTTTTTTTTGCATCAAACGAGTGAGTAGAAGGGATGAAATGTCTGTTGAAAGTGGCTAGATGTGCATGCTTTTGTTTTAAATGTGTGCTTGTGAAAGATGTTAGGTGAAGAGCCTTGGTGTACAGGTTCTGCAATTTGTTAATGGATAAAGGTACAGTGAAAGGGGTTTAGCTGCCTGCCAGGACTGACTTAACCATTAGGTAAACTTGCCAGTTGCTCATAGGTGGCAAGTTGGGAGGGGAGAGGGCAGCAGCAAGGACCAACTGCATTCAAGGCAAAACAACAGGTCTTGAAAGTCACACAGAGACACAGAACTATTAGTACATACAGTAAAACCTCGGTTTTCGTCGCCTTTGGATTTTGTCGTTTTCGTCGTCTTTTTTTTCATCAAAACATTTGTCTCGGTTTTCGTCTGTTGCCTCGGATTTCGTCTTCAGCTGGCTGCAGATCCATCAAGACAGGCTTGCCAAAACCCAGGAATGGCATAAAATCTCCTTCCTGGTGGTACTTGACAGTGCCAGTAGCACAAGTGACGTAACTGCTGCAACTTCAAAATCGCCATCTACCGAGCACCGTCTACTGTACTTTCTGATTGCCTCGGTTTTCGTTGGTTTCGGATTTTGCCGATTGTTTTCGGACGGATTACCAACGTAAACCGAGGTATCACTGTACTTTTAAACCCAGGGAGAGTGGACACTTTTCACATAGATACTTTACCTGAGTAAAGTTACTTTTGAAACTTGTCCTCATTATGGGCCTTGTTTACTAAGCCACGCTAGAGACACGTTAGTGCTTTTAGCGTGCACTGTGTAGGCACCCACAATCTTCCTATGGGTGCCTACACAGTTAGTGCACGCACTAAAAATGCTAGTGCACCTTAGTAAACAGAACTCTACGTAAATATATACAAAAAGAGTATGACATCCAGGAGCCCTTTTACTAAGCCACATAGGCGCATACACGCATCAATTTTGAACTACCACCCGGCTGCCACGTGGCCCAGGCAGTAATTTCATTCCGGTGCGCAGCACTAACCGGGCAGTAATCATCATTGTACACGCACTGATTACTGCCTGGTTAACGCATCAGACCTTATTGCTAAGTCAATGGGTGGCGGTAAGGTCTCAGGCCCAAAATGGACACATGCCAATTTTCATTTTGCTGCACGTCCATTTTCATCCCCCCCAAAAAAGGCCTTTTTTGCAGGTGCACTGAAAAATGGACCTGTGTGCGTCCAATATACGTGTCTACACCAGCACAGGCAATTTTTCATCGCATCTTAGTAAAAGGACCCCCCAGTGCAGGATTGTTTTGGTAAGATGATGTTGGGGTAATCATGATTGTTGTGTTATCAAAATCTCTGAGGAGGAAGGGAGAGGCTAAAGACTTAATAGTTAATTGTGTGTGGGGGGAGGGTCAAAGCTGAAGGTTTGCCTAGAGCACAGTTTCTCAACCCATTCCTTGGGGACTCCCAAACCAGTTGGGTTTTTAGGATATCCACAACGAATATGCATGAGATATATTTACAAACAATGGAGGCAGTGCATGCAAATATATCTTTTGCATATTTATTAATATTTTAATTGTTTATACAAATTTAATATACTACCTTTCTAAAAAGTTGATTTACAATAAAAAATACAAAAGAAAAATAAAAAGGAAAAGGAACGCCAATAGAATGATAGAAAAGCACATACAGTACAAGAGCAATCAACCTTTCATACTCTCACCATACCTATGTAATTCGTAATCAAACCCAACAGAAACCCTTGCTTTTAAGTCTTCCCCAAAAGCTTTCTGAAAAAGATAAGTTTTCAACCTCCCCTTAAACGGTTTCAGAGAAACCTCCATGCATAACTCAGTAGCAAGCTATTCTACAAAACTGGAGCCTAACAAGCTCATTTTCAAAGCACTTAGCCTCCCAAAGTTCCATAGAAACCTAGGGAACTTAGCCTCCCAAAGTGCTTTGAAAATATGCCTCTAAGCCTTCTTTCTAGTGGATGCTAGACACTCATTAGAGTTAGAAGGAATAGTGAGCATGCGGGAACCACCTGATCTCAAAGATCTTCTTGGTATATATAACTGAATCAAGGGCAGTAAATACAGTGGCAGTCCTTCATGGAGGGCCTGATGTACAAAAATTAATACTTTATAAGGTGCCTTAAATTGAACAGGCAACCACTGAAAATATTTATATAAGGATGTTGCATGCTTCTTTGAGCTTACTCCCCTGATAATCGTGTAGTACTATTTTGCAGCATTCTATTTTGAACACCCAGGTACAAAACATTGCCATAATCTAGCTTGGCAATGACAAATGAATGCAACAAAACATGCCATGCTGAAGAATGAAAATATGACCTAACTGCTCTCAGCATACACAGTGCCACAAACCCACCCCACAGAACTTGCGATATATATTGTTCAAATCACAGCTTACTGTCCAGTATGACCCCCAGATATCAAAAGGAGTTGCAAACAGATATCTTCTCCTGCAATATTGTAGGAAGTAGATTGAAACGAGGCAGATGATCTGATAGCCAACATACCTTAAACTTCTCGGCAATCAGTAATCATTAATTGACAATCATTCATCGGAGTCAGGTCCAACCAACTTACCCGGGGGGGGGGGGGGGGGGGGGAGGAACCCAATCAGAAGAATGTTGTTGACGTACACATATACTTTAACCAACAATCAACCAATCAGCATAATCAGGGGGACCAAAAACAAATTTAAAAGAACTGGGATAAAGAGGGTCCTGGGGTACTCCACAAGGGAGCAGATATCATTCAATGATTGCATTCCTTGATCCTGTACAAAATAGGACCTATCCTTCAAAAATGAACAAAACTATTTCAAAACCTGCCTCTGCAGACTTATCACCGCCAACCTATCCAAATGATGGTCCAGCAAGTCAAAGGCAGAGATTAAATCCAGTGAAACATCTAGTTCACATTGACTGGCATCCACTGTGGATATGTCAAAAACCAGACTAGCTTGGAGTTTCCTGAGAACTGTGTTTTGAAACCCAGACCTAGAGGGCCTAATAACCTTGCACTTTACCAGTTCTGCAGCCTCCCTTCCCCCCCCCCCCCCCCCACTCCTCATGCTGCCTCTGTCCTATGCTTTTAGGAGGAGGTCTATGGTGGACAGAGCAGTTTAGCGCCCTCTCCATGCCTGCTTGGTCCCTGGCCCATCCACTGAGACTGACAGCCTGTCACGAAACGTCTAGTCACCTGCCTGGGGTTATCCTGCGGCCACTTAGAAGGTCTATCCCCAGCACAGCTCAGGGCAGCCTGCACCTGCTGCTTGTGCTCTACACTAGCACCCTCCTCCCACCGACTGAGTCACAACTGCCTCTGAGCAAGTCTCCCGCTCTCAAATTATCCCCCGTGGTTTCTAGGTTACTGGATCCAAACTCCCAGTGGTCCCACAGTTCCCAGAAAGCACTTACAGACCCAACACACAAACCACCAAGATTCTTTATCAGTCCAGACAGGCAGAATGAAGAAACAAATGTGTTTATTCTTACACTGGAGCAATGAACAAAAAAATGTGCAATTAGTATACAATAACAGGTAACTGAAATATGGATCAATTATAACACTAACTAAACATCTATCTACTGTCTAAACAGTACTTGGGAAAGTCAAGACATAACTGTTCACAGAGCCTCAGCAAAGAGATCTGCCTCTCTTTCCTTCCTGGCTAGGACTGGAGCAACAGTCAGCACTACTGGGTAATTTTCAAAACTCTAGGCCAATCAGAGCCCAGAACAGTAAAGTTTCAAATAAAACTGGTTACATCACTACAGACACTTCCTATTATCTGTGTGCCAAGTAAAGAAAGACAAGTCAGTTCTCTGTAACAGCTTTAAGCATAAACATGCACCATCTGCTGGCCTAACAGGAGAAATACACTTGAGAACATTACGCTGGAAAATATCCAATACATTTTACATTCTTATAACACACAGTTTCTTCACACAGCCAGAATGTCAATCCAAGTGGTAGATGTGGGGGCTTCGCCAGTGGGAACTGGGACTAGCTGATTTCACACAGGCCACTGAATGACCATCAGATGATAGTAACTTTCAGTCATGGGCAAACCTGGCCTTCCATAGGTTTGTTTGGTATTTGCTCCCCTTCACCTTTCAGATGTGCAATTGAATAAGTACATTCAAAGGTATGGAGAGAAAAGCAGCACAGACCACTGTTTTCCAGTCTACCCCTTTTCTTCTCACGTCATATGGATACTGAAGCATTTTAATAAGTATATAATGATGATGAAAGAAGGCACAACTAAGTACAAACCCAGCATTTCCCTGCTTAAGCCTAATTTCTGCTGTCTGTTTCAATAAGCGTTTAGTGGTGTGGCTTTTCTAGTTTGCGTCTTGAGCCTTGGGTTTGTGATATAAGAGACTTGAACAGACAGCTGCTTTGCAATTATCTGCTGCTTCAACAATTATGCAAATCAGCATTATGTTTCCTGAGCAGTGTGTGAAGTCAAACCACCATGCACACCCCTGCAAATCAATCAGACTGCAGAGCTCCCTAGATCTGTTTTGTAACGAAGGGAAGCTAACATTCTGTTTCAGATTGAGTTATATGGAAAGTCCTTATTTGGGTTAAGAAGGGTTCCTTAACTTTTGATCAAGGGACTTAATTTAGGGGCCATGCTAGCTTACCAAGATCCTAAATGGGGAAAACAGCCTCAGTCAGTATATTTAATGGACTTTTTTAACTGTTCACATGGGTATTGTTTTGCTTTAACAGTGTGGTATAGGTTTGTGAGTGAGTAGTACACTAGGGTTTTTCATTGTTGGCTCCTTGGGCCACCGACAACCAAATTAACCTTGATAGATCAGTGATTTGCAGCCTTGTTTGTTTCAAGGCATACTTTTTGAATTTGATTGATCTTCATGGCTCACCAAACAAGAATTTGCAGTAATCAGCTGTAGCATGACTATTTGGGATAGGGTTTATTTTTTTTGTTTGTTTGTTTGAGGGGTGTGGCAGCATGGCTAGCAGCTAGCTACAGGACCTCACACAGTTGTGGCACACACACAGGTTGCAGGTAAAACTCAAAACACTTGGTTTCACTGCTATTCAGCCGCAACTTTGTGCAACAGTGCTCCTGCGTTTTTGTATACTTTTCTGAGGTCTTTTGCTTTTGTCATTTGCAGATCGCTATATTAAAACACGATTCATGTCAAGTCCACTTTATTTTAAATAAAGCATCTGATGTGAACTTTATAGTCCATTGGACCTGCTTTGTTCTGCATCATCATTCGTGTCACCCCCGCTGTGTTTGCCTATCAGTGTTTTTGTGCAGAAGACATCGGTTCTTCTGTGGTTTTCGTTTCGGCTCACTATCAGCACCAGTGAGAGTGTCTGGCTCAGCTGATTGTAAGGCATTCCTTTAAGGGTGAATTTTCAGTGTTTTCAGGTAAGGTTTGGTACTTGTTTGCTAGATGTGCTGCTTATTCCACAACCAGGAGGATGAAATGAGTTTAACTTGGTTTAATAATAAGTTATTGTTTACAAATTGTACACCATGGCACATTGGTATGCCTCAGAAAAGCACTGTCCAGACCAGCATATGAGTTCTGCTTTCAGCACCTGCAGGATCTCCTTTCTTCAATCAGCACCTGCAGGATCTCCTTTCTTCACACATATGTATGCACACACACTTCTCTCCTTCTTAGATACCGCATGAACCCAGGGTGAGGGAATAAATAGGCAGCATGTGAGGCACGAATAACCAGGCCCTGCTTTACACAGCATGCACGTTTTCTTTAGTATTTACCTCATGCCTTTCCAGTGGTAGTTCAAAGTGAGTTACATTGATGTACAGGAGGTATTTCTGTGTCCCCAGAGGGCTCTCAATCTAATTTTGTACCTGAGGCGATGGCGGATTAAGTGACTTGCCAAGACTGCAAGGGATGTCAGTGGGATTTGAACCTTGTTCTCTCTGGTTCACAGCCTGATGCTCTAAGCACTAGGATCCTGATGCTCAGAAATAAACGCGGGTGCTAGAGACCATTAGCGCTGGACTAGCACCCGCATTTACCAGCGTGCAATGCACAGAAGCCCTTACTGCTGGAAAGAAGATGATTGCAAAGGAACAACACTAATAGGGTGCTAATGTAGTCAAAAGATGAAAATAGGGGCATTTCCTACTTCCTCTGATGATCAGAGAATAGCACTGTTCACAAGGGCAATTCACATGTGACTGGATAGCAGCAAACCAACAGCTTCAGTCAGAAGCAGAAGATTGGGAGTAGGTGGGGATTTTCCAGACGTGGACCGAAGTCCGGTGATTGCCGACTCACTTTCCTCGTTCTCGGGGACACTTTCCTGCCTCTTCTTTTTTCACTCTTGTTCGCTCTTTCCCTGCCAGCCCTGGGATGGGGAGAGAGAGTAAATTTTACCCAAGTCAGGAAGGGGCTTCTTCCTCTATAGCCGGGCTAGATCTCAGTGTGAGAAGGCTGTGAGGCGGGAGAAATGTTAAAAGTGGTCCACATCCACCTCTTCCCCCTGGCTACTCATGAGCATAAGAGCTCTTGTACACATGTGCTGGACATGTTTCCCCTCCTCTTCAAGCAAGCCTACCCAAATGGCCCGACTTAACCTTATAACCCCACCTGCATGACTCCTGCACTGATGTTGATTATATCTTAGACCATTGTCTCCCAATCTCCTTCTTGCTTATCCCCTAGTCTTTTCTTTTACCATCTTCCCCATACTTTGCCCCTCCCATCCCCTCTTACTTTTGCTTATCCTATCTTTGTTGCACCTTCTATGTTCAATCCACTTATTATTAAGGTCTTCTATTACCATGTTTATCTCAGTTTGTAATACTCTTCTTACAAGACTTTGTAATTCTATTTACTATGTAAGCCGCATTGAACGGAACCTGCTTTGTGTGGAAAAGCGCGGGGTACAAATGTAATAAATAAATGTTCAACACTAATAGCACGCCTATATTTGCATACTACTAGCGTTGATCATTAGGGAGCTGTTTTGCCACACTGTTATTTTTCCGGCCCTGTTCCGTACAGTGCCAGAGTTTTAATCATCAGGGCCTAGATACACAGCATCTGCTCTTCCCCTTCCAAAGCCACCTTCTTTGAGATCCTCCAGCCTCTGTTGAGACTTTCAGTGATTCCCCAGCTTTTGTCTTCCCATGTCAGTGTACCCCATACTTGTAAAGGTTGGGAAACAGGCACGGTATTTTCTAGACGTTTCGCAGGCAGGGTGGTACACTGGAGGGATTACATGCAGACCCTATTGAAAACAAAATATGATCACATCCCAGTGCGGCATTAATCAGATTATCTTACCACATTCTGAGGTGATGTGAAGTCATGATGAAGTCTGAGAGCACCAAGCATAATCCGTGCATCTAGCGCTGTGAGTTGTCTAATACTGATTGTATTTACGGGAAAAAATTTAAAATAAACTAACAAAACTCAAAGATGACAAGTAAACCCTAACATACTGCATCTGTTTCTGTTCAGTCCAGTCCTTGCTCCTGTACACTGCCATGTCTGAAGCCTACAACGCACCCAAGAAAATGTGTTGATTAGTGCATGTGATAATATGCTACCCAGCTTTTAAATATAGATATGTCGACAAGATAATTGCCTGTGTGATAAGAGTCTACTTGTTGCAAAATATTAGAGTAGGTAGTTCTGTTATATTAGAATGATCATTAATTTTAAATACATTTACTCATAGCTTTGAATCCATGAATAATAGGAAGGTGAATTACTTCCTTACTAGTGTACAAACAAAGAGCTCTGTTATTTTGTGGTTCACCATGCAGGTGTTCAATCATTTTGATTAACCTTGTTCCCATCTTAAAACTGACCTAGGTACAATAAAAAAAAAAACAACAACCTTTTCTGCATGTATCATTTTGCTGATCCTACTGTAAAGCTATTAAAACAGACTAAGGATGTAGATGCTGCAGAGGAAGCTTTCACAAACCCTGGGAGGAGAGGGAGGCTCAGGCATTACACAGCAGTGACACCTAGAGGCGTATTTTCAAAGCACTTAGCCTTACAAAGTTCCATAGGTTACCATGGAACTCTGTAAGTCTAAGTGCTTTGAAAATGAGCCCCCTAGTGGCAAAATGTGGGATCCACAATTAGAACATGAAATAACCATTGGTAGAACCCCCACCATCACCACCACCAGCAACGGCCAGAAGAGATCACATAGTATTGGGCAGTCTTCATGCAGTCCAGAAAAGGGATATTTATTCCACACACAGTGATGATGTTATTGTAACAGCCTGTACACTTCCTGTGACAAGGGACAGGATAAATAAGTCCTGTTTCAGTTTGAGGCAGGCTTGGAGCCTCCTGTGGCATGGGATCCCAAGGCAGTTCCCCTGTTTGCCACCCTCTAATGCCAGCCCTGGTTAGTCCCCCTCCCCTGCCTGTAAAGTTGTAGTTGGTAGATGCAATGGGATGGTCTCAGCCTGTGATGTGATTCTGTTGGGGGAGGTTATGCTGTAGGAGAAATGTAGGAGAATAGGTTTTCTAAAACTCTGCTTCACATGAACTTTTGCAATCCTGATGGCTCTTCCAGCATGGAACTGAAACACTGGTCTGCATTTTACATAATAATCATTTGAAATAAATATTCCTTTATGTCTGCTGAACATTGATAACTTTTTTTGCAAATTAAAATGCTGAATTTTAATTGCAAAATGAGTGTTCAGTTAAATGAGAGTTTTAAAAATTCGCAGCTATGCCCATTACAGTAGAGCAGCTGAATGCTTTTAATCGTGCAATTTATCCAGTTAGGTTAGACAAGCGCAGTTCTCCTTTGAATGCTCGGTAGAAACTGTGCCAGCATGAATGCACAGAACATAAAGAGGTCACGTATAGAAAACAGTGGGAGGAAGAGTACGGCTTCGTAGAACACTGATTTCTTTCTTCTCCTTTAATAACCCAGCAGCAGAGATGAATCTGTAAAGATCAGCTCAGACCCACTTCAGTTCTTGCAGTAGAATATAGCTCTGTGTTGCAGAGATTCTTCTGTTTTGCTATTTTGTAATCTCCAGAAATCCAGGCTCACAGGGCGCTACCTTTGCTGTCCTTAATGTATCTGGCAGACATTACTAGATGAAATCAGCTGCCTTTCATTAAATGCCACATGTGAGAAGGGACTGTAAGTGCTGTGCAGATAGTCTCCCTACAGGAACTGTATGCACTTCATCAGCACTAGTGTAGGACTCACTTTAGAGAACATTCAGGTGTGATTCACTGGAGCGATTTGGAAGGGTCTGCCCATCTGTCTCTCGGTCTGTATGCACAGATTCGGTGGTACATGTGCATAAAGTGTAGTAGGAGGTAGTGCAGAAAAAAAGGAGTGCCAGTTGCGGCAAAAAGTTTGTTGTGGGGTTCCCAAGCCTCACAGCACTAGAAGAGGTCAGTCTGCTGTGGTCAGATCTGTGGCTCCAATACTATGTGCTGAGGGCAGCAGAAGAAAATTCAACAGAGAGAAAGAGGGAGTGATCGGAATGGGGGAAGGACTCAGGAAGTGCAGGAGGGAGAAGAGAGGGAGAGAGTGCAAAGGTAAGGGGCAAGAGCAAGGGGAGGGAAATGGGGAAAAATATGGGAGGGTGAAGAGGAATGAGGACAGCCTGAAACATATACTCAACAAATCGCTGCTTCCCTCCCCAAGTCTGCACACCCAAAAAAACACTCTCTTTTAACCCCCTCACACACACATCCAACACATGCTCTCTCCCTCCCTCCCTCTCTCTCACACACCATCTTGCAGGACAGCTGGTCAAGAGGATTGCAAGAGACAGCAGTGGACTGTAATACACTGAGAGCCATGATTGTTGCTACCCAATTCGTTGTACCGATGACTTGTTCTCTATTGGACACACTCAGTTGTGGCTGCCTGTGGGGAGGGGGAGGAGAAGAGGCCCTGAGAATGGATGTGTGCATCCCTCATGGTCAAGGGCTCCCCATTCTCTGTATGTTCTCTGCATTCAAATCTTACCTCTATTTTCACCAGGTTCATGGTTATCCATCTGGTAGTTTTTCTCCCGCTTTGCACCTCATGTGTCTCCCCGCTAGGTTCAATTCTTCTTTATGTGGTGAACCCCAATTCCCTTTTATGAAGTGCCCACCCATTCTCAAGGTTGCTGGAGGAGGGGGAAGCATATATGCACTGAATGGCTTGTCCACATTATTCAACACAGTCCTACAATCCTCCATAGTTATGGAACAACAACAGTTTGCAGGATAGAATTTAGAAATATTTTCTAGGTGGCCACAGTTGCGTGCCTACCACGGCCTTGGGCCCTTAAGTCATGGTGAGGGAGAGGGGTTCTGGTTACAGTTCCTATTCTAAATTACCTGCAGGTGGCTACAGCCCGGTGCCTATATAATTCCCCTAGCCTGTGCCCTTCTGTACCTGATTATTATATTGCAATTGTGATGATGTAAACATCCATCTAATGTTTTTACCATTGTTTTCCCTTTTCTCCTCATCACTATACACCATTGCTGATACATTCAATGTGAAAAGATGACTCAGCTGTTTCTAGCTCCTTCCTCGCCCTTACCAGTGTGGTTTGGTTGTGGGTAAGGGTGTCTGGTGATCAGAGAGCAAACATCGTCTATGCGCTACCTATGGTTATCTGCAAATTTCTACTTGGCAGATCACCAGTGCTAGACAACATACCTATTATTTATACAACTCTGTGCTGTGGGGCACTATGGTAAAAGGGGGAGAGGCTGGATGGGCATTTCTGTTCCTCAACAGAAATGCCTACCCAGCCTCCCCTCCTTACCCATACAGCCATGCTGTTTGGAAGGAACAGGTGGCCTTTTGTATGGCCACACTTATGACACATATGTACCATAGTTTCTCTGTCACAGTTCACCTGTCATGCAACCCAGATTGCTGACTCCTCTCACATCAACCCCAACATTTGATAATATGTAGGTCAGAAAGTAGAGAGACACCCTGTTATATGAAAAATATGAAATTGTGTATTTAAGTAAATGAAAAAAATATAAATATTTACAAATTGTTCCCCCCCCCCCAAAGTATTTTAAGGGAGGCCACGTCCTCATCCCTGCAAGGCGTTGTGCAGCAGGCTAACGAGCATCACCAGGAGCAGCCTCTGCGCCCTGAAGTGCTGCTCGTTAGCCTGCTGCATTGCCAACACCTCCTTCATTGCTGACACCACCTGTAGCAACTGGTTTTGGCTATTCACCAGTTGCTGCAGGAGGCGCAGTGCTGGGGATGGGGCTGGTGCTGGGGATGGTGTGGAGAGGGCTGGAGATGTTGGGCCCTCCTCCTTGAGGGGAGGCATATCATGCCAGGAATCCTCCTCCTCCTCCTGCTGAACCACCGCTGCAGGCAGTCCTGCTCCTCCTCCTCCACCACTGCCGCTGCAGGCAGTCCTCAGGGCCGTGCCTAGGGTCTCTGGCGCCCCCCTGCAGACTATAAGTTGGCGCCCCCCTGCAGACTATCAGTTGGCGGTGGTGGCCTTCCCTCCCCCCCCCCCCCCCCCCGTAAAAATGATCGCTCACAACTTGCTACACTGACAGGAATTGTCAGCAATATTCTTAGAAACAAATTGCTATACATTGCAAAATAAGATAGCAGATGTAAATTCTCAAAGTGGACATATTCCAAACACTAAAATGAAAATAAAATGATTTTTTTCTACCTTTGTTGTCTGGTGACTTTCTTTTTCTGATCATGCTGGCCCAGTATCTGATTCTGCTGCTATCTGTCCTCTTAACTCCGTTTCCAGGGCTTCCTTTCCATTTATTTCTTTCCTTTCCTCCTTTCTTCTTCATTTCTGATCCTCAGCTTCTGCCTATTTTCTTCATCCATGTGCAGTTTTTCTCCTCTCTTCCTTTTCCCTCATTTCATCTCCTTCATCCCTCCCCTCTATGTCCAGCAATTTCTCCTCTCTCCCTGAGCCCTGCCTTCCCATCCATGCTCCTCTGTCCCCTGCCCCCTCCATTCATCCCTATCCAGCAATTCCCCTCTCTCCCTGAGCCCTGCCCTCCCAATCCATGCCCATCCATGCTCCTCTGTCCCCTGCCCCTCCATTCATCCCTTTCCAGCAATTCCCCTCTCTCCCTGAGCCCTGTCCTCCCAATCCATGCCCATCCATGCTCCTCTCTCCCCTGCCCCCTCCATTCATCCTTTTCCAGCAATTCCCCTCTCTCTCCCTTCCATGACCCCCCCTCGCATCCATGCTCCTCTCTCTCCTCTCGCTCCCATGTCCCAGTTGGCCTGGCCTGGTCCGCCCTCTTCTCCCCTCCCCCTTCGCATCCATGCTCTTGTCTCTCCCCTGCCCTCCCGCTCCCATTGTTCGACTGCCCGCCCTCTTCTCTCCCCCCAACATCCCTTTTCTTTTTTTTTCTTTTTAAATTTACCTCCGTGGCGGTTCTGGCAGCGCAGCGTCAGTGAAGGAGGCGGCGCTCCCGACGTTCTCTAGCCTTCCCTTCGTTGTGTTCCGCCTTCTTCTGACGTCAAGGAAATGACGTCAGAAGAAGGCGGAACACAGCGAAGGGAAGGCTAGAGACGTCGGGAGCGCCGCCTCCTTCACTGACGCTGTGCTGCCGGAACCGCCACGGAGGTAAATTTAAAAAAAAAAAAAAGAAAAGGGATGTTGGGGGGGGGGGGGGAGAAGAGGGCGGGCAGTCGAACAATAAGAGCGGGAGGGCGAGCGAGGTGAGCATGGTGCGGCGGCGCCCCCCAGAGGGAAGCGCCCCCCTGCCATGCTTACCGTGTTGGCACGGCCTTGGCAGTCCTGCCTCCTCCTGCTCCTCCTCCTGCTGCTGGTGCCCTGTGTATGTAAAAGGATTGTCCTTGAGATCAGCACATTCAACATGGCTTGCATAGTGCAGGAGCTGGCTGGCATGAGGCAGGAATGGGGAAAGGTGGGGTCAGTGGTGAGCCCCGGGCTAGACACATGGGGTGTGAGATGCATGAGATGACATGACAGGGAACCCTGGAAGCTGGTCTGAAAAAGGAGTACACTATAAGATGTGTTGGCAGGGAACACTCATTCCTCAGCAGCATGTTAGCATTTTGAGTTGTGACTATGGTAAGATGACCATTTTTGGGGGGGTGGGAGGATGAGGGGGGTGGAAGCACTATTTCTTTACATTACTTTCAAATCATGCTATGACATCCACTAAGAGTAGGACCTCAGGCAGGAATACCATGAAACAGTATCCACCCCAGAAAGGGGGCTACAGAAGTGAGGCATGTCATCTCATTCATCTCAGAGGAGGTTAGTTGGAAGTTACAGCCACACTCATGGGAGGGTAGCAGCAACCTCAGGCCTTGATCTGGGACAGAGGTGTTATGACTTACTAGTTGCCTATTAGCCACGTGGAAACTGATATTGTACACGACATTTGCATTATTAAATAAATACATTTACAAATGAGTAGAGATGCCCTGTTTACAATGCTTACATTGAGCCCTGAGGCGCCGTCGCACACTCCTAACAAGATTGGGGCTATCCCGCCGTATATGCCAGAACCGGCGTCACAGGGACTCCAGGTCCCTCTGAATTCCAAAACGCAAGATACAAGTTTGTACACCAGGAGTCAGGGGATGGCCCTTCTTGCTTTCACAACACAAATTCATTTGGCAGCCAAATTGTAGAGACACACAACAGTGATTGTTGGGGGGGGGGGGGGGGACGACATTACACTGGTACAGGTGATGTCATTGAGGTGGACATGAGGACAGAGACTACCATTTGTGTGCAGTATTGTAAGGATGTGGGAATGTTTTTCCTTTCTAGTACATAGATTCTATTAATGAATGTGCATGTGCACGTATTACTGATTACCCTTGAATGCAGACTACAGTTAGTTCTTACATTGCTGAGGGAGCTCTTAAATGTGGTGCTACAGGAGGGGGACCTGATAGCCTAGGAACAGTGGGGGGGGGGGGGTGTGAAAAAAGCACTTACTTTCCAGCCTTTCTAGTATCTGTGTCCATGTTCTAATGGACAGAGTCCTGGGGGGGCAGGTGGTGGTGGTGCATGAAGAGCCTGCTCCGGTGCCTCAGGCAAAGCTGCACCAGGAGCAGACTCTCCGCCAAGCTAAAGTTGGGTTCTCTACAAAGCACCATGTTTCTCAGTGAATAACTGTTGGAAAACGTACATTGCCTTATATGGATGCCCATGCGTGATGGACGTCCTTACATGCACAGTTCCATATATGGACGACCATCCCATATATGGACAAGTGAGCACGTGGACGTCCTGTTCCATATATGATGGGTCGGCACGTGGACGACCATGACGCATGGACTGTCGTCACGCATGCGGGGCCTTATTTGGATGAGTACGTGTTCATATGTGCGGAGCCTTCCTTATATAGATCATTATCAAGTGTGCAAACGTCTTCATATATACACAATAAAATATGTATGTTCCTTATATTTCCCATAGCTGCATGTTGCGCAAATACAGTGCATGTAGTTGCGGACATCCAGGCACGGGAAATATAAGGAACATTCATAAGTGTAAAGTACAGTAACAAGGACGTGTTTCTCACAGAACTGCTGAAGGACATCCCTCTTACAGGCCTGACGTCCTTCAGCAGTTCTGTAAGAAACACGTCCTTGTTACTGTACACTTATGAATGTTCTTTATATTTCCCATACCTGGATGTCCGTAACTACTTGCACTGTACTCGCAGAACAACCAGGTACATCAGAGAAGTCCAAAGTATAGTAAGGACGTCTTTTTCGTAGAACCGGCGAAGGACGTTGATATGACAAATTGGCAAGTACAGTGAATGTTTTAGGGATGTCCTTTCGCGGTTCTGGAAGATGGGCATCCTTTTTACTATACTTTGGGTGTCCCTGATTTGGGCGTTTTGCACTGTGATAATGGAACATCTAAGGACGTCCATACTATTTTTCAATTATACCTACCTGATTTTGGCCGACTTCACAAGGGCGTCTTAATTTATACTTGGATGACCTTTCGAAAATGCCCCCTCCACGTTAGCATGTAACGGCGGATAGGTCGAGGAGGATGAGGATGGAGTAGTGACCTTTGGATTTGGCAAGGAACAGGTCATTACAGACTTTAGTGAGTGCCGTTTCTGTCGAGTGTAGAGGGCGAAAACCGGATTGAAGCAGATCGAGGATGGCATGAGAGGAGAGAAAATCAAGGCAGCGGCTGTGAACGGCGCGTTCAAGTATCTTGGAGAGGAAGGGTAGGAGGGAGATGGGGCGGTAGTTGGAAGGGCAGATAGGGTCTAGTGATGGTTTTTTGAGGAGTGGTGTGACTACAGCATGCTTGAAGGAGTCAGGGACAGTTGCAGTGGAGAGAGGTTGAGGATATGACAGATTGGGGGGGGGGTGACAGTAGGAGAGATGGTGTTTAGTAAGTTAGTGGGGATGGGATCAGAGGAACAGGTGGTGCATTTCGAGGAGGAAAGAAGGTGAGCGGTTTCCTCCTCGGTGATATTAGGAAAAGAGGAGAAGGAGGCCTGAGTTGGTTGGTTGAGGGAGTGGGTTAAAGGGTGAAGAGGAAGAGGTAGCTTGGTAGTGAATTCGAGGTTGATCTTCTGCACCTTGTCGCGGAAGTAGTCAGTCAGTGATTGAGGAAAGAGTGAAGGGGGGGTGGGAGCGGAGGGCACTTTGAGGAGGGAGTTAAGGGTGGCGAAAAGACAACGAGGGTTGGAGCCGAGAGAATTAGTCAATTGGGTGTAATAGTCCTGTTTGGCAAGGAATAGGGAGGACTGGAAGGAGGATAGCATGAATTGTAATGAACGAAGTCGCTATGGGTGTGAGATTTCCTCCAGAGGCGTTCAGCAGATTGGGCACAGGAGCGAAGGTATTGGATGCAAGGGGTCAGCCAGGGCTTGGGATTAGTACGCCTTGTGGGACGGGAGATGGATGGTGCAAGGGTGTCCAGAGGAGAGGAGAGAGTGGCATTGTAAGTACAGACAGCCTTGTCGACAGACTCTGAGGACATGATGGACAGGAGGAGATTAGAGATACTAGAGGATAAGGTGGGAGGGTCGACAGCCTGGAGATTCCTGAAAGTAGTGGTTAGTGTTGGGCGGGACTGAGGGGGAGGGTGATGAAGTGTGAAGGTGATCAGGTGATGATCTGAGAGAGGAAGAGCAGAGGCGCAGAAATTGGAGGGTGAGCAGGTAGAGGAGAGGGCGAGGTCAAGACAATGGCCAGTTTGGTGAGTAGGGGTGGTGGAGCTCAGCTGGAGGTTGAAGGAGGATGTCAGAGTGAGGAACTGAGAAGCATAAGAGTCGGATGGGTCGTCAGCGTGTATATTAAAGTCTCCAAGAATGAGGGACGGAGATGAGGGTTCAAGAAAAACAGAGAGCCAGGCATCAAAGTCAGTAAGGAAGGAAGAGGGGGACTTATCAGGGGGGCGGTAAATGACTGCAACTCTGAGTGGCAGCGGGTAGAATAGACGGATGGAGTGAACTTCAAAGGATGAGAAGCAGTGAGACTGTGGTAGGAGGAGGGAAAAGAGGCTAGATTTGAGAAGAAGGCAGAGAAATCAAACAAAACTGAATATGAACTATCAGTGCCAAACAGACATAGGGCAGGAAGTGAAAAAAGAAATAACAAATGGAACGGAGGCCTTGGAAACAGAGTTAAGAGCAGGAAACCGGCCAAAGAGTCGGTTGGGCCACTGGACGAAAATGGTGTTAAAGGGGCGATCAGGGAGGACAAAGCCGTAGCGGAGAAATTAAATGAATTCTTTGCTTCGGTCTTCACCGAGGAGGATTTGGGGGGGACACCGGTGCCGGAAAGAATATTTGAAGCGGGGGAGTCGGAGAAACTAAACGAATTCTCTGTAACCTTGGAGGATGTAATGGGTCAGTTCAGCAAGCTGAAGAGTAGTAAATCACCGGGACCTGATGGTATTCATCCCAGAGTATTAATAGAACTAAAAAATGAACTTGCGGAGCTACTGTTAGAAATATGCAATCTGTCCCTAAAATCGAGTGTAGTACCGGAAGACTGGAGGGTAGCCAATGTTACTCCGATTTTTAAGAAGGGTTCCAGAGGAGATCCGGGAAATTATAGACCGGTGAGTCTGACGTCGGTGCCGGGCAAGATGGTGGAGGCTATTATTAAGAATAAAATTGCAGAGCATATACAAAAACATGGACTGATGAGACAAAGTCAGCACGGATTTAGTGAAGGGAAGTCTTGCCTCACCAATCTAATGCATTTTTTTGAGGGGGTAAGCAAACATGTGGACAATGGGGAGCCGGTTGATATTGTATATCTGGATTTTCAGAAGGCGTTTGACAAAGTGCCGCACGAAAGACTCCTGAAGAAATTGCAGAGTCATGGAATCGGAGGTAGGGTATTATTATGGATTAAGAACTGGTTGAAAGATAGGAAGCAGAGAGTAGGATTGCGTGGACAGTATTCTCAGTGGAGGAGGGTAGTTAGTGGGGTCCCGCAGGGGTCTGTGCTGGGTCCGTTACTTTTTAATGTATTTATAAATGACCTAGAGATGGGAATAACTAGTGAGGTAATTAAATTCGCCGATGACACAAAATTATTCAGGGTCGTCAAGTCGCAGGAGGAATGTGAACGATTACAGGAGGACCTTGCGAGACTGGGAGATTGGGCGTGCAAGTGGCAGATGAAGTTCAATGTTGACAAGTGCAAAGTGATGCATGTGGGTAAGAGGAACCCGAATTATAGCTACGTCTTGCAAGGTTCCGCGTTAGGAGTTACGGATCAAGAAAGGGATCTGGGTGTCGTCGTCGATGATACGCTGAAACCTTCTGCTCAGTGTGCTGCTGCGGCTAGGAAAGCGAATAGAATGTTGGGTGTTATTAGGAAGGGTATGGAGTCCAGGTGTGCGGATGTTATAATGCCGTTGTATCGCTCCATGGTGCGACCGCACCTGGAGTATTGTGTTCAGTACTGGTCTCCGTATCTCAAAAAAGATATAGTAGAATTGGAAAAGGTACAGCGAAGGGCGACGAAAATGATAGTGGGGATGGGACGACTTTCCTATGAAGAGAGGCTGAGAAGGCTAGGGCTTTTTAGCTTGGAGAAGAGACGGCTGAGGGGAGATATGATAGAAGTGTATAAAATAATGAGTGGAATGGATCGGGTGGATGTGAAGCGACTGTTCACGCTATCCAAAAATACTAGGACTAGAGGGCATGAGTTGAAGCTACAGTGTGGTAAATTTAAAACGAATCGGAGAAAATTTTTCTTCACCCAACGTGTAATTAGACTCTGGAATTCGTTGCCGGAGAACGTGGTACGGGCGGTTAGCTTGACGGAGTTTAAAAAGGGGTTAGATAGATTCCTAAAGGACAAGTCCATAGACCGCTATTAAATGGACTTGGAAAAATTCCGCATTTTTAGGTATAACTTGTCTGGAATGTTTTTACGTTTGGGGAGCGTGCCAGGTGCCCTTGACCTGGATTGGCCACTGTCGGTGACAGGATGCTGGGCTAGATGGACCTTTGGTCTTTCCCAGTATGGCACTACTTATGTACTTATGTACTTATGTACACAGACAGGGGAAAGCAGAATCAAAGATTGTGAACAAGATGACTGGAATAATAAAATCACCAGGCTATAAAGGTAGGAAAATTTAGTTTATTTTCAGTTTAGTGTTTGATTATTCTTTTGTACTGTACAGGAGGACATGCATTTCTTTATATTTCTCTGGTGTTACACAACATGCAGAGTCTGGTATCTCTGCTTACAGTTTTTGTCTCCATGTTTTACGGGTCCCTATTTTGTATCAGGTGAGAGTCATGTTCTGCATCTGCAACCGAGGTGAAGGATTCTGCTGGCATGTGGTGTTTGTGTAGGAGTCCTTAACAGTCCTAGTTTCCCAGTAGCAGGTATATTGGTTCTCTAACGGTATTTCAGTAGCATAATTAAATGAAATAACTACTTCTGAAGTAGAGAGCTGCACGGCTTCCGTCCCCGTGGGAATCCCGCGGAACCCGCGGGATTCCCGCGGGGACGGAGGCAGTTCCTGCGGGGTTCCCGCGGGGATGGAAGCAGTTCTGCGGGGTTCCCGCGGGGACGGAGGCAGTTCCTGCGGGGTTCCCGCGGGGATGGAACCATTTCTGTGGGCTTCCCGTGGAAGTGTAAGCTGCACCTGCACCAGCCTCTCATCTACCGAATACCAATTTATTTGAGTGCTGTCTCCTCCTCCTCCTCTTCTTCCTTGCTTTAACAGCATAAATGTGGAAAGTCTTCCATTAAGGAGGTGGTAGAGTCACAAATGATGACGGAATTCAAAAAGGCGTGGGATGAACACAGAGGATCTCTAATTAGAAAATGGAAGTTATATAAAAGCTAACCTTAAATGGCTGCATGTGTGTGGATGTGTCAAGTGACGCTTAGATGGCGACTCTGGCTGTGATGAACTAGAGCTGATACCTGGCAGACTTGTATGTTCTGTGTCTCATACATGGCAATCTGGTGTAGGATGGGCTGGAAAGGGCTTAGACAGCAATTTCAGTGGCTGGCACATGAGGACAGTGCTGGACAGACTTTTACGGTCTGTGTCCCACAAATGAGAACATGAATAGGCTGGAGTGGGCTTCGATGGCCACTCCAGCAGTTGGAACATAAGGATGGGGCCAGATAGACTCCTGTGGTCTTTGTTCCAGAAACACGAAAGAAAGACCATAATCAAGTATATAATATCACACTCGTTGTTTTAATGATGAATTGATCATGAGTGTGACTATTGGGCAGAGTGGATGGACCGTTCAGGTCTATTTGCTGTCACTTACTTTGTTACTATTAATCCTCTTTGCTCCCAGACTGGTGCACAGACCTCAACTCTGACACAGGCACGAGAATCAGATGTCACCTGATCTACTGGCGCGTGCATGTGGCGGCCTCTCAGCACACAATCCCAGTGAATCAGAGACAAATCTTACATGTGCGCACCAGAGTGTTCCAAGTTCCAACTTCCGGTCCGTCCTTGCCTACAGTGCTGTGGCTCAAATCCAGAAAGGGAGCTGACTGGAACTTTCTTTTATGTACTATTAAATTCTTACGGGGATGGGTGGGGATGGGTTAAATTCTTGCGGGGACGGGTGGGGACGGGTTGGGATGGTTTAAATTTTTGCGGGGATGGGTGGGTACGGGTAAGATTCCAGCGGGGATGGGTGGGGACGGGTAAGATTCCAGCAGGGACGGGCGGGGATGGGTAGGATTTCTGTCCCCGTGCAACTCTCTATTCTGAAGGTTACGGGTGGGGATGGAATGGATCTTAACGAGGATGGCGGGTGTAGGTTAGATTCCAGTAGTGTACCTTATCAATTTTTGCGCCTTGTCAGTGTTCTGTGAGATGAAAAAGGTTGAAAATCATTGCTGTAGTGTGTAGTACTACAGATGTTCTTGAGTGATTTTTTTTGTTGTTGTTGTTGGGTAAAAAAGGATCATTAGGACAAATGCTAAAAGTCCAATAATCTTAAGAGCAAAAATTCAGCTTACAGTGCTATTACTCATCAGCCACATACTGTTACAAATGAGTGGGAAGCTGGCAAACCCACCGAAATGGTTAAAAGAAGATGTGAATAGCTTATTTCCGTGCGGGGGTGGGAACAGCAGGAATAAATCTTGCTGCCGTTGCATGTTTTTTTCTTTCTTTCAAAGTATCAGTCCTACAAGGAAACAAGCAGTGACCTGCTTCACGTCTGTTGTAAAAATAATGTGCCTGTTACTCGTTTTAGTCTGAGCCTATTCAGTGTACAGCTGCAGGGGGAAAGTATTTCATGTGAAGTAAAATGAGCGTGGCGATTCGAGTCTTACCTAAATTTGTACCGGAGAAGAGGTGGGAGAAAAGCGGAAGAATAAAGACCTGTTTACTTTGATATCAGTGCTAGGCAGAATCATGGAAAGACTACTGAAAAACAAGTGTAACACCATGGAACCAGAGGGCTACAGCAGTGTATTCCAACTTTTCAAGCCCAAGGCACACCTGCATTAACAAAATGTGATATGGCACTCAGGTTTCTACAGAGCAAGGAGTTCGAAGATGGAGAAGAAACACATGGCTGCAAAATAATAAAACTAGAGAAGCACTGAAAGCCAACCAGCCTCCTTCCAAATTTTGAAACTAAGAGGCAGAGATCATATTGAACACATTACAATGGCACAGCAATCAGTGACTTTTAATATTAACTGATGTGCTTGCGTCATGGCAGGAGGCTCTGATGACACCGCCCCCCCCCCCCCCCCCCCCCCCCCCCCCATAGTATACTATTCCCACTGTTGTATGTAGAGAAGTTTTTCCTCCTCTCCACTCTCAGATGTTCTGACTGGGCGTGTGACCCATTTGCTCCAGCTCCTCAGCCCGTGCTCTGTTCCTGCTCCCTCTGCTTCTCACCACCTCTGGTTCTGTTAGCCTCAGCTCTTCGCCATTCATGGACTAGCATCCGCTCAGTTCCTCACATTCCAGCTCCCTCTCCCTGCAGCAGGAGATTGCTGAAGTGTGTGCAGCGTGGGCAGCTGGCTTAGCTACCTTGGCTGCTGCTGCATGTGGCTGCCAGAGCTCCACCACAGCTGCTCCTCTCCACTCTCAGGGTGAGTCACATACGGGTGCTCACTGTACGGCTCTTTCCATCTCATAGGGCCTGGGAAGAAGAAGACGTGGAAGGATTCCAAGGAGGCCGGGTGCTGTATGCTATGTGCTCGTATTTCCTGAGCAAAAATAGGGGCCAGCTATCTGTTCCCTGCGTGCTGCCCATTAATTCCCGCACTGTGTTTCTTGCTGTAGCCAGAGGCACGCACGACAAAAGAGGTACTGCTTCATGTTTTAAAATACACTGCTGGTGCTTTTTGTAGCCGCAAGGTTCTTGGATCAGAGCCTGGGTGCTGTTCTGCCTTTGAGCATTAGGCAGTGGGTGACTTTTCCACAGGCTTTTTTTGAGGGGGTACCGAGTACCGGCACCTCTTCCATTGTCTGCTAAAATTGATCCATGGACCCCAAGTTTTAATGAAAGAGCTCAGACTCTACACACCAATTCTGCCTTGTCATAGATTCTGTGACTGGTTGCAGGGGGCCTGGCTGTTGTGGGATGAGTCCCTCACAGGGGGATAATCAAAAGTCAATGCGAGCACGCAAGCCCATTAGCGCCGTTTTTGCGCACACATTTAACAACGTGGGGTGATCAACATGGTTACCACCATAAACTGCAAGCACGCCAGGCACTTGTGCACATGACATTTAAATGCGTAAATAAAGTCATTTTGCGTGATCACCCCTGAAGGGTTGCCTCACATTTGAGTACCAGCACCTTTTTTGCTAGAAAAAAACACACTGCTTTTCCATGACACACCTGATCACATCTATTGGCACACTGGTTGGAAAACTCCAGGCTACAGTATTATAGAGGTGGAACATTTTGCAAAACAGTCTTCATTGGTTTTGATGGGTTGAACAGAGTGTGGGGGGGGGGGGGGGCGGGGGCGGTGCAGTAGATGTAGCCTGTCTTGATTTCACTAAAACCTACATGGAAGACTGGGGAGCAAGCTATCTAGTCTGGGAGTTTGAAGAAACATTATAAACCGGGTCTTTGAGATCCATTCTGGTGAAGAGAAAGTGCCACAGGATCTGTGCTTCCAGCAGCTGTGGAAGTGTGTTATACAAATCTGCTGGAACAGAGGCAGAGGGGAAGATGGTGGTTGTCAAGGTGAAATATGATGTTTTGGCAGCTAAATTTTAATGCAAACTAAAGCAAAATCATGCAGTTGATACATTAGAAAAACAAACAAACCCCAAATGGGCTAATTCTTATGAAGTAACCAAACATGAGAGAGACCTTAGAGCAGAAATTCAAATTAAGGGTCCTTAAACAAAGTATCTGAAAATGCCTGAGGAATATTGCAGAGGTTGCTTACTTTGAATTTACACTAGGGATGTGCACCTTGAAAATTTTATGTCCTGTCATTTCCCATGTCATATTTATTTTGTTTGGTCTCGCCTCATGACTCTAGTTTGACTCCAGTTTGAGTATTGAATGCAATTCTGAAGACCATAGGCAAAGTGGCTCAGTTCAGAGGAGGGCTGACAAGAAGATGCATGACCTGCAGGGAGAGACTAAAGGAGAGTGGGCTATATGTTTTCAAATAAATAATAAAGGTATACTTTAGAAGGAAGAGGGAAAAGGGGAGATAAATACTGTATGTAGCAAGTTCAACAGATGGTAGAATGAAAAGCTAAAAAACGAAAGGGTTGTCGTCAGTGTTTCTTGTAAGGAGTGGCCTGGTGTGTGCAAATTATTTTTTTCCGGGTGAGCTACAAGTTTTAAAAACCAATAATTTATGAGCACCAGTATTAGCAATGCATTTCTGTATATAGTACAAAAAAACCCCATTTTTATGAGCAGCCATGCAAAATCTGTGAGCAGCGCTCTTAAAATGTATGAGCAGTCACTCATACTTAGAGGGAACATTGGCGGACATATGAAACTGAAACGAGGGAAACTGAAAAACTACCTTTTCTGAAGAGGGAGGTAGCTATCTGGATCAGACTTTCAGCAGAGGTTGAGGCTGAGGGATTAGGCAGAAATCAGGCATATATGGGATAGTGTAAAGGCCCTTTGGTAGGACAGGAGAAGACCACAGATTGAATAAGGCACAGCAGGCAGGTGTAAATGGGCAGATTGAGTGGAACAGTTTGCCAACACTTTCTGTCATTCTTTTCCGATAAATTAGATCAGCTAGGGGTTTCAGGTGGTTGTCAGTAATTTAGCAGACTAGTAATTTAGCCAAGAAAGTACAGTATCTAATTCAGGAAAAAAGTAAACTCTGCTGTAACTTGATATCCTTCTCACTGCCCGTTTAAGTAGGCTGTATAAAAATGTCAAAAATATTACCAAAAAATTAAAAATCAGATTTTTAAAATGTAATGTAGGGTTTAAAACTTTCCTAAAATACTTTAAAAAAATAAACTTACAAGACCTTATCATGAAGGGTCATCATAGGGGCCCTTTACACCCTGACCACATATTTAGCGGCTTTGTTGGATATGGACCTGATCAGTGAGCCTTATCTGGGTAGGAGCCATTCCTGCCCTGAGTAATCCTGTTGGAAATTGACCCCTTCCTTTCCACATGTTAAGTTCATTTGCTGAATTCACAAGTGACAGCATGTGCTAACTGCAGTGTGCAGTCCATGCCCAGTCTCTGTACTTAAACCTCCAGTCTGTGCTTCATCCCTGTGCCAAGCAGTTACAGTGAGATTTTTAGCACACTGTCTATTTTTAGCGTGTGATAACCAGATAGCACATGCTAAATCCCGTGCTAAGCGCTTAGCACACTTGAATAAACATGCATCAAAGTCAATGAATTAATAGAGGATTTTAGGAGATGGAGTAGATCTGAATAAGAAGGAAGGAGGAGTCTGGCCGTGAAAGCAAGGAACAGGGAAGAAGAAAAAGTGAACAGAAGAACGTTTTCTTGCGGTCCTGAGGAACAAGTAGAGAATAAGTTTCTGATTCTGAATGTGCCTTCCATTGTTTTTTTCGAGATCTACTGAGGATATTGTACAAGGGAAAACCTATCATGGCTGCAAGGGGACCTTTAGGAAATATATTAAAGACGTTCAGGCCTGGCTATCTGAATGGAAGCAACCTGCGAACTGCTCCTGCTTTGAAAATCCTGAAGGAAGCGTATTTGTTCAGGTTAATAAAGGTTCTTGTGCCATACTGTTTTTTTTTTTTTTCTTAGGGATTGTCTGTCTTTCTTGATCAAAGCTTGTGGGGGGGGGGGGGCTTCTGAAGTTACTACTTGAGTTCAAATTTGAACCAAAATGTACTTGTTACTTTATGGCAGAGCTTTTCAGCCCAGTCCTTGGGACACACCCAGCCAGTCAGTTTTCAGGATACCCCCAATGAATGTACATGAGATAAATTTACAAACAATGGCGGCAGTTCATGCAGATTTCTCTTAAGCATATTCATTGTGGATATCCAAAATCCCTGACTGGCTGGGTGTTCCCCAAGGACTGGGTTGAGAAGTACTCTCTTTTTTTTAATGGTGTTAAAATGAAACAGGCAGTTAGTCCTCTTACAGCTTTTAATTAGGTCACGCACTGCATAATACAAAGAGCTACATTTTCTAAAAGATGCTACTGCATTACGACACACTAACATGTATTTATGTGTGTTATTTACCTCAAGTCCTATTTTCTGTAGTTGGATCTATTTGCCTTGCACGGAGTAACACCTTTAGTAAAATGTAGCCCTAAGGCCCCAATGATCAAAAGTAAACGTGGGAGCCAGAGGCCATTAGCACCATACTCATGCCCACATTTACCTGCGCAGAATGATCAGAGGGGTCTAGCGCAGATAGCATGGAAATGTAGTCAAGCTCATTTAAATGAGGTCATTTTGTATTCCTCCCCAACGATCTGAAAAGAGCACCCGAAACAAAGGTGCCTTACCGCTGCAAAAAACAGCCAGGTCCGCGCAGGCATTAGGGTGTTGGAAGAGAGGATTTCTCATGATTCTTTCTGCAAAATCTACCGGTTTTGATTGCGTTTGGAAGCAGAAGGAAGCCCGCGGAAGCCCTTGCATGCTGGTTGTGAGAAACAGCAATCCCGAACGTGAAGCACATATTGGCATTCTTCTGCATCTAAATTTAAAACAGCCATACTTTAAAAAACAAAAATCCAAAACACACATTGGCGTCTGTTACTTGCATGTAAATATAAGCATCCAGACAAAAAAAATAATTTAAAACGCTTATATTTAGGCTGCAGAAAACAGACGCCAATGTGTGCTTGACGTTCAGGTTTTACCAGGTGCTTTCGCATTTGAGCTGAACTTAACATTGAACTCTTCTGTGCGTGCACCAAACTGCCTAATGCTCAAAGCTACGAGCAAGCCTATATTTGTATCTCATTAGCTTTGAGCATTAGGGCATTGTACTTCTGCGCTGTTCTGGCACTATTTTTATGTTGCTATTCAGAAAAGCGGCGGAATTTTGATTGTTGGCCCCTAAATAAGCAGTTTGATACTGTCTGGCAGTAGTGGCTTCTTTTATTTAGGAGAATCCATCCTGGAATCATGATTCTAATGGCTGTATGTCTGCTCCACCTCTAATGCCATCATTATGCACCATTTCAGAGTTTACCTGATATTAGAGGTCTGGCCACATTGCATACATTAGGATGACCTGTAAGAATCAAATTAGTCAGGTCCTTAAGCCTTGATAGTAGATTTGAATGGAAATATAAATTTATACCCAACACTACACTTATTCTTAATGTGAATTTTAACGATCAGAAGTGCAAAGGTTTCACATAACTAGTGACCTCAGTGGTGTCGCTAGGATCTCAGTCCTATGGCTTGCCGACATCATCATCAGTCAGTGGAATTGTTTATTGACACTTGATAACTATTTTTTATATTTTTTAAATATCTATATAAAAAACTTAGCACCACTGTTCACTTATCTTTTAATATAGAAGGACATGCAACCAGCATGAATCATGTTTCACCCTCAGCTGCATCAGGGTATGGTCCTGTAAAATAGAAAAAAAACAGATTAGCAGTTTAAAAAAATCACTATTATCCAAAACAAATTTCAGCTATCACCCTAATCTACAAATCACAACTTTCAGTATTGTTAAATTCAAGTGTTCAAAATGGCTGCCGCTCAAGAATGTCAACATTTAAATAAATCACATGGTCAAATACAACCTGTCAACAGGCAGTGCAAATTAGATCAGCAAGGCCCAATCAATGTCCAGATTCAGACCCCTCAGACTCCTCGGAGCTACTCTATCTAACAAATAAATCCATGTCTAATCCATGTATAATTATTTAGTCTAGAATACCACCCTCCCACCCAATCTCAATCTTATCAATAATTGTCCACCGAATTTCAGTTATTGAATGTTTCTTCAGCCAGCCAGCCAGCAGCTGCATTCAGTAACTCCTGTTCCCTCTTTTGGAAAGTTTCAATTTGCTGATATGAGAACTGCTGTTTTTTTCAGTAACACTCCTCTTATTGTGGAACAAATTTCCTCCTAGTTTGTGACAATCTAGAGCAGGGGTGGGCAACCTTTAAACCCAGAGGGTCACATGAATGTCAGTACTGTCCCTAACAAGCTGCAACATTACATAATGCTGGAACTGGAAATGCACAGAGAACCCTAGACCACCTGTGGTAAATAAACAAGTAAAAACTTTACTGAAAATAATGGAGAAACACTGCTAGAGTAGCTTGTGAAATACGGTATTTAAAATCGCCAGAACTCTGGTTAATTATGTTTTCTATGTATATTTCCCATGGTGTCAGAGTCTTTATAAAATTCAGTGGTAGGCCACAGGTTGCCCACCCCTGCTCTAGACACATGTTTATTTAGAACTCGAAGGCAGCTGAAAATGCTCCTATTTTTATAGGCCTTTCATACTTATGTTTATGTGTATTTAAAATTTGATATACCACCTTTCAAACAAAACCAAAGTGGTTTACAATTTAAAACTCAGAAAGAGTGGAGAAAGAAATATAGTTGTTGACAGGACAGATAAAACTGAATAAAGAAATTCAGTCAAAGATTTTATATGATTTAGGGGCCCTTTTACCAAACAGCAATTTATGGCCTTATATGGGTCATTCCAGCGCACTAAGGCCAGTTTTACCACATAGGAAAATGGCTGCTTTTTCTATTTTTCGAAGTAATAGCTACACGCTTATTTTCCCATTAGCGTGTGGCCGTTAGTGAATGAGCTTCTACCACCACCTATTTTGTAGGCAGTAAGGACTCGTGTGCTTATCAGCACGCAGCAATGTAGCTGCATTAACCGATTAGCACAGAATACGTCTACTCTCCGCCTCACCCCTAGCCCTAAAACATAAAATGTTTGTTTAGTGTGGGAAGTGCGCACCAATCACAAAATTACCGTAGGATGCCTAACCACACCCTGTACTTAACCGCAGCTTATTAAAAGAACCTATGTTTTGTGTTTGTTATGGCTTTTATTGTTTTTCATTGTTATGTATGTTGTTTTGTAACCTGTCTAGGTTTTAAGTGGTCTAGAAATGAAATAAATAAATGTCTCCTCTCATCACTCCACATACAGCATTGCCAGTGAACAAGGGAACACATGCAGCAATTAGTAACATCTCGCAACTTTCATCTGTGTAGGCTAAGCTTTCACCTTCAAAATATCAGCTGTAACTCCATAATACCACCAAATAAACTTAGAACAATCTGTGACAGTCGGGGCCAGATGTACTAAGCCTATTCCTCATAGATCAAAACAAAAACCTTTAGTATCTCTACACCTACTACTAAACTACTAAAGACTTATCTCTTCGAGAAAATCTATGGCAAGGATCAAAACACATAAAGCCCATACAATCTCATAGACACGCACCAATACACTCTCTGAACCTCTACTCCCGCGCTCTCACCGCTCTTAAACCCTACCCACAGATAAAATTGTCAGACCTCCCTGTTCCCTCGATGATGCTTCGCCCCCCTCTCAACTCACCACTGTTATATTCCAATGTTCTATCTCCTAGAATATCCTGAATTTACTCTGTCTTATTTAATTCTTCACAATGTAACCCATAATTGTACTGCAACCAATTGCACTTCTATCTTTTACAATGTATTGTAAGCCACACTGAGCCCGCAAATAGGTGGGAAAATGTGGGATACAAATGCAAATAAATAAATAATAAATAAATAAATAATTATTGGCCAGTAGACGAATGTCCTTGATCCAGTGTTTCTCGAATGAGACTTTGACAGCTAAAAGGGGTGATGAAGGAAGTTCAGCTCTACGGAGAATACATCAGCAATTGAGAAATATCAATGAATAGTAATGAAACTAAAGAGAGTATTTAGTCATAAACTTTGCAGAGCTATGAAATCCTCCTGAAGAGTGATGTGAAGGCAAATTCTACATAGAATGTAGAGATCAGAATTTGAGACATTCAGGCTGGACTGTGCTCATTTCTAGTGGTATTTTAGAAAGTACTCTGTCGATACAGAGCTTTTTCTAAAATTCCTGTTAAAGTGCACGGGGTTTGTCCTGGCATGTATGTTTGTCCTGGGAGCAGCCATTTTAGAAATATAGACGTGGATAAAATGACAGTTTCCACCTGGAAGTGGCGATTTCACAGATTCCATGTGTAAGCAATGCCATTTCCATGTAATAACTGCTCCATTTTACAAACATAATTAAGTGGTGAGGCTGCAGTTTTAATTGGGTTTCATTTTGGAGGCAGAAATGAAAAATGGAAGATTAATACCTCCATATAGAGTTCTAGCTAAAACGAGCACCTTTTAAAAATATATGTAAAACCCAACGAGGATGTTTTCCCCATATGCATGTATTCCCTGTGTGAAATGGGGAACACACAAGTGTCTTTTTACTTACCCAAACCATGTCTGCACCATGCTCACTTGAAATCTCTGCGTGTTGTGGATCTCCACGTCTAAATAGCGGCTTTCTAAAATCGCTGTTTACACATATATGTGATCTACATGTGTAAATGCTTTCAAATTAAGGCCTACATGTGTGAAACTTGACTTGTTCTAGTAAGTTGGGAACCATTGATATTATCAGGCTTATTTTCGAAAGAGAAGGGCGCCCATCTTTCGACACAAATCGAGAGATGGGCGTCCTCCCAGGGTCGCCCAAATCGGCATAATTGAAAGCCGATTTTGGGCGTCCTCAACTGCTTTCCGTCGCGGGGACGACCAAAGTTCACGGGGGCGTGTCGGAAGCGTAGCGAAGGCAGGACTGGGGTGTGCCTAACACATGGGCGTCCTCGACCGATAATGGAAAAAAGAAGGGCGTCCCTGACGAGCACTTGGGCGACTTGGTCCATTTTTTTTCTTACGGCCAAGCCTCAAAAAGGTGCCCGAACTGACCAGATGACCACCGGAGGGAATCGGGGATGACCTCCTCTTACTCCCCCAGTGGTCACCAACCCCCTCCCACCATAAAAAAACAAACTTTTAAAATATTTTTTGCCAGCCTCAAATGTCATACCCAGCTCCATGACAGCAGTATGTAGATCCCTGGGCTATGGTACTCGTGTATAGTTGTGGGTAGTGGGTTTGGGGGGCTCAGCACACAAGGTAAGGGAAGCTATGCACCTGGGAGCAATTTGTGAAGTCCACTGCAGTGCCCCCTAGAGTGCCCGGTTGGTGTCCTGGCATGTGAGGGGGACCAGTGCACTATGAATGCTGGCTCCTCCCACAACAAAATGGCTTGAATTTGGTCGTTTCTGAGATGGGCATCCTCGGTTCCCATTATTGACGAAAATCGGGGATGACCATCTCTAAGGTCGACCTAAATTTCGTGATTTGGGCGTCCCCGACCGTATTATCGAAACGAAAGATGGATGCCCATCTTGTTTCGATAATACGGGTTTCCCCGCCCCATTCGCCGGGACATCCTGCGAGGATGTCCTCAGGAAAACTTGGGCGCCCCTGTCGATTATGCCCCTCCACGCAATCCAGTGAGGAAGTAGTCATACATTTTTCTCTGAATTTCATTGCATGACAATTTTTTTAGAATCGCTAGTGGTGTATCCAGGACTGAATGGGTCCCGGGTAGAAAAACTGACATGGACCCACTATAACATCTCTTCCAAAGTGGTGGGAACCAGGGAGGTGGGGTGAGATGAGATACCCTTTCAGAGTTCCAGTAAAAAGACCCTGCGAAAAGTAAACACATTACACAATATAGAAAACCTGTCACAGTAAAAGAAACAGAAATGGAAGTGCAAGATATCAGAGATGCACATTTCCCAAAACTGACATATTAGACTTAATAATTTCAGAAAGAAAAAATAATTTTTTTTGTATCTTTGTCTGAGCATCACTTGGTTCCAGTGTCTCTTTTTTACTTTGCTCTGTTTAACTCTCGTCCTCCTGTCTTCTTAACATTTCTTTTCTCTCTGTCTCCACCGACAGCCTTTCCTCCGTATCCCTATCCATCATGCCCAGCATCTCCCCTCTGTGCCCCTGTCCCTATCCCTCCCCCCTTGTTCAGTATCTGCCTACTCAGTGTCCCTATCCTCTCTCCATATTCAGCATCTCCCCCCTATGTCCTTATCTACTCTGTCCACCATCCCCCTATGTCTCTGTCCCTCTTGTGTCCAGGAATGCCCCTATGTGTCCCTGTTCCTCTGTGCTCCGTTTCCTGTGCTCCCTCCACAAACCAGCATCCCTTCTGTGTCCCTGTCCCTCCCCATGGCCAGTTTCTTTCTCTTTCCATCCTCCTGCACCTCCACCTCCGAACCCCCTGTGTGATGCAGCACCCCTCTCTCTCCTTCCCTCTCTCCTTCCTTGGTACAGGATCTCTCCTCCTTTCTCTCTGTCTCTCTGTCTCTCTCTCTTCCTGCTGTTCCCCCACCCAAGTTCACCGTCTGCCTCCTCTCCTCCCCCTCCTCTTTGGTCTAGCTCTCTCTGTTCCCTCTGCTTACCCCCTCGCCAGTTCCAGAATCTCTCCCTCTCTCTCCCCCCACCTTTGTTCTAGGTGTTTCTCCCCCCCCCCTCTCTTCCTTCTTCCTTGGCCCATGATCTCTCCCTCCCTCTCTCTCTCTCTTCCTTCCATCTGTCCCCTCTCTTCCTCCTCCATTTTGTCCAGGTCTCTCTTTTTTTTCTCTTTGCTCTGCTTTCTCCTCCCCCTTTACTCCAGGTCTTGTCTCTCTCCTTTTTTCCCCTGCACCAAGGTTCAGCATCTCTACAGCTCTCTCCATCCCCCCCCCCCCCCCCCAGCTGGTCCTCAACACAGCCAGGCAACTTGCAGCAGATACAGCACTGAAGGTGACCTCTCTTTTTTCTTAGGCTGGCAGAGCCTTTCTTCTGCCACGTCCCACCCATAGGAAGTTGCATCAGAGAGGCAGGACATGGGAGGGGCATAGTCTGGTCCGGGGCGTGCCTAGGAGTTACACGAAAAGATTATAGAATACTAGGGGTTACATGCTTAACTGCCAACAGTTAGATGCAAGCACTTACACCAGCCTTTGGCATGGTGTAAGTGCTTGAAACTATGGACTAGCATTCTATAATTCCAGATCCATACAGAGCTGCCGTTATAGAATTTGTTTCTTAGCCTACATCATAGTAAAATATAACATAGTAACATAGTAAGTGACGGCAGAAAAAAACCTGTATGGTCCATCCAGTCTGCCCAACAACATAAACTCATATGTTCTACTTTATATGTATACCTGACCTTGATTTGCCAGATCTTGTCTGTGCCATTTTCAGGGCACAGACCATAGAAGTCTGCTCAGCACTAGCCCTGCCTTCCAACCACTAGCCCCACCTCTTAACCACTGGTGCTGCCACCCAATCTCTGCTGAGGATCCATTTCTTCCGAACAGGATTTCTTTCTGTTTATCCCACACTTTTTTAAATTCCGTTACCGTTTTCATCTCCACCACCTCCCTTGGGAGGGCATTCCAAGTATCCACCATTCTCTCCGTGAAAAAATACTTCCTGACATTTTTCTTGAGTCTGCCCCCCTTCAATCTCATTTCATGTCCTCTAGTTCTACCACCTTCCCGTCTCCAGAAAAGGTTCATTTGCGGATTAATACCTTTCAAATATTTGAATGTCTGTATCATATCACCCCTGTTTCTCCTTTCCTCCAGGATATACGTATTCAGGTCAGCACGTCTCTCCTAATAAGTCTTGTAATGCAAATCGCATACCATTTTTGTAGCTCTTCTTTGCACCGCTTCAATTCTTTTTACATCCTTAGCAAGATACAGCCTCCAAAACTGAACACAATACTCAAGGTGAGACCTCACCAACGACTTGTACAGGGGCATCAACACCTCCTTTCTTCTGCTGGTCACACCTCTCTCTCTATACAGCCTAGCAACCTTCTGGCTACGGCCACCGCCTTGTCACACTGTTTCGTTGCCTTCAGATCCTCAGATACTATCACCCCAAGATCCCTCTCCCTGCCTGTACATATCAGACTCTCACCACCTAACACATACGTCTCCCGTGGATTTCTACTCCCTAAGTGCATCACTTTGCATTTCTTCGCATTGAATTTTAATTGCCAAACAGACCATTCTTCTAGCTTCTGCAGATCCTTTTTCATGTTTCCCACGCCCTCCGGGGTGTCCACTCTGTTTCAAATCTTGGTATCATCGGCAAAAAGACAAACTTTACCTTCTAACCCTTCGGCAATGTCACTCACAAATATATTGAACAGAATCAGCCCCAGCACCAATCCCTGAGGCACTCCACTACTCACCTTCCCCTCATCCAAGTGAATTTCATTAACCATCACCCTCTGGCGTCTGTCTGTCAACTAGTTCCTAATCCAGTTCACCACGTCGGGTCCTATCTTCAGCCTGTCAAGTTTATTCAAGAGCCTCCTGTGGGGAACCGTGTCGAAAGATTTGCTGAAGTCTAAATAGATTACATCTATAGTATGTCCTTGATTCAACTCTCCTTTCACCCAGTCAAAGAATTCAATGAGATTCGTTTGGTATGATTTACCTTTGGTAAAACCTTTTCCTCCTATTTGTTTTAATAAGTATTTCCATGTAATTTCATTGACTGTTCCCTGGTCCTTGTACTTTTTGAAAGAATGAAAAAAAAAAATTGATTCACTTCTACCCATTCTACAACACTCAGGATTTTGTAGACCTTTATCATATTCCCCCCCTCCCCCAAGCCGTCTCTTTTCCAAGGTGAAGGCTAACCTCTTTAGCCTTTCCTCATATGGGAGGACTTCCACCCCCTTTTATCATTTGGGTTACTCTTCTTTGAACCTTTTCTAATTTTTGAGATACAGTGACCAGAATTGAAAGCAATACTCAAGGTGAGGTCACACCATGGAGTGATACAGAGGCATTACAATACTCTTGGTCATATTTTGCATCCATTTCCTAATAATTCCTAGGATCCTGTTTGCTATTTTGGCTGCCGCCACACACTGGGCAGAAGATTTCAACATTGTCTACAATGATACCTAGATGTTTTTCTTGAGTGCTGACTGCTAAGGTGAACCCTAGCATCATGTCAATAGATCAGCCTTTGAGGAGCCAAAATGTCTCTCCTGCTGGACCTGGTGCAACCTCTGTGTCCTCAACTGCATTTTCAAAAAGAAAGAACAGGAATTAGGGTAATGGTTAGAGGCCCAAGGCACCCGATGCACTAAATGTGCGGGTTCGTCACCAAAGTCACCCAATTATATTGGGCGCACCTCTTGAAGCCACTGGGGGGGGGGGGGGTCTTCTTGAACATCAAAAAAAGAATCATGGCCAAACTGAATTTCTCAATTTTGGATTACAAAAAAAGGAGCAGAGCCCAAATCGAGGTCACACCCTGGCACCTATAGTTCGGTGCTCTCTCTAGAATGTAACCATAAATGCCTCATTGTCTGAGAATTTGCTGCCTGCTTTGCTTAAGAGGGGTGTTAGTTTGCCTGGTTTTGAAAAAAAAAAAACCTATCTTGGACCCTGAGTTCTTAGGCAGTTATTAGGTAATATCAAATTTAACAGTACTGGCCAAAGTTATTGATCAAAAAATATTACCGCAACGTCAAGAGTTCACTGGTGATCTGCAGACTCTAGATGTGTATCAGTCTGGTTTTTGTTTTGGTTTCAGGACCAAATCCCATCCTATTTCAACCCCTAGATGTGGATACATATTCTGGAGTCAAAGTGAGCCATTGTGGTAGGCCTTCTTGGACATTTCTGTTGCATGTGGTACAAAAAGAGGAAGGCTAGACTGCCCCAATTTGATTGACTGCACTTTTTGTCCTTTAGATTGTAAGCTCCTTTGAGCAGGGACTGTCCTTCTTTGTTAAATTGTACAGCGCTGCGTAACCCGGGCAGTGCTTTAGAAATGTTAAGTAGTAGTACTGTGGCTCTAACTCAGATAATCAAACAACAAGTGAAGAGTCCAGTATAAATGCTTAATCAAATAATCAACACGATGTATTTAAAATTCCAGTCTTCCTTTATTTTCAAACATGCTCTTCTTTTTATGTAACAAACAATTGTTGAGCACTTAGCTATGTACACATTTTGACATTTAAACTACAAATATCACAAGTGGTTAAATGTTGCATTTTTTAAAAAACTAAACTCTGTTGGTTACAGTGGATTAAACTGGATTTAGATTATGCTGATTTTCAAACAACTTGTTTTTTTGACCCTAGGGACTATTTTAATTCAGTCCACCTTGAACTTCCTGCTGCATCCTCAGTCGAAGCCTTACAGTTGGTTCTGAATGCTGTGGCCCATCTTCTAATGCATTGTAGATAGTTTGATTACAGTTCCTGCTGTTTATATTTGCAGCATGGGCTCCTAATCAAATGGCAAGGCTTACAGTGCGGTGTAGCTATACCTCTATTGATGTCCATTGCAATCTTGTTCTGACAAGCAGTGTAAAGTCTTCAGAATCAGAAATTAGTGAGCATTCTTCCCCTCTGAAAGCAGATTCTGGGTTGTGGAATGATCTGACAGTGTAGACCAGGACTGGGTTATTTGTTTTCTAAAGGGTGAAAACCTTCAATTTTAATTGGTGCTTTCAGAGCAAAAGTGTTAGCTGATGGTTTGGTAGCACAGAAATTAATGTTGTTCTGGTTATACTAAGAGTAATATACCAGTGAGAGTAAACGTTCATATCTTTTGGGGGGGGAGATGATGAGATTGTAGGTTGATTTGTTTTTTTAAGACGAAGGTGTAAGTATAGGGTCTGTTATTTGATCTCATGGTTTTATGTTGTCTTTTTATTATGCTGTATGTTCCCTTGTAATCTAATGAGAACCACGGCATATTATGAATGTACCTAAATAAACAGTTTGTTGCTCCATTAGTTACTACAGGGTCAGTATTCAGCGGGAGTTTTGTGTGCCTGCGTTGCCAACCCCTTGAATGCTTCGTGGTTGTTTTTGGTCCTGAAAGTGTAATAGGAAAATGTTGTGTAGTAGCAGTGCGCTTTTTCCAGCAAAAAAGGTGCCGGTACTCAAATGCCAGGCCACCCTTCAGGGGTGGGGTGATCACTGAGGGACCCACCCCACAATAGCCAGACCCCCTGCAACCAGTCACAGAATCTATGACAAGGTAGAATTAGTGTCTGGAGCCTGAGCTCTTTCATTAAAACTTGGGGTCCATGGGTCAATTTTAGCAGACAATGGAAAAGGTGCCGGTACTCAGTACCCCCAAGTACCCCCTCAAAAAAAGCCCTGTGTAGTAGCATTATGAAGCAGTAACAGTAACAAACAGGGAGCACTGTCATATCTCAGTTCTTATTAATGCCTGAGTGTTAATTTCGGTGTAATTGGTTGCTCGATCTGTCATCTTGGTGACCTGTTAAAAATGATCCTAACACACAGATACACAGGGATATATACTGTATCTATATCTAACAACTGTCTATCTATAAAGAGAACGAAAATGTATAGTTATATGCATCCCAAAGTGAGAAGGGGATACAATTTTTTTTTAATAATAACATTTCTGTTTTCCTGTTCTGTAACTAACATAAGTTTTTCTCTTCTGTCTGAAAGGCAGCTTTTGTTAGGTTCAACAAGGACATTTTCTGTGAAATGGATTTTTCTAGACATGCCTTCAGCTTATAAATTTCTAACTCAGTTCTTCTTTACAGAGGGATGACTCTTTGAAAGTGTAATTGCTAGGGTTTGGCAGAAATCTCCTTTATTGATTAGTGATATAATTGTACTTGCATAGGGGTGATGTCATCGCTTAGGTTACGGAGTCAGCGACCTTGAGGTGGCTCAGATGACTAAGGCTTTACACATTGTTTGGATCACTGCCTTTTTTTTCATTTTTATGATGTCATGACCACAGCGTTTATTTAGTGACTATAAATCAATTTTCTAATATGTTCTCAGAGGTTAGTTTATTAAATCTCTTTGTTCTGTAGCTGTTGTGTCTTCGTTTTTTCATTTTTAATTTTGATTCAGTAGTGCTTGCAGTTTGTTCCCTAAGCAGGGGTTCTCAACCCAGTCCTTGAGACACAGCTAGCCAATCAGGTTTTCAGAATACCCACAATGAATATGCACAAGATAGATTTACATATGATGGAGGTACTGCATGCAGATTTATCTCATGTGTATTCATCGTGAGTATTCTAAAAAATAAAATAGGACTGAGTCGTGTTGGATAATATGGAAAACAATGGTAACCCTTTAAAAAATGTACGGAAAACATACTTTATGCATTAAAGAGCAGACATAGAGGGGCATAATCGAAAGGGATGCCCAAGTTTTGCTGAGGACGTCCTCGCAAAACGTCCCGATTCCTGGGAGCATTTTATGAAGTCCACTGCAGTGCCCCCTAGGGTGTCCTGGCATGTAAGGGGGACCAGTGCACTACAAGTGCTGGCTCCTCCCATGACCAAAGGGCTTGCATTCGATCGTTTCTGAGAGGGGTGTCCTTGGTTTCCATTATCGCCGAAAATCAGAAACGACCAAGTCTAGGGATGGCCATCTCTAAGGATGACCAAAATTTCAAGATTTGGGCGTCCCCCACCGTATTATCAAAATGAAAGATGGATGTCCATCTTGTTTTGATAATATGGGTTTCCCTGCCCCTCCATCGGGACATTTTGCGAGGACGTCCTCAACAAAACTTGGGCGTCCCTTTTGATTATGCCCCTCTAAGTATCCTAAGGACTGCAGACCTGCACAGAATGATTCCATGGTATATGTAGCAAGTCATTACCTGTTGAAGAGAGTCAGTATTCTACCCCTTGGCATCAGGAGAACAGTTGGCAAAGGAGATATTACTAACCAACTTGCCTTAAGTCACTCTCTTTCAAGTTTGTCTTGGTGTTTTATCTGCCCTGTTAACTCACTTGATCCTTTAGGTTTTCCAGAAGTTTCCAGTTTTTAGTGTAGCTCATAAAAGGGGGGTATGACTCTTGAGCTGCTGCTGCTTCAGCATACTTCAGATAATTAATGGAAATCTGAGTTGAGCAAAGGGCTGTGATGGTTTTTTCCTGAGCCAGGACACAGAGGTTTGGATTTCATCCAGATCATATCAGTTCTCAGGCAGCTTCACCTTGGATGCACCGCTTTTAATTGTACAGTTCCGTCCCTCTGGAATACTCTTTCATGTATTTGTTCTTTCCATAGAAATAATCTAAGTAGGCCCATCTGTAATTTGTATATGTGGATCAATGTGTTATTGTTTTATGTGAACCATTTACTTTTATTGTGTTCACAGGAGTTCCCCCAAACGTGCAGATTAGAAATTCTGCAAAGAAAATAAATGATAAATAATCCTAGATGTAGCAGACTCTGTCTCTTTCCGGAGCTGGAAGAAGTCTGTGTTGAATACACACTTGTTCTTCTATTGCTGTTGAAGGAATGATTGCTTGTAAAATGGATTAGCTTTAGTTTTATTTTTGTTACATTTGTATCCTGCGCTTTCCCACTCATGGCAGGCTCAATGCGGTGGGCAATGGAGGGTTAAGTGACTTGCCCAGAGTCAAAAGGAGCTGCCTGTGCCGGGAATCAAACTCAGTTCCTCAGTTCCCCAGGACCAAAGTCCACCACCCTAACCACTAGGCCACTCACTAGGATAACTCATTTGGGAGTATTCAGCCAGCATGCATTATATCAGGATAGTCTGTCTGGGCACTGGCATTGAATATCTGGGTATATGCAGGCGGCTATTACATAACTGCATAAGTCAAATTGGACAAAGATAGGACTGTGTTTTATGTGGTACAATTTGTCTAGTTAACTTATGTGGTTAAGTGCTGAATAAGAACATAAGAGTAGCCATACTGGGTCAGACCAATGGTCCATCTACCCAGAGTCCTGCTTCCAACAGTGGCCAAACCAGTTCATAAGTACCTGGCAGAAATCCAAATAGTAGCAACATTCCATGCTACCAATCCCAGGGCAAGCAGTGGCTTCCTCATGGCCATCTGAACAACAGACTATGGACTTTTCCTCCAGGAACTTGTCCAATCCTTTTATAAACCCAAATACGCTAACATCTGTTACAATATCCTCCAGCAAAGAGTTCCAGAGCTTAACTATTCGTTGAGTGAAAAAATATTTCCTCCTATCTGTATTTCTGTGCAGCTTCATTGAGTGTCCCCTAGTCTTTGTACTTTTTGAAAGAATAAACAATCGATTTTTTTTACCTGTTCTACACCACTCAGGATTTTGTAGATTGCTATCACATCCCTCAGCCGTCTCTTTTCCAAACTGAATGAACCTTATCCCTAACCCTTTTCTCATATGAGAGGAGGTCCATCTCCTTAATCATTTTGGTTGCCCTTCTTTGAACCTTTTCTATTTTTGCTGACTCTGCCCCCGGACCACCCGCAGAATTGCCGGTTTTGAGTTTGGCAATTAGTGCCGATATTCAGCAGTACTATATCTTCAGATAGCCCCGCACAAGCTCCTTCTCAGTTAAATCACTTTGGCTATCAACCCCCTTAGATGAGGTCATTTTTAATGACAACTAGAAGCTGTGTTCAACTCGCTCTCCCTCATATCTTTTGCTTGCTTAATTCTTATAGGGGCCCTTTTACAGTGCGGTGCTAATCTGGAACTACCACCGGCCCAATACGGGCACCGATGGTAGTTCCACTCCATCCCCAGCACGTTCCATTTGCCTTTCTAGAGAAAATAGCTGGCGATTTTCTAGTGTGGCGCTAACCTGGCAGTAATTGGGCAGCACCGCATGGTACCCGGTTACTGCAAGAGCCCTTACTGCCACCTCAGTGGGTGGCAGTAAGAACTCCCCATTGCATGGCCATATGGTAAGAGCAATCTTACTGAATGGCCATGGCTATAAAAAAAAAAAAAAGAGAGAAAAAAATTAAACATCACAAAAATACGAAGATTTTCAATGATTGAGAAACTTATCCACCCTCTAGACCTTAAGGGGTGGCATTCTGCTTGGGTGAGTTATTACTCTGAGAATTTCTGCTGACATTTTTCTGGATGTATTTGGTATTTTTTATGCTTGTATTTTTGATTTATCCATGACATACAGTATTCTCAGTCGATTGGGTATTGAGAAAGTTTCTTATGTCCTTTCTGATACTTGGCATTTAGCACTTTGGTTTGTTATTGTTACATGGCTGTTTTCAGGCATTTTTACCGGCTAAACAGCCCCCGCTTCTACTACAGGGCCCTTTTTACTGCATCTTAGTAAAAGGACCTCATAGGGACTAGTAACTGGGAAAAGGTGGCGTAGTCACTGTACCACCCCCCCCCCCCCCCCCCCCATAGTAGGCAAATCTCTGCACTCAGAGACACAAATTTCAGAAGGTGAGAACGTCATAAAATACATTCCTTTATTGAAAGTACAGCCTGAGCAAAGAGAAGATCCACAGAAATCTTCTGTTAGATTTCACTGCTCCCTTTCTGCAAGCTGCCCCTGTGCTAGCCATATTTAAGTTTGTAATGCTGTGTTATATAAAATACTTACATCCTGCCTAATCCCTACGTTAGGTTGATAGCGCGTAACAAAAATAAGAAGCTGATTACAAATCAACAGAGACAAAATTAAAATTAGTATTAAAAAAGATATTACAAAATAAATTTATTAAACAAATGGGATTTTAGTGCTTTCCGAAATAAAAAAATAACTAGGATTCAATGGAATGTTTTGTGATAAAGAGTTTCACATCTTTACAGAATTTTCATGAATAGATTTATATCTCAAACCCCTTACAGAAGGAAACAGCAACAAAAGATGGTCAAAATTATGACAGTTATTGGCTGAATCTAATAACTGAATCAAAGAAGATAAACTCTCAGGTGACTTACAGAATAAAGTAATTCTGCTTGAACTTTATGCCCAAATGCAGGGTTTTTCCAGAAGATTGTTTGATGTTCTGTTGTATTTCTGGCTCCCGTGTGGCTATCACACTTTGTAGAGTAGGAAGTTTAGCCCTTTGTCTTCAAGGGTCTTTCTCTTGGATCAGCCTCTTAAATAGCTTGCTTTTTACATACTGTGACATGCTGATGCTGGATATGATCACAATCGATCAGATTTACTGCTCTACTTTTCTCTTTTGGGAGTCTTCATTCACAACCATGTGGGAGGACGGAGCATAGGTATAACTATAACTACCCTTAGTCACTATTCTAGTAGTTGCATGCTCAAATTCCAGGGGTTTGGACGAGTCAGACAGTTATGCATGTGGACTATGCAATACTATAATTTCTGCACCTACCTGCCTACAGTTGGATGTGAGCATCTACGCCAGTCAGGGGGGGGGCCTGGCGGCGGGTGCGGCGGCAGTCTTGCCCTAGGCCCAGTTCTGTTTCTCGGCGGCCCTGGGTGCCAGCACTTACATCTGCTTGAGGGATGGTGTAAATGTTAGCATGTACTTTTTGCAAATACGAACATATATTAAGCAATGTTATCTACGTGTGTAAGTGCACACGCCACCCTCATGCACACCCATAGTGAAAGTACATCATGAAGCCTATGGTGCTCAGACAGTGAAAAGGGAAATGGGACTTGATATACCACCTTTCTGAGGTTTTTGCAACTACATTCAAAGCGGTTTACATATATTCAGGTACTTGTACCAGGGGCAATGGAGTGTTAAGTGACTTGCCCAGAGTCACAAGGAGCTGCAGTGGGAATTGAACTCAGTTACCCAGGATCAAAGTCCACTGCACTAACCACTAGGCTACTCCTCCACTCTTTTACTTGAGTATGAAGAGTGAGGTTGGCATCCCAAGGGTGGAGGAGCAGCATAAGACTGTAAGGCTGGATAGGAAGCAAGATTAGATGGATGGCTGGAGGGAACGGGAGCGCAAAGAAGTCAAAACAAAAATTAAAACAGTGTGGAATAGGGGCATAGCCAGACAGCAGATTTTGGGTGGGCCTAGGCAAGAAGTAGGTGGGCACCAAGTGTTCTCCCTCCCCCACACACACAAAAAAAAAATATCTCAGCTGTCGGGAAAATGCTTCCCTCCACCTTAGCAGTCTGCAGCAGGCATGCACTGAAAACGGAGCATGTACAGGTGCCAGTATTGTGGAGAGCAGCGTTTTTGTTACCATCGGGGAAGTCTTCAGCTTGCGGAGCTTGGGATCACCAACAGCTACCGCTAAACATGTGCTACTGTTGGGTGGGCTTGAGCCCTAACTAGGTGGGCCTCGGCCCACCCAGTCCCACCTGTGGCTACGCCACTGGTGTGGAAGAAAGGCAAGGAAAAAATATTACAATGCCCACTGCCCCTGCGTTATGATTTATAGGAGAGCATTCCTGTGTTTGAGACCGTCTTGTAGTAAGAGTCAGTACAGTATTAGCTATGCAGTTCTTGTGTTTTTGTGTGGAGGAGAAGCTTAATTGTTAGCACAGTGGGCTGAGAGCCAAGGGAACGGGGTTTAATTCCTACTTCAGCTCTTTGTGACTTTGAGCAAGTCACTTAATCCTCCATTGCCCCAGGTACAAAACTTAGATTATGAATCCACTAGTAAATGGAAAGCACCGCTTTGGTATATCATATGCATGACTCTTTACTTCTGTCTGCTTTACTGGCATTAGCCTTTTTATCAGTTGTATGAGGAGAACGACCACTTCATCTTTGCAGTCCTGTCACAGTCATTATCCCAGTGTTTCTGTGGTACCTCGTGCGTGCTGTAGTGTTTTACACAGTTTCCAGTGGCTGAGTCACGCTGGTTTATCCTGCCTCTTTGTATGTAGGCGTTCTGACATTGGCATGCCACACTCTTTGGGAGACTTGTAATATATTATCAGAAAGGGCAAAAAAGGTTAGCAGAAACCTGGGAAAAGCTAACAAGCCTAATGAAGGTTTTGAGTTACTGAGTTTAGATCATGATAGTACGGTTCCATTTTTGAGGGGCACGAGCAGAAAGAAAAAAAATGTATGGCTTTAGATACAAGCACTCTCCGCACTTAGCAGTGATTTTCGGAGGCAGGCTTTTATCTGTAATGTTCAAACCCTTTTTTCCCCCCTTCTTTTTCTTATTTTGACCTGTGTCACCTGTTAAATTGCTTTTCCTTAAAAAAAAAAAAAAAACACAAGATTGCTCTGCGATCAGAGCAAATGCTTTTCCTTTAGAGAGAGGAGCCATTAGCAAGTCCACATGGGCTTTTAAAGGACAGTTAGACTTTCCATGGCCCTAGAAACAGTTTTAAGCAAAACCTTCCTGCTTTAGAGGGTTCTGTGCAAGGCTGACAGTGACTATAAACATTTTGGTCAATTGGTAGGTCATTTTTTTCCCTCCTTATGGAGCATTATCAAGTCAGTGATGGATCAGTGGTGCTGAGGAGCTCTTTATGGGCAGTAGAGCTGTCCCTGACAGGTCCCACCAGTGCATCAGCTAACCCTGGAGAGAGAGCGTTCTGGGAGCATATTCTGTTGGAGTACATCGGCTAACTACTGTAAGCAGACAGGAATTTTCAAAGATATTTCTAAGCATAAAACTGGGGTTTGTATGTGGACATGGGTTTTTTGAAAATTGCCCAGCTTGTATGTGGAAAGAGATCATACTTACAAGTATACTTGTGTGTTTCCTGAACTATACATGTAATTTTAACTGGGAACAGAGGGCACATTTGTCTGTGTACTTTGGTCTTGTTAATTTTGGAAGGGAAGCCGTTGTGTGGTGGTGTTTTGTCTGTTTATCATTGAATTTTGTTGACTGATAATTATGCTGATGATGTATATATAATTCTTATCCTTCAGGGACCTTGGGATTGAGTGGAATATAAGTTTTTAAAATAAATAAATCTACTGGGAAAAGCTGCCTGCAGGCTTTACACAGTTTGAAAGTGGGCCCCTCATTGTAACAATTCATTTTGGCAGGCTCAGTAAAATAGGCTGTTGAGTTTGTTTTCTTCAAAGTGGAAGAAAGGTTAAGTAGATCCATGCCTGCAGGTGAGCATAAGTGAGGTGAGCAGGGAATAAAGAAAGCCCAGAAGCATTACAAATGATCAGAACAGCACTACCCCATGGTTGAAACAGTTCTTTTGTCAGTTCTTACAATCCCCCTTTTCAGCCTCATTTCTGAAGGAGAAGTTTTAAGAGATCACATTTTGTGTATATGTATGAATACTGAATAACTTTTGTGTACACCACAGAGAGAGAGACAACATGAGGACACTGGTTAATTTCTTATACCTGTGAAATTTTGAGTTCTGCTTCATACAGATTATTGGGCAGGGGCGGGTACAGATGAGGGTCTGTGTAGTTTTCATTCTTCCCCGGCAGATTTATCCCACCCTGATCCTCCCTGTTCTCTCACCCAGTTCCTTCCTCTTCCCTCTTGCCACCTTTCTCGCTCTTTCCCTCCTGTTCTCCCACTCTGCCCTTTCTCTTCCGCCTCTCTGCTGCTGCTGCTGCTGCATCCTCCTCCCTTCTCTCTTTCCCCCTTCCCAGGTTGCCCTTTCTTTATTGCTCTTGCCTGGTGCTTCTCTGCCCTGTCAGTCAGTGCCTATACACACAGGTTCACAGATGCAGAAAGAAAGCTCATTCCGTCTATGTAGAACTTTCTGTTCTTTTATGATTCTTAAGTCATTCCTGAGATAAAATAACTGTAATTCTAGGCTTTTGCAAGCTTTTTCATTTGGAAGAACTCTGTGTACAGATTAAAATAAATGTATGCTGCTCTGCTCTGTTCTTCAGTGCACTGCTTCTCAATCCTGTCTTGGAGGCACACCTAACTAATCAAGCTTTGATGATGATTGCAATGAATATGCATTAGACAGTATAGTACAGGCTTGTCCAGCCTTTTTCTATCAGGGGCCAAATTTTATATTTTGATGCATGTTTTATCGAATAGTGGCAAAATATGATGGTGTTTCATCTCCTCTCCAGCCTTCACCTAGTCTCTGTCTCTTTCAGGAACTCCCCCATCAGCTTTCACCCAGTCTCGTTCTCTCTCTGTCATGTACCCCCATCTTTCACCCAGTCTCTCTCACAATCTATCTTTCTCTCATGTACTCCCCAGTCTTCACCCAGTTTGTCTGTCTCTCTCATGTACCCCCTCAGTCTCTCTTTTTCATGTACCACCCCTACCCCAGCCTTCACCCAGTCTCTCTCAGGTACCTCCTAGCCTTCACCCATTTCCCCCCCCCTCATGTACCCCCAGCCTTCACCCAGGCTCACTCTCTCTCATGTACCCCCCAGCCTTCACCCAGTCTCTCTCAGGTACCTCCTAGCCTTCACCCATTTCCCCCCCCCTCATGTACCCCCAGCCTTCACCCAGGCTCACTCTCTCTCATGTACCCCCCAGCCTTCACCCAGTCTCTCTCAGGTACCTCCTAGCCTTCACCCATTTCCCCCCCCCATCATGTACCCCCAGCCTTCACCCAGGCTCACTCTCTCTCATGTACCCCCCAGCTTTCACCCAGTCTCTCTCCCATTCTATTTCTCTCTCGGGTACTCCCCAGTCTTCACCCAGTCTGTCTGTCTGTCTCTCTGTACCCCCTCAGTCTCTCTGTCTCTCATGTACCCCCAGCCTTCACCTAGTCTCTCTCGCCTGTCTGACTTCAGCTGCATCAAAACCCCACAACTCTGGCTTCTCTGCTGTGACTCAGGAAGTTCAGGTTGGTCTTGCGAGACTTGTGAGAGCTCCCAAACTTCAGCACCGCTGAGCTTAAGCGTGAAGAGAGCCAGAGTCACAGTGGGGAAACCAGTTTTGAGCAGTTTTGATGCAGATAAAGCCAGCCAGGTGCGGAGCCAGATAGAAGCACTTGGCTGGCTGGGGTTTGGCCCATGGAAGCCCACGGTATGCAAATCTGTCTCATGTATATTCATTGTTGCATGCCTCAAAACTAGACTGGCTAAGGATGCCTGCAGGCGAGGCTTGAGAAGCAGTGCTATAGTGACCCAAGATAACACCACCCACATTTGTTCATAGTGTAGAGGTTCTCAACCCAGTCCTTGGGACACATGAAGCCAAGCTGGTTTTCAAGGTACCCACCATGAATATACATAAGAGAAATTTGCATGAATTACCTCCATTGTATGCAGATCTATCTCATGCATATTCATTGTGGGTATCCTGAAAACCTGACTGACTTTGTCCTGAGAACTGGGTTGAGAACCCCCGCTGTAGTGTGAATCCTATAAACAGCTAACCAAGAATTGCAAGGGGGTTCTAATACAGGGCATGATTTTATAAAAAAAAAAAATGTTCCCTAATTGTGCAAAACTAAAAGTTCTAAAATGAGAAACAAAGGCAGATAGAACAGCATATGGGGAAGGTCATAAGAAATGAATGCTCTTGTGCCTAAAGATAGTTTAGCCACTATAAGTAGGTTGGGAATTCTTCAGAATAATTTTAAGAGTTAAAAATATTTAGATAATTAACTTCCCACAGTTCAATTGATTTCTGGTATCCAATTCATCCCAAAAACAAATTAGTTGGCTTGCTTAAAAAATCCCTAGGGTGAATTTATCTCCCACTACAAAGATCAAATTTTGGGAGAAGCTGAAAAGTCCCTTTCTTTAAAACAGGATTTGTAATTTCCCTTAGAAATCTTGTGCCACATGTTCAGGAGTCATAACCATCTGTATAAAAATGCACACACCAGAACAGGCATCTATCTACTGTATACACACATTGCAAAAGTAAACAACAACTTCTTCAGAGTACATCCAAAGCTTAATTTTTATTTTCTCATTTCCATCTTCCAAAATTCTAGACAGCAAATGCACAAATCAGCAGGACCCAAAGCATCCAAAACAAGTAGAAACAACCCAGTTTATATCTAATTGTTCAACCACCCTTAGGATTCACCTTTGGGTTTAAAAAGCAAAACCGTGTAACATAGTAAATGACGGCAGATAAAAACCTGAATGGTCCATCCAGTCTTCCCAACAAGATAAACTAATTTTACATGGTATGCGATACTTTATATGTACACCCAAGTTTGATTTGTCCTTGCCATTCTCAGGGCACAGACCGTAGAAGTCTGCCCAGCACTGTTCTTGTACTAAAAGTTCTGAAGCTAACATTGAAGCCCCTTAAATTTACACTCCAACATATCCATATCTATTCAGTTACGATCAGGGCATAGTCCGTAGAGCTCTTCACAGCACTGGTTTTGCTTTCCAATTACCGGAGTTGCCATCCAATGTCCGCTAAGATTACGTGGATCCATTCCTTCTAAACAGGATTCCTTTATGTTTATCCCACGCATGTTTGAATTCCATTACCGTTTTCATCACCACCTCCCGCGGGAGGGCATTCCTTGTATCCACCACTCTCTCTGTGGAAAAATACTTCCTGACATTACTCCTGACTCTGCCCCCCTTCAACCTCAATTCATGTTCTCTAGTTCTGCCGCCTTCTCGTCTCCGGAAAAGGTTTGTTAGCAGATTAATACCTTTCAAATATTTGAACGTCTGTATTGTGTCACCCCTGTTTCTCCTTTCCTCCAAGGTTTCAGGTCGGCAAGTTTCTCCTCATACAGTTAGCAACACAAATCCCATACCATTTTTGTAGCTTTTCTTTGCACCGCTTCCAGTCTTTTTACATCTTTAACAAGATACGGCCTCCAAAACTGAACACAGTACTCCAAGTGGGGCCTCACCAACAACTTGTAGAGGGGCATCAACACATCCTTTCTTCTGCTGGTTGTACCCCTCTCCATGCAGCCTAGTATCCTTCTGGCCACGGCCATCACCTTATAAGTACATAAGTACATAAGTAGTGCCATACTGGGAAAGACCAAAGGTCCATCTAGCCCAGCATCCTGTCACCGACAGTGGCCAATCCAGGTCAAGGGCACCTGGCACGCTCCCCAAACGTAAAAACATTCCAGACAAGTTATACCTAAAATGCGGAATTTTTCCAAGTCCATTTAATAGCGGTCTATGGACTTGTCCTTTAGGAATCTATCTAACCCCTTTTTAAACTCCGTCAAGCTAACCGCCCGTACCACGTTCTCCGGCAACGAATTCCAGAGTCTAATTACACGTTGGGTGAAGAAAAATTTTCTCCGATTCGTTTTAAATTTACCACACTGTAGCTTCAACTCATGCCCTCTAGTCCTATTATTTTTGGATAGCGTGAACAGTCGCTTCACATCCACCCGATCCATTCCACTCATTATTTTATACACTTCTATCATATCTCCCCTCAGCCGTCTCTTCTCCAAGCTGAAAAGCCCTAGCCTTCTCAGCCTCTCTTCATAGGAAAGTCGTCCCATCCCCATTATCATTTTCGTCGCCCTTCGCTGTACCTTTTCCAATTCTACTATATCTTTTTTGAGATACGGAGACCAGTACTGAACACAATACTCCAGGTGCGGTCGCACCATGGAGCGATACAACGGCATTATAACATCCGCACACCTGGACTCCATACCCTTCCTAATAACACCCAACATTCTATTTGCTTTCCTAGCCGCAGCAGCACACTGAGCAGAAGGTTTCAGCGTATCATCGACGACGACACCCAGATCCCTTTCTTGATCCGTAACTCCTAACGCGGAACCTTGCAAGACGTAGCTATAATTCGGGTTCCTCTTACCCACATGCATCACTTTGCACTTGTCAACATTGAACTTCATCTGCCACTTGCACGCCCATTCTCCCAGTCTCGCAAGGTCCTCCTGTAATCGTTCACATTCCTCCTGCGACTTGACGACCCTGAATAATTTTGTGTCATCGGCGAATTTAATTACCTCACTAGTTATTCCCATCTCTAGGTCATTTATAAATACATTAAAAAGCAACGGACCCAGCACAGACCCCTGCGGGACCCCACTAACTACCCTCCTCCACTGAGAATACTGGCCACGCAATCCTACTCTCTGCTTCCTATCTTTCAACCAGTTCTTAATCCATAATAATACCCTACCTCCGATTCCATGACTCTGCAATTTCTTCAGGAGTCTTTCGTGCGGCACTTTGTCAAACGCCTTCTGAAAATCCAGATATACAATATCAACCGGCTCCCCATTGTCCACATGTTTGCTTACCCCCTCAAAAAAATGCATTAGATTGGTGAGGCAAGACTTCCCTTCATTAAATCCGTGCTGACTTTGTCTCATCAGTCCATGTTTTTGTATATGCTCTGCAATTTTATTCTTAATAATAGCCTCCACCATCTTGCCCGGCACCGACGTCAGACTCACCGGTCTATAATTTCCCGAATCTCCTCTGGAACCTTTCTTAAAAATCGGAGTAACATTGGCTACCCTCCAGTCTTCCGGTATTACACTCGATTTTAGGGACAGATTGCATATTTCTAACAGTAGCTCCGCAAGTTCATTTTTTAGTTCTATTAATACTCTGGGATGAATACCATCAGGTCCCGGTGATTTACTACTCTTCAGCTTGCTGAACTGACCCATTACATCCTCCAAGGTTACAGAGAATTTGTTTAGTTTCTCCGACTCCCCCGCTTCAAATATTCTTTCCGGCACCGGTGTCCCCCCCAAATCCTCCTCGGTGAAGACCGAAGCAAAGAATTCATTTAATTTCTCCGCTACGGCTTTGTCCTCCTTGATCGCCCCTTTAACACCATTTTCGTCCAGCGGCCCAACCGACTCTTTGGCCGGTTTCCTGCTTTTAATGTATCTAAAAAAGTTTTTACTATGTATTTTTGCTTCCAACGCTAATTTCTTCTCAAAGTCCTTTTTTGCCCTCCTTATCTCCGCTTTGCATTTGGCTTGGCATTCCTTATGATCTATCCTGTTACTTTCAGTTGGTTCTCTTCTCCACTTTCTGAAGGATTGTTTTTTGGCTCTAATGATTTCCTTTATCTTACTGTTTAGCCACGCCGGCTGACGTTTAGTCTTTTTTCCCTTTTTTCTAATACGTGGAATATATTTGTCCTGAACCTCCAGGATGGTGTTTTTAAACAGCATCCACGCCTGATGCAAGTTTTTTACTCTGCGAGCTGCTCCTTTCAGTCTTTTTTTCACCATTTTTCTCATTTTGTCGTAATCACCTTTTCTATAGTTAAACGCTAGCGTACTTGATTTCCTAGTTTCACTTCCTTCAATGCCAATATCAAAACCGATCATATTATGATCACTGTTATCAAGCGGCCCTCGTATCGTTACCCCCTGCACTAGATCATGAGCACCACTAAGGACTAAGTCTAGTATTTTTCCTTCTCTTGTCGGCTCCTGAACTAGCTGTTCCATGAAGCTGTCCTTGATTTCATCAAGAAATCTTATGTCCCTTGCGTGTACAGATGTTACATTACCCCAGTCTATATGCGGGTAATTGAAATCCCCCATTATTATTGTGTTGCCCAGTTTGTTTGCGTCCCTGATTTCCTTTAACATTTCCGCATCCGTCTGTTCGTCCTGGCCAGGCGGACGGTAGTACACTCCTATCACTATCCTTTTCCCCTTTGCACATGGAATTTCAATCCACAGTGATTCCAAGGAGTGTTTTGCTTCCTGCAGAATTTTCAATCTATTTGATTCAAGGCTCTCGTTAATATACAATGCTACCCCTCCACCAATCCGATTCACCCTATCACTACGATATAATTTGTACCCCGGTATGACAGTGTCCCACTGGTTATCCTCCTTCCACCAGGTCTCAGAGATGCCTATTATATCTAATTTTTCATTTAGTGCAATATATTCTAACTCCCCCATCTTATTTCTTAGGCTCCTGGCATTCGCATATAGACATTTCAAACTATGTTTGTTGTTCCTAAGTACATCATGCTTAGTACTTGACAGTATTAATTGGCAATCTTTTGTCTGATTTTTATTGTTATTTAAAGATACCCGATCTACTACAATCTCTTTTGCAACCTCACTATCAGGATACTCTATCTTCCCTGTTATGGTGATATCTTTGAAAGATACCTTATCCCGAACCATGCTCTTTTGAGCGACTGTCGGCCTTCCCCCCATTTCTAGTTTAAAAGCTGCTCTATCTCCTTCTTAAACGCCGATGCCAGCAGCCTGGTCCCACTCTGGTTAAGATGGAGCCCATCCTTTCGGAATAGGCTCCCCCTTCCCCAGAATGTTGCCCAGTTCCTAACAAATCTAAAGCCCTCCTCCCTGCACCATCGTCTCATCCACGCATTGAGACTCTGGAGCTCTGCCTGTCTCTTGGGCCCTGCGCGTGGCACAGGTAGCATTTCAGAAAATGCTACCCTGGAGGATCTGGATTTCAGCTTTCTACCTAAGAGCCTAAATTTTGCTTCCAGAACCTCTCTCCCACATTTTCCTATGTCATTGTCATTGTCCTTGTCACATTGTTTCTTCACCTTTAGATCCTCAGACACCAACACCCCAAGTCTGTCTCCTACTAATCTCTCCCCTCCTATCCGGTATCTCTCATCTGGGTTTCTGCACCCCAAGTGCATCACTCTGCACTTCTTGGCATTAAATTTTAACTTTTTATCTATCACCAGTAAATTATTATTTTTACTTTCCCTGTCTTTAAACATATATTTATTTTAATTTTTTTGGTTCTCAGTGTAAATAAAGTGCATATCACTTGAGGTGCAGAATCACATTTTACTGCACAATATGATCATCTATCATTGCACCAACCTCCTTCCTCCTATCTTTTGTCAAAAACGTTTTTTTTTTAATTTTAATAATATTTTGATAGGTTACTATCAGGCTCATTTTCGAAAGAGATGGACGTCTATTTTTCAACATAAATCGAAATATGGGCATCCATCTCCCAGGGACATCCAAATCGCTATAATCGAAACCCGATTTTGGACGTCTCCAACTGCAGTCCATCACAAGGACGTCCAAATTTCAAGGGGGTGTGTCGGAGGCATGGTGAAGGCAGGACTTGGGCATGCCTAAGACTTGGACTCTTTGAGCCATAATTGAAAAAAAGCAAGGACATCATAAAGTAAAACTTAGGTGTTTTCACCCGGACATGCTTTGTTTACGAATAAGGCACAAACAGGTGCCCAAAATGACCAGATGACCACCGGAGGGAATCGGGGATGACCTCCTGTTACTCCCCCAGTGGTCAGTAACCCCCTCCCACCCTTTAAAAATATTTTGTGCCAACCTCTATGCCAGCCTCAGATGTCATACTCAGGTCCATAACAGCGCATGCAGTTCCCTGGAGCAGTTTTAGTGGGTGCTGCAGTGCACTTCAGACAGGCGGACCCAGGCCCATACCCCCCCCCCACCTGTTACATTTGAGGAGGAAACAGCGAGCCCTCCAAAACCCACCAGAAACCCACTGTACCCACATATAAGTGCCCCCTTTCATCTGTAAGGGCTATGGTAGTAGTGTACAGTTGGGGGTAGTGGTTTTTTTGGGGGGCGGTTTGGGGGGCTCAGCACACAAGGTAAGGGAGCTATGTACATGGGAGCAATTTATGAAGTCCACTGCAGTGCCCCCTAAGGTGCCCGGTTGGTGTCCTAGCATGTCAGGGGGACCAGTGCACTACAAATGCTGGGTCCTCCCACATCCAAATGGCTTGCATTTGGACGTTTGTAACTTTGGACGTCTTTGGTTTCAAAAATTGTCGGAAGTCAAAGACACTTCTAAATGCAAGGACGTCCAAATCTAAGGACGTCCTTGGATTTGGACGTCTTTGACGGTATTTTCGAAACAAAAGATGGACGTCCATCTTTTTTCGAAAATATGGTTTTCCCCGCCTCTGGATTTGGACATTTTACAAAGATGTCCAAATCCAAACTTAGACGTTTCTTTTGAAAATGCCCCCTCCACGGGGCTCATTCTCAAAAAAGTCCAAAAAGTGGCTTAAATCAGGAGGCCGCTTGGCTGGCCAATAAGCCGATAAGAATTAAGAACTGTAAGTGATCAAATGTATTAACTGCGATTATTTTTGTGATTACGGTTAATGAATTGGTGTGCTCATCGTGCATTAATTGCAATTCATGTGCATCCTTAATAATGATGTGATGTGAGTCTTTTTGTTCAGTATATGTTCTCTTTCTGAAACTGAGCTTCACCATTCTGTGCTCAACAGCTGCTCTCATAGTCTGTTATGGGATGCAGCCACTTGCACAATATATATTTTACCAGAGGTGTACATATTAGAAAAGAAGAAAGAGGCAAGCAGCAGAACCATTAAATAGTATATATATATATATAACTTTCTCGATGTTTTTTTATTTCAGTTTTCTGAAGAACTTTGAACTCCTGCATTGGAACCATACCATACCATCTGTGCCAGGTCAGTACACATTTAAACTTTGGTACAAATCTTTTACAACATTTTGCCAGCAAAATTCAATGTAGAAGACAAAGTACTGAGGTAAATGCTTATTTCATTGTACTCCGTCCTGACGCACTTTAGTGGTAAGGGCAGTCTAGTAAGTTTTAATAAAATGAAAAATGGTCTTGTTTGATAGATTCCCACCAAGCGGGCTTCATTAAGGGACGTAATTCAGTGAGTAATGTCCGCAGGCTGTTGGGTGCAATTTCTGCTATTCAGACAGGGGAGGTGGATGCTCTTTTGGTGAATTTTGATATCGAAAAGGCATTTGACCATGTTTCTTGGCCTTACTTGTGAGCTGTTTTACACCAATTTGATTTTGAAGGGAGTTTTCTAGTGATGATATGATTACTTTATTGTTAACCCTGAGCACAGGTACCATTAAATGGAGTCCTTTCTGCGCCCTTTGATGAGCAGAGGGGGACATGCCAGGGGTGCCCCTTATGCCCCCTTTTGTTTATACTTTGCATGGAGCTCCTGGCATGTCGACTACTTCATAACAGGCATGTAAGGGGAATTCTGGTGGGGGATTCCAGCTTTACGTTAGCTTTGTTTGCAGATGATTTATTGACAACATTCACAGAACCTTGTATCTCTCTTCCTCGGACCTTAGAGCTTCTTGCGGAGTTTGGCCAGATGTCAGGATTATGGATTAATGTAGATAAATCTCAGGTCCTTAGTTTGTCTGAGAATTTGGAGCACCGCTGGGGAGATCCCTTCCCTCTCCAGTGGGCAAGACAATCAATAAAATATCTGGGCCTCAACATCCTAGAAATTTGTCACATTTGCACTGCGCTAATATTGGACCTCTTTTGAAAGTGACTGGGAGGCTCTGTGGATGTTGGAGTTCATTGCCAGTTTCACTAAGGGGTAGAATACTTGTTAAAAATGATTATGTTAGCGCTCACTCATGGAATGGTTTACCAAAATTTGTAAAATCTATTCAAGATCATTTGTCCTTCAGAAAATTTCTAAAGACCCTATTATTTGGAAATGCTTACGCTAAAGACCCACCTAGCATCTCTAACTTCTGAACTGCTGCAGTCAGAACGACATATTGAACTCTATTACTCTTTTTCCTTTTCCTCTCCTTTGCTGTTACTCACTAATCTTTTTAACTTCAAAATATTTGATTGTTTGCTGAATTGATGTAAGCCACATTGAGCCTGCCCGTGGGTGGGAAAATGTGGGATATAAATGCTATAAATAAATAAATAAATTATCCTACCAAAGTGGTTATATGTTCTCCAACATTTACCCTTAATATTGAAAACAAAGGATTTGAAGCTGTGGAACAAAATCCTCTTTCAAATTTTTGTGGTCCAATAAGAAACTGAGGCTAGGAGTAGCCTAGTGGTTAGTGCAGTGGACTTTGATCCTGGGGAACTGAGTTCAATTCCCACTGCAGCTCCTTGTGACTCTGGGCAAGTCACTCAACCCTCCATTGCCCCTGGTACAAAATAAGTACCTGAATATATGTAGACCACTTTGAATGTAGTTGCAAAAAAAACCTCAGAAAGGCAGTATATCAAGTCCCATTTCCCTTTCCCTTTTCTCAGCTTGGCTTACTTTATAGAGAGGATGGTCTGGGTCTGACAGACTTGAAATATTACAATGTTGTAAATAATATGCGTCAAGTAAGAGACTGGATTTTTCACACCTCCATTTTATAGTGATATTGAATATGAGGGACAATTTTGTGATAACCTATCTCCTACTTATTTAATCCGTGCTTGGACACTGGCCGTCCCAAAATTCTTGAGGAAACATGATTTGTTGCGGGCACTGTGTTGGGCCTGGTATCATTTCAGGAAATGTTATGGCTTTATGGCAATAAGTTCCTGATCTTTGCCAATTTTGGATAATGCAGACTTCCCTCCTGGACAATCGCCAGCGTGCTTTGGGGAATGGGCATGGCAGAAGATAATAAGACTCCAACATGTTATTGGTGAAGAAGATGAGGTGGGGCTGATTATCTTGTCCTCTGCTGAGTTTAAAAGGATCTGTGACCTTTTGAATTGTCCTTGGTATTATTATCTGCAACTATGACATTATGCAGATCTTTCCCAGCCGCATTTACAGACTCTGATTTTGATGATATCTGGCCGATGCCAGCAGTAACAGAGGGACTTCAGCGACATCATTATTTTGCTTTGATGAAACGCTGAGGCCTCCATCCGTTTTATCAAGTAGTTGCTTTGTGGATAACAGATTTTGGATATCAGGATATTAATCTATTTCTACGTAGTTTACAGACTGTCTCTCAATTGGCGGGGAGTATTCAATTACAAGAACTCCATTACAAATTTCTTTTGAGAATGTACATTCATCCATCCAGGGCTCTGAAGATGGGATGTCCTACTTGATGGATCCTTTGTTAAATGTGGCATTCCTGATTCCTCTTATAAACATTATTTTTGAGATTGCTAACATAGTCAAAATCATGCAAATGAAGCCATTTCCTATTCCCTCCAATGCTCGGAGAACAGCACACAGAACAAGGGCGCCCTTACCTCTGCAAACCCTATGCCAGCACAGTTACCGATCTTTCAGTAGAGGAGAGAGAAGATATGCACAGGATTGTAAAATAAGTAATGAACTTTAGTCTGGTTCTTTTACCTTCCCAAATCTGTGCTCTGGTGACCTCCTCACTCCCTGCACCCCATGCGTGACCTTAACCCGCGCTAGCAGAGAATTTCACAGTCGTCCCAACCTCCAGGAAGGGAGTCTTGTTTGAAAACTACAACATCAACTTGTCTCCCTGCTCCCGGCCTATCTGTGGATCTTTCTCCTCTTGTGCACATGCCCAGGCACAATTCCTCCCCCTTAACTTCTTAATGGTCAACGCTAACAGTGCGCCTATATTTGCATATCATTAGCTTTGAGCATTTGGAAGTTGTTTTGCCGTGCTATTTTTCCAGCACTGTTCTCTACAGCTCTTTGAGCATTGGGGTCTCAGTAACTGCATACGAATGCCCTGATGTGCAAAACTCCGGCGCTGTGCGGACTAGCTCCAGAAAAATAGCGTTGGAACAGTGTGGCAAAGCAACTTCCTAATGCTCAATGCTAATGATGTGCAAATATAGGCTCGCTGTTAGCGTTAACCATTAGGAAGTACCATTAGGATTGTACCTGGGCGTGCGCACAAAAGCTGTGCAGTGGAGCAGGGAGTGGGACAGGATTTGCATTGTTTAGCCAACTGAAGAGGCGGTAGTTTAAGACAATGAGATACACACTTACATTGGGACATTTCCCATAACTTTCACCTAGGCGGCATGGAAAAGGGGTAGGTAGGGTTGGGTGGTGGAGAGGTGAAGGCTTTCATGGAAGAGTGCAACTGACCTTCTTGCAGAAACACCGTGAGGTCCTTTTGTTTCCTCCAAAGTTCCATGCTGGAATTTAAAAAAAGCCAAGAAACGTCTTGTTTGGCATCAAGGGGAATCAGGTCGCATCGGACCAAAACGGACCTGATCCAAGTGGACACGTTTCGGACACCCTAACACTGGCGTAGGGTTTCCAGCAGTGGGGTGCCCTTGTTCATGAGAGCTGTTCTTTGAGCATCGGAGGGAGTAGAAAATGACCCCATTTACATCATTTCGACTACATTAACGTGCAATGGAATGGAGGAGTGGCCTAGTGGTTAGAGCACCGGTCTTGCAACCCAGAGGTGGCCAGTTCAAATCCCACTGCTGTTCCTTGTGACGTTGGGCAAGTCACATAACCCTCCGTTGCCTCAGGTGCAAACTTAGAATGTGAGCCCTCCTGGGACAGAGAAATATCCAGTGTACCTGAATGTAACTCACCTTGAGCTACTCCTGAAAAGGTGTGAGCAAAATCCAAATCCCAAAAAAATTAGCACTGATTGTTGCTGAGCTCTTTGTTTGCCAAGGTAAGGGCCTCTGAGAATTGTGCACTGCTAAATGCAGGCGCTAGTCCGGTGCTAATGGTACATTTGCTTCTGAGCATCGGGGCCTTATAGAAGGGAAGGGGTGGGTGACCTACACTGGAGTGCCATAGGTTGACTGGCAAGAAGCAATGAAAAGCTGCTGTGCCAGTCACCATACTCCCTCTAGTCCAGAGCTTCCCAAACAGTGGGTTGGGGCTCCAAATGGAGACACAAGACTCATGTTTGGGGTTACAACCTGGGTGGGCTCTCTATAGGTGCATCATGCACTTCTGTATGTATGTGGGGGTGGGGGGGGGGGGTCACACAGTTTTATTTGGCCATAATCATGGGGTCACATCCACAAAAAGATTGGTAACTATTGCTTTAGTTTCTGGCTACACAGCAAGAGTTTAGACCCAAATAAAAATAATTCAGATCACAGTATGGGAAACGATAACTTTTAAATAATGTGAATGAATTAAAATAAGTAATATCTTGAGAAGGCCTTTATGTCATATGACCCACATGTTTTTGATGAACAGCATTAGCCAATTCAAAAACATATGTCCACAAACATAAACGTATTTTTTTTTAAAGATCCTTCAGATGGGAGCGGGAATCATCCTACAGTAGATCAAACAGCTCCTTCAATTCCCAAATTCCTCATTGGTCCTAAGAATAAGTGCCAAAAAGTGTCCAAATCTCTTAAACAAAATCTCTGTAGTGTTTCAACTCAAAAACAAATACAACACAGTCACGTTACTTATAAGATGACGATTTACAGATGTTCTTCCAGCACAAACATAGATCTGACCAAAATCCAACACATGGTGCTGGGTTTCACACTCCCTTTGTACTTCAGTGATTCTGTTAAAAAAAAAAAAAAAGTATTCAAAATGTTCTAGTCCATGAACTGGAAACACTCTAAACTATCAGTTGCAGTAACTCCATAGAACCACTACTCGGTTAGATCCAAGGAGGTTTTAGGATAGGAGACAGCATATTATCAAAAAGTTGAACCTGTCTCCCCCGTGCAACCGTCATATTGTGTGACCTCAAACATTCGCAGATGCTATTGAAAACAATAGCAAACTTGTAAGGTTTATGATTGTGGTTTTTTTTTTTATTTGTCAGCTTTTTTATTTATTTGAAAGCTTCCTATATGTAACCTAAGGTTTGTTTGGTTTTTTTTTACCTCTTTGGGGGGGGGGGGGGGGAGGTCCCCACAACTAGGCCCTGAGGCTCAGGCAGAGCTGGTGCCTTTCTTAAAGCTGCCCCCTACAGAAAGAGAGCTCCCGTGGCCCCAGGCCTCCCTCAGAAGTAAAAACAAAACAAAAAAACCCTTGGGTTGCATATCAGAAGCTTTCGAATAAACCTCACACACACACACACACACACACACACACACGCGCATAGGCAGTCATAAACCTCACAAGTTTGCTATTGTTTGGGGTCACATATTATGGCGGGAAGCTCCAGCCACTGGTTTCAGCCCACAGAATGGGCTGGATAGGCTCCTTCTGTCTCCTGTCGTAAAACCTTCTTGGTTAGATAATCAATCTACATAAGAAACAAACATGGCCTCTGAGCATTCTTTAGAGTTCAGTTCCAATCACATGCACATCTCTCAGCAATTACATCAAATCAAAGACATCCAATTAAATTCCTCATTCATACCATTTGGGTAAACAGAATGCAGGGTGAAAGTCTAGCAACGTTCCTGATAATTTTTGAAGTTATCACAATCTCCCAATTCAGATGTTAGAAGGGTTATGATCAACAATGTGCCACCTAATGTCTTCACTTAGTTACCCGTGGAGCAGATAATGCCACCATGGGCAGGCTGCTTTTATGTTTGTTCAGACTCGACTGAATGATCATCTTCGTGTGCCCCACATAAATATACCTGCAAGGATAAATGATCATATATATGTGGAAGTACAATCTGTATTAGAGTGGGCCATTAACCTCGACCCAGAGCCCTAAAGTGTCGGTTAAAAAAAACAAATTATCTGTTTTTGCCCGTTAATTACTTTATTTGGAAGTTATCTGGTCAATTGATTTATTTGGAAGTTATCTGGTCAGTATTCATCTGACCGTGGTCAGTGTTTTTTAAGAGGCTGTTGCTGGCTAAATTAGGCCTCCATATTCAATGCCAGGCTGTGTTTGGGCACCAGCATTACATAGCAGCGTCTGATACTGTCAGACCACTAGCTCTTGAGTCACAGCCAATATTTATCTGGGACCTGCATACATATGTGGATCCTGCACTTGTTCTTGAAAATGTTTCAACTGAGCCCTTTGTAGATACGGATCCAGCAGCTGTTGTCTGTTCTAGCCTCACCCACTCAGATGGTAGCATATTTTGAAACTGTTCCAACAGCCACCATGGTGTCATCCTACCACACTACGTCCTTGACTCCTTCTACCATGCCACCAGAGACCGTCTTATCATCTGCTCTCACGATTCCAATTGTCTCCACATTGCCCATCGTGTCCAGTCATGCTGCTGCCGCCACCACCACTGCCATACCGCCTGAACCTCTGGTTGTAGCAGCAGAAGAAATGGATTCTGCCAAGACTCTGCAGGATCCTTTGGAAGAACAGCCAGAGGATTACAGATACAACAGGAACAATGTGACCACAGAGCAGCTGCTGTCCGTAGTCATGAGCTTGCAGAAGAAAGTAAAAGTTCTGCAGCAGTGGCATCGCCGGCATTGCTCTAAGCTTGGAAACTATGGAGGGTATCGTGGAGCAGCTGAGGAAGAAGAACTTGTTTTCGGAGGAGAAGCTGAAGCTTTTGGAGATGGTAGGTTGATGTATGTGATTAGAATTTTTATACATTTTTGTGTACTGAAATTTACATGCCATACGGATCCTGGTGAAAACTGGATTTATTTTCAGGTTGTATGATACATTGGTCTAGTGCAGGGGTTCTCATTCTGAACTCTGGGACGCACCCAGACAGTTAGATTTTCAGGATATCCATAATGAATGTGCATGAGATAAAATTTGTGTACAATGCATACAAATAGTTAAGCTCTGGAACTCTTTGCCGGAGGAGGTGGTAACAGCGGTTAGCGTATCTGGGTTTAAAAAAGGTTTGGACAAATTCCTGGAGGAAAAGTCCATAGTCTGCTATTGAGACAGACATGGGAAGCAACTGCTTGCCCTGGGATTTGTAGTATGAGTGTTGCCACGATTTGGGTTTCTGCCAGGTACTTGTGACCTGGCTTGGCCACATTTTGGAAAACAGGATACTGGGCTAGATGGACCATTGGTCTGACTCAGTATGGTTACTGTTATGTTCTTATGTTGAATATTGTCTGGGACCCACATTAGTGGAGTTTCCATGTCCCCACTCCAACCTCCCTCAGTGAGCTACAATCCCCCTCCCAACACCCCTTGTGCTTGAGGGATTGGGAGGGAGATTGGAGCTGGCATCAGTGGCATGAGAGGGTTGGGAGGGAGAGTGCAACTGGTGTGGGGGGGTTGGGAGGGGATTTCAGGAAATGGGAGGGGGATTGGAGCTCGCTGGGGGGTGTTGGGAAAGGGATTGGAGCAGGTGCAGAGGATGGTTGGGAGAGGTATTGGAAGTGGTGCAAGGGGGGGTATTAAGGGAGTAGAGCTAGTGTGGGGGGTTGGGAGAGGGATTGGAGCTTGCTGGGGTGGTTGGGAGACAGATTGGAGCTGGTGCAAGGGGGGTTGGGAAAGGGATTGGAGCTAGTGTCGGGGGTTGAGAGGAGGATCAGAGTGCGCCAGGGTGAGAGGGAGGGCTGGACAGTGTGCACTGCAGGCTGGTGCCTGGATGTTGTGCAGGTAGCAGTCAATATTCAGTGCTGGCACCTGCATAGCTAAGTGACCAAAGTTAGGACTTCTATTTCTACGATCCCATTTGGTCGCTTAGCTACATGGCTACTGGCACTGAATATTACCGGCACTCACATAGCTGCCAATTCTTCTCTGACTCCACTGTTGGAACACCCCTGACCAGTCCACTTTTAAAATGGCCAGTTGGAGCTAATATTCATCAGCACTGCCCAGTTAATTGCTGCTGAATACCAGCGGCTGGGCGGGCGCAAATGAGTTAAGAGCCTCCTGCCCATTTAAATCGCTGGTATATTTTTCTGTCAGCAGTCATATTCCCCTTGGTTTCTTTTGTTTTCTGAATCTGCACCCAAACATTCTTTTGATTTGTTTTGAGTGTAAGAATATCAACTGGTGAAATGTCAGAGCTGCTGCCAAAGACATGATGAGAACAAAATAATATACAGCAAATGCAATTATACTGATATTTAAATTCCGGCAGAAGAAGCATGAGGATCTTTTGAGATTGTACTGCAATTCCTCATCTCAGTAGTGAGGGTTTCTTTCAACAGCTGCTGTTCTCTATGATCATTTATGCTTAATTTTAATACATGTGCATAAGGACATAAGAATTGCCATATTGGATCAAAGCAAAGGTCCATCAAGCCCACTATCCTGTTTCCTGTAGTGGTCATCCAGCTCACAGGTACCTGGCAGGGTCTCAAAAGGTAAATAGATTCTATGCAGCTTACCCTCAGGGATAAGCAGTGCAATTCCGGTAATAATGGCTTATAGAGTTAAAATGAGTCCAGTCCTTCTCTAAAGCCAGCTACACCAACCAGTTTTACTACATCCTCTAGCAATAAATCCCAGAACTTAATTATGGGCTAAGTGGGAAAAAAATATATTTTTCCGATTGGTTTTAAATGTATTACTTTGCAACTTCATGTCTTGTCCCCTAGGCTTTGTACTTTTTGCAAGAGTAAAGAATCAATTTATGTTTATCCATTCCACTGCACTCGGAATTTTATAGACCTCTATCATGTTTCCCCTCAGCCATCTCTTCTGCAGACTGAAGAACCTCTAGTAGCCTTCCTTGATAGGGAAGTTGTTCCATCCTTTTTATCATCTGGTTGCCTTTCGCTGTACATTTTCTAATTCAGCTATATCTTTTTTTCTTTATTTATTTATGTATTTATGTATTTGCTGCATTTGTATCCCTCATTTTCCCACCTATTTGCAGGCTCAATGTGGCTTACATTATGTTACAAAGGCGGACACCATTAACAATATAAAATATTGTTGCAAATAAGGTACAAAGAATAACAGGTAAATTAGAAGTAATAAGTAAGTAATTCAGAATATGTGAGTGGGAGTAAGACAAGGTATAATGTTCAGTAATGATAGTGTGGATTAAAGTGTCTAAATTAAGAGAGTTCAGTATTGGCTAGTACTGATGTAGATTAGTCAAGACATTATGGAGGATTCTCTTTGTAAGTCTCTTTGAAGAGGTAGGTTTTTAGTAATTTTCGGAAGGTTGCCAGATCACGCGTTGATTTTATGGTGTTAGGTAGTTTATTCCATAGTTGCGTACAAGAGATGCATCAACCAAAACACGTTTCTCAAGATGCTGTTGCACCACAGAGTGGTACAGAGGCATTATGATATTCTCCGCTTTGTTCTCCTTTCCTTTGTAAATAGAATGGGAATTAAGATTCGTGGCTGCCACTGTGCACTGAGCAGAGGCTTTCAACATATTATCCACAATGATGCCTAGATGGAACGTAGCATCATGCAGCTGTAGTCTCTTATATCTGGGGCTTTATCTATAACCTAATTTTTACCTCTAAGGATTGCTGGATATCGGGACATTTTTTATGGTCTGATAGGAAAAGTGTAAGAAATGAGATGTCCTCATCATACTTTACTGTTATCTAGCTGTCATGCTTTGGATGCACTAAAACTGGGGCAACATCTTGATCTTAGGTTTAATATGTTTACTATGTTATATATCTAATCTATTTTTTTAAAATCCTGGTATGCTATTTGCCCCCATCTTGTCTTGTGGCCAAGTGTTCTACAGATTAGTTATGTATTGTATTATTAGCTATGCTAGACAGTTTTCCAACTTCCAGTTGTGGCCAAGATTCTGGAGGCTTGTGTGGTGCAACAGACAGGGAACCACTTGGAAATAATTGATACCTTGACTGTGTCCAGTCAGGGCCTGACCTGTTTAGCATGGAGTCTCTTCTGGTGGCCCTCTTAAATTATGTGAGAATGGCATTGGATTGAATTAGGATTAGGAATTACACTGTCTCCTCAGTCAATCTTCTCCTCAGTCAATCTTCTGCCTTCCAGATGGTTAATCACCAAAGTTCACTGAAAATGGGATTCTGTGACCTAGCAGTAGGGACGTAGCAACAGGGGGAGGGACCTTGGGGTCCTGCGCTGCCTCCCTCATTTGTGGTTGGGACCTCTGGCTGGCAGGGGTCCCCATGCCTCACCAGTGGAAGTGCTCCTCCACTAGCGACCACCACTGCCACCTCACTGGGCCTCCCCCCCCCCCCCCCCCCCCGCCACGCATGCACAGTTTTTGCTAAACTGAGCATGCGCAAGGGGCGGGGCTCTCTCCCATGCATGCTGAGTTTTGCAGAAACTGAGCATGCGCTGGAGGTGACAATATTTGGTGTCCCCCCACCTTATGCTCTGGTACTCCTGAAATCCAAGGTCTGGTTTCATGCCTGCCTTGTGGTAGGTTGGTTGCATTCCTTCCTCCCTAGGAAGAACTGCTCAGAAGCTTTGTATCTCTACTGTGGTGTCATACGGGGCCATCTTTATCCCACATGTTTTTTTTTTTAACATTTATGTTTGTCCATTAGATGGTATTATTAGATTTGGAGTCAGTTGTTATATTTATATATACACACACACATACAGAGGATATACCAATTCTTATTTCCAAAGGAGGAGACAGAGTTCATATGTTGAAGAACCTAAGTATGTGCTTCGAGCAGTAAGTTTTTAGCTAAATTTCAATACACTGAAGGCTCATATTGATAGGACGGATTTTGTAGGTAGGCCATGAGATGGTTCCAACAATGGGTGCAGAGTGTACTTTTATTTTAGTGTCAAAATCCCATTTCTAAAGGAGGTGAGACGACTGGGAATTATTTTCAAAGTAGCACTCATTTTAGAACCTTGGGTAACAGCCAGGGGCGTAACTAGGTGGGGTCACAGGGGCATGGGCCCCCGCAGATTTAGCCCTGGCCCCCCTTCTTTTACCCCCGCCAACCCTCCCCTGCCACATTCGACTCCCCCGTTTCTACTGTCAGGTACCTTTGCTGGCGGGGATCCCCAACCCCCGCCAGCCGAAGTCCTCTTCAGCGCTGGTCTCCGGCGCGTTGCTGATCTGGATTCTGTGACTGTGAGTCCTGACGTCCTGCACGTAGGAACGTGGAGGAGTCAGGACTCACAGAAACAGAATCCAGCTCAGCGAACGCGCCGGACTCGGAGACTGACGCTGAAGGGATCTTTGGCTGGCGGGGGTTGGGGACCCCCACCAGCAAAGATACCTGGCAGTGGCAGGGGAGAGTTGGCAGTGGCGGGAGGGGGGTTGAAATGGACGGGGGAGGGGCGCCGCTGCCGGGGGGGGGGGGTCGGCGGCACTGGGGGGGCTAAAATGTGCCCCCTTACCTCGGGCTCTGGACCCCCTCCCGCCGAAGTCTGGCTATGCCCCTGGTAAGAGCATTGGTCAAAAGGGCCAGTACTGGTTGTGAATGGTATGACCAGGGCATTCTTATTGAAGACCACAAGATTTAACGAACAGTAATGCAGGCAGCAATGTGCCACTTCTGTGTGTGGTTATTTTATTTTATATATATTTATGGTTATTTTTTCTTATGTGCTAGGTAAGCTGCTTCGAACTTTAGATAGACAATATAGAAAATGTCTGGAATAATTCAATTTGACACAACTTTGTATAAACCCTGTTATTTTTTCACCATGCTAGAGAATCCTAGCTTTTCAGATACCTTCTTGTAGGGAAGTTGTTCTGTTTATCAGCTTAATGTAAGGATGCTGAGATCTCCTGCCTGGGCGCTGGTGGTGATGGGGAGAGAAGTGACATGGATGTTGGCTGCTGCTGGCGTTCTTGAGAGGTTTTCTTGGCATGGTACCACCGTGTCTTCCTATAAGTATTACTCTGCTTTAGTAGTGGTGGGCAAAAAGATCATGGTCACAAACCAAAGCCCTGCACTTAATCTATACCCTTACTACTGGGCCACAATTTGTTGATCAAAGCAGTTAGAGGTCCTTTTTCTAAGCTGCAGTAAAAAGTGGTCTTAGTGCACCCTTGCATGGGTTTTTACCACAGTCGTAAAATAGCTGATTTTCTACCTGGGGCTAATGTTGCTATTAAAAAAAATGACTGCGTGAGTACTTAGCACCACTCATTTTGTAGGTGATAAAAACTAATGCGATAATCTTGCGCTAATGTGGAGGCGGTAACTATTTAGCGCATAAACGCCCACTCCCCCCCCCCCCAAATACAAATATTTTATAACACCAGGATTAGCATGCACTGATTTGACAGTTGTCACCTGAGCACATCCTGTCTAGTGCAGCTTAGTAAAAGGGCCCCTGAGTCTCTTATATCTGGGGCTTTGTTATATTTAACCAAATTTTTACCAAGTTGTTTTAATCTGTTCAGGGATCGCAATCTGACAAACCCTGCTAGACTGTCAATGAGGCTGGTTTTCCTGTTCATGACCACATTTAATTTTGGCATAGGTGAGGGAGCTGGAGCTTTAATATAAGCAAAAGACCTTGGCCACTTCTGATCTGTCTACAAATATTGTGCAGTACTGAGGGGCCGATACACTTATGTCCCCAGAAAGAACTGCCTGCTATTTTCACCCTGGTAAAAATTACTGAAGTGTAAATAGTGGGGACTCACTAAAGAAAGCACATGCAAATGAGCGGCACGGACTTTTACCATGCTGCTCGGTAGGAGAAAGTGCCAGGGTATGTGCATAGCAGTCAGTTGGTAAGCGTGGCTGCTATGTACATGCCCTGAACACGCCTCCACAGTGTTTCACACACATTCAGAGAGGGGGAGTAATGCTCCTACTCTGCCTGGCTCTCGTAAAGAACGAATGTGTTAATAATGATACAGAACAAACTGAGGAGGAAAGAAAATTATATATAGTGATTGGTTTAAGAAACGTCTGATCTGCAATAAACACTCACGAGTGACTATGCTTTTTCTGCCTCACAATAGCCAGACTTTTGGGTGAGGAGCATTCTTCTCCGATCAAGCGCTGATCAGGAAAAGAAAAGAAGTTATTTTTAATTTGTAGCTCCTTCTTGGGAGTGTTTGCATGCCCTGCTTGCAGTGCATAAAGCGAAATCAACTCCCCGGTGTTTTTTTTTGTTGTGGCGGGAGAAACACTTGGCAGGAGAGGACAGGAAGAACTTCTGCCAGGGAAGCTGTGTAAACCGGACAGGCTGAACAAGAAGAGAAGCTACAGGATCCCAAGAAGCTATTTATTTATTTATTTGTTTGTTTCATTTGTACCCCACATTTTCCCACCTATTTGCAGGCTCAATGTGGCTTACATAGTTCCTCTAACAGCTATGGCTGTTTCAGACCTCTTATACAATTTCTCTCAGTGAAGGTGGGCGGGTCTTTCTGTGCATCACTCTTAAACAGCTGTGCATCCTTTGGAATGCACATCTGAATGCTGAGAATATTATTATAATATATTAGCATATGATTCCCATTAGCTGCTACTTTGGACGGAAAACTGCCCACAGATCCTCTTTGTGCATTCATCACTGGATTCTCTTCTTGCTAAACCAGCTGAACGGATCAAAAAAAACACGTTGCTGGCCCAGTAAGTTTAGTGTATCGGGCCCCGAGTGTCTAGTTAGACTGGATTGACAGAAATCCTGTGTTTATAAGCTTCTTAGCAGCTGGTCTTTCATGCAGGCACTGGAAACACCAAATTAAAACTCTCCCTGAAAGTTGCTGACAGTGTCTGTTTAGTTTGAATAACTCTCAGAAGTGTTACATTTTATGGGCAACGGAGGGTTAAGTGACTTGCCCAGAGTCACAAGGAGCTGCAGTGGGAAATCAATAAATAGCATACCTTCAATCACACGATTAATTATTATTAAAATTTTTATCAAAATGCAGCCCTAAAATAAAGTGTATAATATTTCTTCTGGGTAACTGGATTGACTGGAGATTGTGTTAAACCTTAACTCCGTATTACAAACAGGGTCATAGTTTGATTTTAGCGTGCATTGTGATAGAAGAGTGAGGTGCAGATTTGCATACCTAATTTTGATGATGAGAATCAGGATTTCCTGCCTTGCAAAGTGCAGTTAATTTGGGGTGGCATGGGGACAGGCATTCGATGGTTAGCCAAGCTTGTGCTCAGTGTCTGTGCTGCTGGTTCTTCAGGCTGCAGAGTGCAGGGCAGACAGGATATTCCATTAGCTTTGGGAGCTTGCCTAGGAGTATATCAAATCCTTTATTTAAACAAAAACAAGCAAGTAACTTGACTCCTTGTCCTGTTCTCTTGCTGGGTAAATTGCTCTGCTGGATTCTGTGCAGAATGTGAAATCTTTTCCAAGATAAAATCTCAGGGGTCTAGGGCAGGATTAATCCAATTTTATGGGCTCTAGACAAGTGAGTTGTCCATCCCACTATCATAGGAGACTCTGTGGCTGCTGTGGGTGCTTGAGCACCCCCAATATTGAATAAATTCCTTGTATGTGTCCAGGGAGGGGTTATCTCCACTGGGGTGAGCACCCCAATAATTTAAAAAAGGTGGCTCCTATGCCCACTATAATGTATTTGTAAATTGCCCAGACCCCTAGCAAGAATTTCCCACCTTCTTCCTTTTCTCCATGATTCCAGCAAACATTCCCCTCCTTCCTCCCAGATCCCATAAAGCACCCCCACTTTTTACCCCAACCCCAGACCTCAGCAGGCATACTTCCTTCCCCTTCTCAAACCAGAATGAGCTCTATCTCTACCTCCCATGACTCCAGCAAGCAGTCTTTTAGGGTTATCATATGACTGTGTTTCCCCGGACACATCCTCCTTTCAAGAGTCACTGTCGGGCATCCGGGCGGTTATCTCCATGTTGACAGTTTGTCTGGTTTCCGGGCCCAAAACACATACACATACACATACATGCCAGTATTAATGAGGTCATGGTCACCTGATCTACTGGCACATGCATTTTGTGGCTGAGTCAGCTTGTGGCGTGTGAAGATCCTCCGTCCATCCTTCGTGCACTGCATGCAGTCCGGTCAACAGCCGCAGTAAAGAACACAGGAGGACTCGTCATGGTTGACGGACTCACTCAATCCTCGCTGCGCCGTCAAGTTTGCACTGTTACCACCTGACCTGCTGCAAGTCTATGACTGGACTGAGGGCCAGATGCACTAAACTTAACGAGCCATCAATGTGGTTTTTAAACTAGTTCTAGCCGGTTTAGCACACAAGTAGTAAACTGGGACATGCACAAAAGGTTCTCCGAGCCATTTTCCTGTCATGGTAGCAGCTAACGAAAACGGAATGCAAAGCTATTATAATGAGCTAATTACTATTATACTGTGCATGCAATGTGGTGCACTACCGTTTCTGACCCCATGCACAAAAGCAATCCATACCTTTACCGTGGAAATTTTAACGGGAGGTCTGGACCTGCCAGTTTTTCATTATCACAAGTAGGAGAATGGGAGAAACAAGGCAGGGAAGATGGACTACCAAAAAAACCCCGACTTACACACAGCTTCTTTGCGTATATGAAAGCTGTACCATGTTTCTTTTTCAAATGACATTTTACTGGCAAGAAATTGGGGGGGGGGGGGGGGGGGCAGTACCAAAATGTAAAGCATAAAAGTAATGGTGACTTACCAAGAATGCAAGGAAGACAAGGGTCCATCAAACAGTGTCTGTGGGAAACACTCAGGGCTTGGTTTCACCCCCAGCTGTTCTTGCTGCTTCCTTCTATTGGCCGGCTGACATCCTAGAACGCCCATCTCCCTGAAGATGGACTCTCATTGGCTGACTGCTGTCCCAACTCCTCCTCGCTGCAGGGCTTCCCTGATGACATCACTTTAGAGCTGTGAACTGATTGGATCCGAACTCCTGCTGTCCCCCTCCAGTAGTGAGTGGGTGGGACATCCCAGGCTGATGCTGTCCAATCGGTTTATCCCCTCTCTGTGGAGGGGGACACCAGGAAGTTAGCTCGGATCCAAGTGGGAATGCTGGCTATACTTCTACTACCACTACTAATTTCTATAGCAGTACTAAATGTATGCAGTGCTGTACACATTATATACATGTACTTTCTCTGTCCCTAGAGGGCTCACAATCTAAGTGTTTGCACAGAGGAGAGATAGGTTTTCTTGGTTTGTGTTTACAGCGTTTTCACTGCACAGTAAAGTCATAAAAAGTGAGCTACAAGCTTGAAATGCCAAAACAAAGCTGTTCATTTACTGGCATGATGAAAGCGAAATACCTGTGTTTTTATGCAGGTCAATATGGCTGGGAAGCGGAATGCATAACATGTAGTGGTGGGACTCACATTTCTGTTGAGCATATAGGTGCGCTTGATTTAGAGGTGCATGTCAGAATGTCGAAGCATCTTACCAATGTTCGGGGAGAAAGTTCGACTATGGAACTTACCGATTTTTTTCATAACACCGTGTTTCAAAATCGATGATTCTGTTTCGGCTCCTGAAGGAACATTGGCGTTTCATGCTGTTAAACATCATCATAGCCATAAATCAATGGACTGCAGTTGCAGGTTAGTAAAAACAATATTACCTGACTCCAACATTGAAACAAAACTAGAAGCAATTGTTAACAATGTGCTGGCTCCGCATTCCATTGATGTGGTGGTGAAAGCACTAAGCTGTGTATGCTATTGTAGGGTCACGACAGATGGCAGTAATCATGAGGCGTTTTCCAATTCTTATTTACTGCTTTGATTGGAAAATGATGGTTTACAGTCAAAACTCATTGACATGCATAGCACTCCAGATGAAACTGCAGAAACAATTTTGATACGAATTAAGAACAGCTTGGACAGACATCACTTATTTCGGAAGTGTATAGCCTTTGCAGGAGATAATTGTAATACTAATTTTGGAAGTGTCCATTGTAGGACTGCTGGCAAGAATGTGTTTGCTAATTTAAAGAAGGTGAAAGGAAAGAGCAGCGGCAATGATACGTCAGTTGGCATTGGCTGTCCAGCATGATACACTTAGTCCTGATATCAATTTACACTTTTCGAACTGAACATTTGAAAGAGTTCTGCAAGTTTGTTGAAGTGGAATATTGTCAGCTGCTTTATCACAGCAAGACTTGATGTAGCCTACCAATCCCAATGGCAATTCTCGTGAATATTTTTGTGGAACCACACTTGTAATCCAATTTTCTAAACTAGCTTTCCAATTATTCTGTTTATGCACAATCAAAGTTCATAGTCGCCTATATCTTTTAACAAAACTAATAGTGACCTCAGCAGTGCTCATTACTAATACCTGAATATTTTCAGGTATTACTAATGAGCACCACTGAGGTCACCATTAGTTTTGTCTTTGTATCCTGGCATCCTCCGGCTGTTGCAGATGTTTCCAACCTTGAAATCTTTCTTTTTGTCTCAAGAAAAGCCACCTGCTGTGATCTGAAATGTCTTTGAAAATAATCTGAGTGAAATTTACCTTTGGCAAATGCATTCACTGCTGAATGTGTTCCACTCACACATGAAAATAACTCACTACTGAAGGATATAAACTACCTTAAATCTGTTCAGTCTGTTCTCAGATGTCACGCACAAGACTGTTCCATGTCACTAAAGGTAAAGGAGTTGTTAATGAAGTTGTGTCAAGATGGACTGGATGAGCACTGTGATGCTTTTTGTTCACAAGTAGTCTTTGTGTACACCACATGTTTGCACTATTTGGAGATGTGGACCATGCCACTGGAGGAATTCACCATAGTTGTGTAGATGGTTTTAACTACAATTCCAGGTTGGGATGAAGTCGTTGCAACTGTGGTATATCTGAAAGAAAAGGAAACAGAAATTGACAATAGCAAATATTTCCATCAGTTCTGCAACTTGAAGAAATTTGTTGTCAAATCGAAATGGAAAAGACTTTGAAAAGTTATTGTTGCGTGAGAAATGGGTGACTTATTTAAACAGCTGCAAGACTGGGGAATGTTTCTCAGCACTTCTTATCACTGCAAAGTTTTTCTTTACGATTCCGTCACATAATGCTAACACTGAATGAATTTTTTCTTAATGCAGAGCCAGTGGACAAAGGACAGAAACACGTTGCTGGTTGAATCTGCCAAAGGAATTTTATTCATGCTCCACAACTTTAAGCATATGACGTGCAAAGGCTTTCACACATACCTCAGAAGCCAGACAAAGTTGCTTCGGGATATCCGCGCTTCTGATAAGTATGCTTGAGCTCAGACTCAGTCAAATTCAAACCCAGAAATATTAGAAAAGTAGATTGTCTATTGCTGTACTGTTTTCCCAATCCCAAATGCGCCATACTAGATTCTACTAAACACTGTGCTTTCTATTTCACAAAAAAAGTGAGGCCAGGAGAATGAGGATTCTGAAATGAAAGTCTTTATTCTTCCAGCCAATACAAAAGCTTATTGTAGAGTAGGCTTGACATGGCTGCTTATCAGCTTTTTGCAGTTTTTCTGCTCTAAGTTGTTTTACACTTCATTCGTTCCTGTGTGGTTGATATACCGCTGCTATTTTAAGTCACCATTCCATGGTTGGTTAGATGGTGCCACAATTGTTATTTTCACAGGACTCACTGAATCCTGTGTTACAAACTTGACTAAATTGCTATTGGCTCCTGAGGAAGGCGCTTGTTGCGTTGAATCTTCTTTCAGTTTGTTGTGCTTTTAGACGTTATTAAAACAGAACCCTTGTGTTGGAACTTTATTGGTCTACCCTCATTTTTTTGTGTTCTGTGCCCATGCAAATGGGGTTATGAACTGCCTTAAATCTGTTTAAAAAAAATTAAAATCTGCCATAGAATCATGGCTCTTTCACCAAGCATATAATTTAATGTAGGATTGTTTGCTTCTAACATCATCGTCTCTTCCATTGTCCTTCCCTCCCCACCCAGCCTCCCTTCTTTTTCCCCTCTTATTTTTCTCCCTATACTCCCAGGCCCTGCACCTCTCCCTATCTTATTGGGTTTTGATTGCTTCTAAACAAACGGTTTGCCCTCACCTGTTTATATTGTAGTTCTTTTCTTCCTTTTGATTGCTATGATTTTAGATTGTAAACCACCTAGAACTACTAGTTAGGTATAGCAAATTTCAGATAACCGTAAACACACTGTAAATCAGTCACTGTTTTTTGTGTGTTAATTAGCTAAAAGCCATTTACACATTTGCTACAATTAAATATTTCTTTAGCAAAGGTAGCAACCATTTTTTTTGTGTGTCCCTTTTTTGGTCTCCACAAATATGGTAACCGTCTTCCAAGTCTCTAAAACTCCTGGTTGGCTGCTTCTGGGCCCCTAAAAGTCCCAGGTACCCGATTGGCTGCTTCTGAGGAGCCTCTAAAACTCCCAGGTGTTTGATTGGCTGCTCAGGGCTTCCTATTTCTCTTAGCATGTGAGGGCCAGTAACATTCTTAGAATTCTCTAGGTACTTTGAAGACTCTATCAGACTGATACAGGCCTGCCTGAGTGCTGTCCTAAGGGCAGATGTTAACAGCCACTGTTGATGACAGTCACCCAAAGCATGAGATCCAGGCAGGGCCAGATTTATTTATTTATTAGGATTTATTTACCGCCTTTTTGAAGGAATTCACTCAAGATTAATACTAGGAATCTGTATTCGTTTGAAATGACATAGGAAATGTGAACATTTCCCATGTAGTTTCATGCCGCTGTCAGATGAAAGTGAGTAGGAAAATACCAAGAAATGTAGTTATTTTCTTGTGCCGTTAATAATGCACACTTTTTCAAAATAGAGTGCAAACTATTCAGAAAGAGTGCACCCTTTTTTCACACTGTGCATACTCTTGCCAAATAGTGCACACACCTATGCACACATCAGGAAAGATTGTGCACTCTTTCTGAAAGAGTGTGAACTGTTTGCATAAAGGGCACATTCTTTGTTTAGCTATCCCCCCCTAAAGGGCAAAAAGAAGCTTTCTTTTTAAGCAGCTAGAATTGGTAAAGTTATCCTAAATTTTTTATTTTCCTCCTCAGATTATAGATACTTTAGAAGTATGATTAAAAGGTATCTGTTTCGGAAATTTATCTTAAAACTTGTGAAATAATGTTACTAATTATGTTCAGTATTTACCTGATTTCATTTTAATTGGTTGTCATTTGATGTTAATCTCCATTGTATTTAATAGTATCATTTGGTTGCTATTGTACTTCTCTGGTAATGTCCAGACTTCCTTTTGTAATCCACACAGAACCGCAAGGTGGATAGTGGTCTATAAGACATTATGTTATGTTACAATCTCTTTTGGAAGAGTACACACTGTTTCTGAAATGTGCACTCTTAATGACAGTGCTCCCGTAATAATGAATGAAAGAACCCCCACACATTCCCAGAAATGGCACGACACAAAGATTGTATGACTGCACATCTGACTTTTCCCCCCCCACCCCGGCCCAAACACTTTCATTCTAGGCATGTGTCTAATTTGCCTTTGCTTATTGAGGCCTTAAAAGGGCCCAGGTCTATTGTGATCATTTTATGAGGAATCCTGTTTGCTGCTCCTTACCATTTGCAATAGGAAATATTCTGCTGTCAGTAGACTGCTGTGCCTGTGCTTATGACTGCAGAGCCTGCCTACAATGTCTTGGTCACAGGATGAGGAATCTGAGAGCCCTTGTTAGACATGAGGCAGCTCCAAATGCTGATTTCATTGGAAAACAGCCCAGTCTAAAGGTGTTTCCTGTGAAGTTCTTTCAGAGCAGTACTCGCAACACTTTTGGGATATGTGTAGGCATAGAAGGTTTAGCTGAGGAAAGTACGTGATTAGCATTTGACTCATGGCATGAAAAATCGTATGCCAACTTTAAGAAATCTCCATAGGTGTATTCCCTCGCTTTCTATCCAGAAGCTTGGAGGAGATGAAGAAAGGAGAGGCCCTATCATCCTATAACTCCATTTGATTGGTTCTGGGCAGCTTTTTGGTAGTGGAACCTGCCAGTCAACTCAGGAATTTCACAACTTTTTCTGCCTGCTACTATAGCCTGGTTTTAGAAGTCGGGGTTTATTCTAGTCCCTGGGGACGCTCTGTGCCGTCGTCGTGCAGTGTGGAATTTGTGTGGGATGACTGTTTACTGCAGAACTTCACGCAGAGTTTGAAACTCGCATTCTTTTAACAGTATGAGTTGTGTTCTGCCCGTGCCTGCTGCCCCGTTAATCTATTTTCGCATGGCTCTCGGTCTGTTTCAGCAGTGGGTGCCCGTGTACTTGACACCATTCTGGCAGTGTGAGGCACTGTGTGGCTGTATCCTGCTTACAACCATGGACAGGAGAGTTAGAGAGAGATTGATGAACTAGGAGAGGGGCTCTGGAGGACGGAAGTGATGGGAATTGGCTGTGGTGAAAGGAAAAACACAAAATAATGTGCAGATTTTTGTACAATGAATTGCCCTTTGATTAGTTTGTGCCTGTAAAGATAATTCTTGATTTCTGTGGATTTCTCATATTGGTCACCTAACTGTTAGTTATTTGGTACGGGGGGGGGGGGGGGGAGTGTTTATATAGGCAGGAAGGACTAAATGACTCCTATCATGTAACAAGATCTTATTGTGAATTTTAATTAATCTTGCCTGAAAACAAGCAGTCCTGAGCTGTACATTTGTTTTTAAAGGCAGGTGAGTAACTCCCCCCCCCCCCCCCATAAAAAATTCTCAGATGTGTTCAAATAAAGGTAAAACTAATTAAGTAACTGGAATAGCTAAAAGAGCTGCACAGTGGAGCCATACTGGGTCAGACCAATGGTCCATCTAGCCCAGAATCCTGCTTCCAACAGTGGCCAATCCAGGTCACAAGTACCTGGCAGAAACCCAATTAGAAGCAACATTCCATACCAAGATAATCCTTATGCATTGAATATCTAGTAAAACTGGAAGAGGTCGACATGTGAAAAGATTTTAGAACTAACTATATCAATATTTTTTTTTTTATTTCAGAGAAGCCCAATGCATATCTCTTGGCCAGACATACCAAAAGCCCTGTCCCCTGATACTGAACCAGCAGCAGGCTGTGCGGTTAATGTGGTTAGCTGCTGCCAGGAGGGCTGAGCCTGGATATTCAATGCTAAACTGGTTCTAGTGACCAGCATTGAATATCTGGAGTTTTTTTGACCGGCTGTCACTTAATCAGCTATGTGAATATTCAGCGCTGGCCGGTTAAATTAATAGCAGGCAAAGATAGAACCATTATTTACGCACTTCACTTTGCCCACTTCTTGAAAATTTGCAGATTGCCAATTATATTGCATGATTTAGCTGGTTAGCCACTATGTGCTAAGCACTAATATTCAGCAGAGATAACCGGCCAGTGAAATAGCGCTGAATATCGGGCCCAGGGCCGCTAAGAAACTGAACCAGGTCCGGGGCAGGGCCGCTTCTGCCGCCAGCCCTGGAACAGGGCCACCGCCCCCCGCCATCGCCGTCTGCTGCTGCTGCTCCCCACCACGATCATTGCTGCCCCCCCCCCCCCCCCCCGGATCACTGCTTCAATTCAAATACCTTGGCTGGAGAGGATCACGAGGCCCTGCCAGCAGAAGATGTCTTCCTCCAGCACTGACTCTTCACTCTGCCGATTGCCTGCCCCTGCAGCTGGTTTTTCTCTCAGGGCATGCTCGGTTTCAAAACCAAGCATGAGTGCCTGAGAGGAAAAGCAGCCGCTCAGGAAGCAATGAGCAGAAGAGCAGTGCTTGATGGAAGACCTGCAGTGTCTGCTTCTCTGGGTCCTCCCCAGCCTCCAAGGGAGGCCTGGCACTCGAGTTCTCTCTCTCCTTCTTCTGTCGGGACACGATCACTCGGGTCCCATCAGGAGCAGGAGAGAGAGAGACCCTGGCGCTGGACTCCCCTTGGAGGCCCGGGCCTGGGGAATTTTGCCCCCCCCCCCCCCTCGGTGGTCCTGATTGGGCACATAGTGATCATTTACAAACGGTTAGCATTCACTAATTACATTTATTCCTATGGACTTTGCAGCAAATAGAACGTGCTAACCCTGTGTATGTGTGTGTGTGGGGGGGGGGGGGAGGGGGGGGGTCCAGATAACTTTATCTGCTCAACAGGAGTGTGGAAATAACTGTTCTAACTTAATAAATAGGGCCACTGAACATCCATTGTAAGTCATGGTGTTCAAACTGCCCTTGGGAGATTAAAGTAATTCTTTGACCATAGTTCATTTCAGGTGCAAAGTAAAACTGTTTCCCACTTTCTGCTCTCAAATGTTGCTCTGGACTGTCAAATGACAACATTTTTGTTACAAATTTATGAAGTCTGTGCTCTTCTGTATTACAAGTTTCATTGTTGTAAAGTTCTGCCGTGCATTGGACAGTGCTTAGTGTGTAAGTCTAGCAATTGGGAAAACAAACAGAACGACTGGGAAACTTCCGGTGTTTAAGACATGGAAAAACGTTGACAGACTTGTTTAGAAGTGGAGATAGAGCTCCCACGTCTGTAAAACATATATCCATCAGGACAGCTTCTCTCACTATAAGAGAAACTGTCATCTGTTTTGCTCATTAACACGTGCAAGTTGAAATCAGGATAGGGCCTGTAGCATTCTGTTCTATGGTCACAACTAAACCGACGGCCACAACTGCCACAGGCCATGGATTTTCACAAGGCCTCTTTTGCGGAGTAAGCACTGATGCTCTTCTGTTCAGACTAATTGCTTCTCCACTGTTGGTGGGTGGTGGGTTTTCTACAAATTCCACTGGGATTGTTGTTAAGTGGATACTGTTTATACCATATACCATGCAGTTCTTGCTAAGTGACTGGAGGCTGCAGGGATAGAGAATGTTATTGTTTTAAAATGTACAAATGTAGTGTGGTGGTAGCGGTGATTGGCACAGAATATTCAGGACTTTGCCGGACTACAAAATATTTTCTTGGTCGCTTTGAAGTGAGTCCAGTTTGTTCTGCTGGAGAAAATTTGAAGACCAAATTTTTTTTTCCATCTGTCAAGTTGACTCCATTATTATGTAGCATTCCCTTAGCGATGTGTTTTTCATAAATTAATCAAGTAGAGAGTGGGTCACCAGAAATTTTTCACAATAGCTAATGAACCCAAACAGACTTGGGGGGAGGGGGGAAAGCCCTTTGCTTTTACCTGGGGTAAGCAGCATGAAATGTTGCTGCTTTTTAGGATCCTGCCGGGTACTTAAGACCTAGGTTGGCCACTGGGGGAAATAGAAAGCTGGGCTCAGTGGATCTTTGGTCTGACCCAGTTTGGCATTTCTTCTTCTAAAGCTTCAGTTCAGGTAGTATATAAATTGTGTACAATGCAGTAGCATTTCTCATCACAGGTTGTCGATACTATGAGCATTTTGCAGTCCTTTTAAAAAAGACGCGCTAGCGTTTTTAGCACATGCTAAAAATAAGCACATGCTAAACGTTAGAGATGACCATATATTTCTGTGGGCATCTCTAGCACAGGCTAAACGCTAATCATTAGTGTGCACTAAAAATGCTAGCGCACCTTTATAAAAGGGCCCCATAACTTGTTAACATAGTAACATAGTAGATGACGGCAGAGAAAGACCTGTACGGTCCATCTTGTCTGCCCAACAAGATAAACTCATATGTGCTACTTTATGTGTATACCTGACTTTGATTTGTATCTGCCATTTTCAGGGCACAGACCGTAGAAGTCTGCCCAGCACTAGACCCGCCTCCCAACCACTAGCCCCGCCTTCCTCCACCGGCTCTGCCACCCAATCTCCGCTAAGCTTCCGTTAAGTTTCTCCAATGGTTACCACTAAATCATCAGGTAAAATGCAAGCTACAGACTTTAATATTCTAGTTAGTACATAGACAGACACCTGAATATTTACTAAAATTGCTAAAAAAATATATTAAAAAAATGTAGTGCCATCTGTTCAGCTGGGAGGCAGTTAGTAGTGATCCCATCTTGCTTCAGACATAAGTTCATGGGTTCAGGCCTTTTCAGAATGGGGCCAATGATGTGGAATCCTTTGCTTCAGGAGCTGAGGGACAAGGGAAATTTTCTTTCCTTTCATAAAATCTTGAAGGCAAGTTTGTTTGTAAGAAGTATTTGAGATTTGTAGCTGGAAATACTGACAAAAGGCTTTGTTTTTAATAGGTGCTGGGAGAGTTCTAGGATTTTATATCATTTTTTTTGTTTTTTAATTGGGGGGCAAAAAGACCACAAAAAGTGGAAAGAACACAAAAGTCCCACGGGATAGACAGAGCCAAAACAAGGAATGGGAACTGGATCAGGCTGTTCAAAACAGACCACGGACTCTCAATGTGGAATTGAGTCCGTGGTTTGTTTTGAAGAGCCTGATCCAGTTCCCACTCCTTATTTAGGGGGCAGGCAGAGTGTTAGTCCTTATTCTATGTTTGTCCTGTTATGTTTGATTTAAGGTTATATGGTATTGTTTGTTGAGATGTTTTCTAATCCACTGAGAAAAGAATGGGTGAAATATACATTTTAGCAAAATAAGGGCCCTGTTTACTATGGTGCACTAGCGTTTTTAGTGCGTGCACAAAATTGGCACGCTCTAACTGTGTAGGCGCCCATAGGAATATTGGGGGCGCCTACACAGATAACACAAGCTAATGGTTAGCACACACTAAAAGTGCTAATGCGCCTCTAGTGCAGCTTAGTAAGGGGGGCCCTAAATATGTATATTCCTGGGAGCATCGACTCGTATGTTAGCAGGCGAAAGCTCCCAAGGGAAGTTAACCAAACCTCTTGAGGAATTATTAACTGCCAGTGAATAATGCAAGTTTCATACAAGCTGTGTTCTTTATTTTACATAATAATAATCTCTTTGTATGCCTTTGTATATTTTGCAGCTCATTATTATTAAAACTCCACTGCATTAACTACTACTACTACTACTACTATTTAACATTTCTAAAGCGCTACCAGGGTTGCGCTGCGCTGTACAATTAACAAAGAAGGACAGTCCCTGCTCAGAGGAGCTTACAATCTAAAGGACAAAAAGTGCAGTCAATCAAGATTGAGGCAGTCTGGATTTCCTGGATAGAGGTACAATGGTTAGGTGCCGAAAGCGACATTGAAGAGGTGGGCTTTGAGCAAGGATTTGAAGATGGGCAGGGAGGGGGCTTGGCGTATAGGCTCAGGGAGGTTATTCCAAGCATAGGGTGAGGCGAGGCAGAAAGGGCGGAGTCTGAAGTTGGTGGTGGTGGAGAAGGGTACTGAGAGGAGGGATTTGTCCTGTGAACGGAGGTTACGGGTAGGAGCGTAAGAGGAGATGAGGGTAGAGAGGCAGTGAGGGGCTGCAGATTGAGTGCATTTGTAGGTTAGTAGGAGAAGCTTGAACTGTATGCGGTACCTGATCGGAAGCCAGTGAAGTGACTTGAGGAGGGGGGTGATATGAGCATATCGGTCTAGGCGGAAGTTAAGACGTGCAGCAGAGTTCTGAACGGACTGAAGGGGGGATAGATGGTTAAAGTGGGAGGCGAGTGAGGAGTAGGTTGCAGTAGTCAAGGCGAGAGGTAATGAGTGAGTGGATGAGAGTTCGGGTGGTGTGCTCAGAGAGGAAAGGGCGAATTTTGCTGATGTTATAGAGAAATAAGCGACAAAATCCCGCATTAAGTTGCAATTACTGACAAATAATACGCATTATTGCCTTGACATTATTTAGTACAGGGGTAGGCAATTTCAATCTTCAAGGGCTGCAACCCAGTCGGGTTTTCTGGATTTCCCCAATGAATATGCATGAGATCTATTTGCATACAATGGAAGCAGTGCATGCAAATAGATCTCATGCATATTCATTGGGGAAATCCTGAAAACCCGACTGCATAGGTGCCTGGTGTAAGAGACCTGGCATCCAAAAGGCTCTGGGCCCGATATTCAAAGGATTTATTTATTTAATTTTTGGGTCCTTTTAGTAAGATGAGTTAATACACGCATAATGCAGCAAGAAATGCAGTAGCATGGGACGCGTTCAGAGTCCGGCAGTATCATTGAAATCTGCGCACACTAACCACGCACAAAAAAAAGTTTTCTAATTTTTTTTTTTGTTTTAGGAGGCTGAGAGTGGTCATTCCTTCATTAACTAGTTAGTGCATCTACATTTCCTTGTGTTAACTGGTTAGTGCGGGGATAGTGCGTGAGTCCTTGACACCTATAAAATAGGTGGTGGTGCGTGCTCATGTGGTACATTAGCACATGGCCATTAATTCAAAACATAGGGTAAAATGCATTTTTATAGCTGTGGTAAAAATGGACTTAGTGCATGGGAAAGACCCGTGCAAGGACGATTTAAGGCCATCTTTACTGTAGCTTAGATGGCGGACCTCTGAAAGTAATGCTTCTAAATTGGCCTCTTTGGAAATTGACTCAGACTAATCCCCAGATTTTATACAGCATGCCTAGAGATCCGTGTCAAAATCCAAGCATATTCTGTAACAGCGCGCATAAGTTGATTGGCTTAACAATTGGCAATAATTAGAATTTACATGCACAACTCTGTAAGCATATTCTATAATGCACTGCACTTAAATTCTAATGCGTGCAGGGAAGAAAGGGCATGGTTATGGGCAGGGAAATGGGCGCTCTGAAATTTACACGTATAATTATAGAATATGGCCCAGTGCGAATAAATCTACGTGCCGGGATTTACGCCACGTTTTCATTGGTGTGAATGGATGCGCATAGTTTTAGGCGCTGTAATATCAACTAAGCATATTCTTACATACAGAGCCTAAATTTAAGTGCTGCTTATAGAATATGCTTAGTCAGCACTATTTTCCGTGTGGATTTTTTTAGGCGCCATATATAGAATCTCCCCCTAAATGCCTAAATTTATATTTAAAATTCCACTAGTCAACTAAATTTAGGAGCATATAAAGTGGGGGCCGATGAGTCATATTTAACCGGTGGGGGGGGGGGGGGGGGGGGTGAACTGTTAGAAGCTTAGCATTGATTTTCAGCACAAGGTTCATAAAATAAACTCATAAATCTAGACAAATGAATGTCAGGCCTAAAATTTATAAGTATAATGTTAAGCTCTAAATTAAGATGAATTTTCAGCTTAGAACGTGGAGGGGTATTTTTGAAAAAATGTCCAAGTCAGAATTAGGATGTTTAGCTCATTACATAAAAAAAAAACCTGTCCATCTTAGAGCCATTTTCGAACAGCAAAAACGTCTGGGTTTCCCTGTCAAAAATGGCTCTAAGATGAACGTAGTTGCGCAGAAGATGTTTACAAAGCAGAGCCATTTTCTAAAGTGACATATCCAAATTATAAATGCCAAAGAAACAGGCACTAGAACATCTGGCATAAGTTTAAGAGAAATGGGCCACACAGACATCTCTGCAGATCAGAGGGGCAGCCTAGTGGTCTTTAAACAATGGCACCCAGGTACAGTTCCCACCACAACTCCATTATTTTGTATTATATTAGGATTTATTTGCCGCCTTTTTGAAGGAGTTCACTCAAGGCGGTGTTCAATAAGAATAGATCAAACATGAACAATAGGCAATTACAGCAGTAAAATATTCAAAAACAATACAAAGTATGGCATGGTATACTACTTGCAATGTCAACACAATACGTAATAGAAGATTATAATTGATAGTGAAGGGTAAAGCAAAGATGTAACATATAGATAGGTAAGAAAGTAGGAAGAGTTAGAAAGTAAGGTGACTGATTTGAAGACAGTTGCACATGAGGTCAGAGAGATGGTTAAATATTATTTCAGCTAGGGTTGGAGTGGATAAACATGTCCTGCTGCAGTATGTGCAGCCCGAGTCACTCCTTGTGTGTGAGTGAGACTAACAAGTTAGTTACTTCTTCCATTAAAGGCCTGGTTGAAGAGCCAAGCTTTCACCTGCTTCCTGAAGCAGAGATAGTCTTATGTTAAGCAGAGCCTTTCAGGCAGTTCATTCCAGAGTGTGGGGGCTACTCCAGAGAAGGCTCGCTTGCAGGTAATGTGAGCCCTTCAGGAATAGAATAAAACCTACTGTACCTAACTACACACCATTAGTTGCCTTCCACCCTGCAGGTGGAATGGAGGAGTGGCCTAGTGGTTAGAGCATCAGTCTTGCAATCCAGAGGTGGCCGGTTCAAATCCCGCTGCTGCTCCTTGTGATCTTGGGCAGGTCACTTAACCCTCTATTGCCTCAGGTACAAACTTAGATTGTGAGCCCTCCTGGGACAGAGAAATATCCAGTGTACCTGAATGTAACTCACCTTGAGCTACTACTGAAAAAGGTGTGAGCAAAATATAAATAAATAAATAAATTTAGGTACAATAGGTAATTTGGTGGGCTCACAATTTCTACCACAAATGTACTAGAGAGGGAGTGGGATTTGGACCTGGTCACTGTCCACTGCACTGACCACTAGGCTGCTTTTGGGAGCTGCTTGCTGCTCTGTTGGGTATGCCTATAATCAAGGTTGCCAGGTTTAAAACATTTTCCCAGCCCAAAACCGCACAAAATCAAACCCTGCCCCCGACGTCATCAACCCCACCCCTGACATTAATCCTGCCCCTGACAACGTCATTAACCCCGCCCCCAACACCATTAACCCCGCCTCTGACGACATCATTAACCTTCTGATGTCGCCTCCACTCCGACCATGGTAGACCTGCGTTGATTTAAACCTGCGGGTATTCTAGATCGCATGGAGAACAACAGAAACACGGGTGTTGGGACACAAAGCGGTGGCTGGAGAAGGGTGGGATGAGGCAGGCTGCCGGGATGGAAACAGGTTCTAGTGGCAATTGTGAGGGCAAAGGAGCCAGTCCAAGTGCTGCCCGCACGCAGCCTCCCACCCCCTATCGTCAATGCAATCCACAGCACTTACTTCTGCCCAGTCCTGCCGCCTTCCACTCCATGTCCTCCATTGCCCCGTAGTTTTTGGCCGCTTTTTCCGTCTCCTTGCTGGCCGAGAGGGATTTCTTTAGCTCCTTGGCACTCTTGGCTCCTGACCAGACTGGGGGAACCATTCACTCCATCCCCTGCGGCATGCACCTTTCTCGGCTCAGCCACAGGCCAAGCCTTAGCTGCTCAGCGTGCCACCAAGGAAGAAGGAGCAGGACTCGGAGAGAGGAGAGTGACGTGAGTGTGACGTCGCTGCAGGCATTTAAGAGAAGCCTGCAGCCCACCTCCGTCGGGCTGGACCAATAGAAGCCTCGCAGAGGTGGGCTGCAGGCTGAAGAGGGGAGGGAAATTAGGGAATGCATTGCTGGGCTTCTGGACCAATAAAAAACCCTGCTGCCCGGCGGCCGGGAAAAGCGCCCAAACCCGCACAGCAGCCGCGAAAATGCCGCCCAATTTCTCGCAACCCGCAGCTGTCAAAAATTGCCCGCAACCGGTTGCAGGAAGCTGCCCAATTGTGCGGGAAGCCCGCAGCCCTGGCAACACTGCCTATAATACCTGATGCTGTCATAGCAACTGGTGTCCCTTTTCAGTTTCAGTTCTTGAGGGGGGGAGGGGGACAGCATCCACTGGGGGATTAAGGGGTGGGGGGTCAAGCCTTAATCCATTCAGTTGTCAACAGGTTATTCAGCTTTTAATTTGAACATGATTGAAGCAGGTCTAAAGTAATTCATTTTAGACTTAATTTTGGGGCTACCTTAGTCCCACCCACAACATGCCCCCTTGCTGTTTGGACAAATTCTTTGGCAACCGTCCAAATTCTGTCGGTTCAAAAATCATGATGTAGATGTTTTCGGCAGATGGACATGTTTTTGGCTATTTTGAGACATCTATCTGCTTCAAAAATGAACACCATAGGTTCCTAAGTTTGGCTGAAAGTAGTGCACAAATTTAGGATTTGAATTTAGGAGCATAAATTTAGGTACTCAGCTTTTTTCTGTGTCATAATAGTTGTTCTGCGAAGGTAGCCTGAAAAGGTGTAATGTGTGGGATTGCTTTTGAAGGCTTCCAGTTTATTTGATCTTCCATGTATAAAGAACCTGTTGCAGGAAAATGATCCTTTTTCCTCAGAATTATTATTAGTATTGTTTTCAGCGCTTGATATATCACAAGTGATCCCTGAGGCAACTATGCGGTTTACAGTTTTTGTCACAGGTACTTTGCACTGTCCCTAAATGGGATCACAATCTATATTTATACCTGGGGCAACAGAGGGCTAAGGGGCCTTTTTACTAAGCCACGGCAAAAAGTAGCCTGCGGCAGTGCGAGCACATCTTTTGGGAGCGTGCCGGGCCAGTTTTTACCACGTCCTGGAAAAAGGGCTCTTTTTTTAAAGGACCGGAAATGGATGTGTGGCAAAATAAAAACCAGCGTGAGTCCATTTACGGCCTGAGTCCTTCCTGCCTCCCATTGACCGGGAAAGTCTCACTCGCTACTCAGGCGGTAGGCATGCAGCACGCTCCCACTGCCGTTTACCACCGGTTAAGTGCCACATGGTAGAAAATAGAAAATATTTTCTACCTCGCGTTTTCAGAGTGCAGCAAATTCAGAATTACCGCCCGGGGCATGCGGTAGCTCCCCAGCTCCGCAATCCGCTGCACTAACCACTAGGCTGCTCCTCCACAATTAGTGTAGCCTGAGGCAGCCTTCATTTTGCTGTCCTGAGACTGGGGACGTAAATATAAGCAAATTCACCCTCTTTTGGGACTGGTGAAGCTGAGGGCAAGATATCCTCCAGTCTGCATTTCAACATGTGAGAAGTAGTTTAAACTTCCTAAATTCCTGTATCAGTGCCACCATACTCTTTATGCTTTTATCAAGTGTACAGACCCTGAGGCTCTGCTCCCTTAAAGAATTGCAGAGCTTCTGTGGCTCTACCTGACTTTTACTCACACAAGGGGCTTGCTCTCTCACCAATGAAGGACAGTGGTAGAAGACACCTCTTTAAAGGAACCTGTGCTAGTTTAAATAGCCTAGGTGCAGTTTCACCCAGGCAAGAAAGGGTTGCATAAATATATTGCTTTTTATCTTCCACATCTGATCCTGGATCCTCTCACTCCTTTGGATCCTGGATAGTTAATGTGTCAACGCTTTCCAGATGGTAATTGTGGTTGCACTTTGCTCAGCAGGAAAGTAAGAAAATGTAAAATGTTCTCTCCCTTACCACCCTTTCTACAATTCTTTGCAAATACAGCAAGGTTGAGTTAAAGTCTGTTTCAAATTTAGAGGTCATTGCTCTTTTAATATGACACAGGATATTATTTGCTCATTTTCATGCCTAACAAAACCGCGCTAGTTTGAATTGAATGGGCTGTGTCGGCATTACCGTTTGACTTTGTAAAATGGGATGTGTGTTTGGGGGGGGGGGGGGTAAATCTTAACAGATGAAGTTGTCTTCTTTAGAATTGCAAGAGGATGCTGATATATTATTTGGAAAATATTAAATTCTTCCATAGGTGGAAAGTTTTGTCCTTGGTGCTCGTGAAAAAGGTCTCCATCTCCTGATGGATTCATTCTTACATCACTGAGTCTTACAAGAAAGCCTGTAAGACTTCTCCGAGTGTCCTTAGAGCATATTTCATGAAAGTAAAGAAGGTATGTGGATATAGATACAGATATATACATATCTCCATGTGGAGGAACGTGGTAAAAAAAAAAAAAAAACTAAAACTAGGGAGTTTTATTCATATGTACCCAAACTTTTACAGCATGGATGAATAGACATCATCAAATAATAGCATTTGGAACATGGGTTCCCACACTGCTGCTGATCCTGTTATGAAGACTGAACTTCTTTTCTGACCTTTCCTGCTGCTGCTGCTACACGTTACCATCACTTCTACTGGGGAGAAACACCTCTGAGGAAGGCTTTACAGCCGAAACACGGACCGTGTAGGGTCCGAATAAACTGTATTTTTGGTGGTCTTACCACTGTGGTTTCAGTACAGGTCTTTTGGACTTGGTTTTCTTCCACTCTTGTGTACTTTGCTTCTTTTGGCTTGTTTGTGGAAGATTAGGATCCCCTTTTCTTTGTTGCTATGCAGTGTCCCACTGTGTCCAGACACTGAGTAATATAATAATTGTCCTTATTATCAGTTCCTGTTCTGTTATCTTCTATAACAGTTTAGATGCTACTGACCTCAATAAGATCTGTTTGCATGATATGGATACCAATATGATGGACTAGACCTGTACTGTGAAGATGTTTCAAGTGCCAGAATGCTGAAGGAGTGCTCAGTCCGAGCTGTGAAGGACTGATAACTGAGGTGAGGAAGTAGGCCCAGGGGTCACATTACATATGACAGTTCATTCCCTACCAGTAGTAACCCACAGGTCCTGACCGTTGCAAGAGTTAGTACGCCAGGACCTGATATGGAAATTTTCCATTTTTGATGTCGTCCATGCTGTGATTCTGCTGCATCCTTTGCCGATTTTTGCGCAAATGAGCGTACATACAATGAGCTGAATATTTGATCCTGCACCGTACAAAATGTTTGCATGAAAAAAAGCAGCATTTACACAGCTGAGTAAAAACGTTTGAATTGGAAGCATAATTACAATGCAATTATGTCAGAGTAATTTAGACTGTACCATAATCCTACAGAAGTGTCACAGAAATGGAAAGAGATTGGGTTCACCATCCTTTTCTCTTCACTGGCAGGGTCAGTTCTCTAAGTAAATCCAATTTTATTCCTGCCAGGCCTGTATGGGAGGAATGCTGATATCTGTATAAAAATAGCATATGGATGTCCTCCCACACATGGCAACTGAATGCACTGAACGCCTTTTTAGAAAGGCAATCTAAACACTGCTGTCTCCTCATTTCTATAATGGAGTCATTCCCAGGAGTCGTGCATTCTTATAGCAATACAAGTTGATTTTTTTTTTATTTTGTAAAATGCTTTTTATTTTTGTGTTCGCAAATATTGTTGTTTTAAATTGTGTTGTGTAGAGCATTTCAGCCAAACCATATCATCGACTTGTAAGACAGCGCATGATAATTTGAAGAAAATATCCACCTGGAATACTCTGGGGACATTTCAGCTGTCTGAAAGGAAGCTGTCACATCCGCCTCTAAGCTTTTTGGTGCTCTTGCATAAAATGAGGTGGTGGTCTCTGTCTGTATCACATCAGAAGTGTCCCACAACACAAAAATCACCCTCACTGTTTGGCCTTTCAAGGGAGGCTCTCAACAATGGAGCAGATCAAGGGCAAACACTTCCTACGTGTGAAAGCAGAATTGCTCTTCTCCTGTGGTAGTGGTCCCGCTGGAGCCGCTTTGGAAAAGTTCATTTTGTCATCATCACACCTTTGTACTTCAGTTTCTGGTGCTGTCAATCAGGCAACTTCCGTTAACACCAACTTCACTGGATGGGGGGTAGGGGAAGGTAGAAGAAGGAAGCTGTATCTTCTATGTATGCTTAAATATTTCAAAAATACATCATAACAGTAATAACAACCCTGTGCGGATTAAGGTTTTTACAGCTCAGTCGCTAGTTTTGCAAATTCTGGGAGTGGCCATGTGAGCAAGGAAACCACAGTTTACCCCTTGCTCACTGGATCTGATCAGTCTGTAATCAGTCTGTAATGGTTATAGCGTTGGAGATGGTATCAGCTTCACTGTATGAATGGTATGCTCTGTATGAGTGGCACTCCCAGGAATTCTAGGGGCTACTTTAAGAATTTCAATAATATTTACTCTTTTTTAATATTTTATTAATTGGTGAAGGCTAACTAGCAGGATTTGTCATTGATACTTTTTGAAATACTTGTCAGTACACAGATGTAATGTGACTCTAGGAATGGATAGAGACAGGATATTCTTTGAATATCGGATTTGATGTTATGACTGTTCAAAACACATCTTTTTCTTGCTTGCTGTTATTACTACAGTGCTGCTAAGTGAAACCCGTTTTTGACTCAAGGGTGGTGACTGTTTCATCTTCTATTTTTTGCAACACACAGTAAATGAAGCACCGTACTGAGTTTGCCTGTTGCGGATTTACTCTCTACAACCACAATGACAATGTGAAGCCTGAGTTGTAAAGAGTTTCCTGTGAAAAAGATAAGAAAAGGGTACAAGATAGAAATTACACTACGCCCTATAGCAAATTCTTCAATCCCAGATTTGTAAAGTGAAAAGTAAACTGTGTTCACAGCCTTTGTTGCCCTTCCTCCACACCAAAGCAGATTGGTAGAGAGTGTTTTTATAAATAATCCCTGTGGCATTTTTTAGTTGCAGCGGTAAAAGTCTTACAAATGTCTTCCCTTCCAATCTTTTTATCTCAGTCAACAGTCTTTGAATGGGGGCCATCCACTAGGGCTTCTCCTGCAGTCATGGACTCTAAATCCAGCCAGAAGGCGCTGCCGTTGTGTGGTGACTGAATTATGAGTGCTGCTTTTGCAGGACCCCAGCCAGCACTGGGAGTGGAAGGCCTGATATGGGAATTGGACCCCCGTTCTTCTGCTTGACAGTGCAAAGCACTGCTTCTGAGCAGCAGGGCTGGCTTTCTGGAAACATTTCATTGATCAGTAGCTGAAAGGAGTTAGAATTTCTTTTTTTTTGCCTCTAAACTGAGCCCATAGGTCCTGAAGGTCATAATACAGTGCCGTGTTTGTATTTTGCAAGAGCAGAGAGCTTGTACCAGTCCTGCACTGCTGTCAGTAAGAAGGTGTTTGACTTCTGCACAGCTGTGAGCTGCAGTTTAGCAGGGCAGGACTAGGAAGACAGCTAAGAGTCCAGCAGCTGGACTGCTGGGGCTCCTGGTTGGTGAAGGTTGGGCAGGGGGAGACTAAAAGCGGTGGAAGGAGCAGAGGAGTTGGCAGAAGGTGGAGAGCAATTGCAAGGTCTGGAGGTGGGTGAGAGGAAAAGTGGGGTAAACTGCCAGTTTACCGATTCTATGGCAAGAGGAAAATTGTGCAGCTGTTGCCATGGATACAGTGTAAATGAAGTGATCACGACTACAGGGAAGCCAGCATCTGAAAGGTCTGGTGAGCACCCAACAAAAATCTCCTGGTGGAATTTTGCAAAACATAGACATTTTAGGACAGTGGTCTCCAACCTTTTTCATGTAAAGGGTCGCAAAGTGGATATGAGAAAGCTCCTGAGGCAGCCAAAAGATTTTAGGCTTACGTGTAACTGTAAATACTAATTTTGATTCTACAAATATATTTTTTTAAAACCTCTTATTCTTATTTATGATATTTATACAGTATTGACTGCTTTTTGCAGTCCCCGGGGGACAGAAAGGGGTTGAAGAGCTGAACAGTTGGTTTGGTTTAGCAGACTAGAAAGGGGACAGCAGATATTTCCTTTCCTATCCAATTGTTTTTAATTCTAACCGATAAGCGGTTAATAACTATGACAGAAAAATTGAATTGGCTTAGCTGAAGGATGCAGCACCGTCAGGAGGCGGGTAGAGAAAAGGCCCCGCGAAGTTCCACTGGGTAGTGTATACCTCATATTGGTGCACATAGGTGTCAGTGTGACCACGCATGGTATGCAGGCACTTGCAACCCTGTGGAGCTTGGCAGGACCTCATCTCTACTCGCCTCCCGATGGTGCCACATCTTTCAGGTGAGTCAGTTCAGTTTTTCTGTCTCAGTTATGGGGCTGCAAAAACAAACTGCCAGGGCCGCATGTTGGAGACCACTTTTTTTTGGAGGGTATGTGCATTTTTGACATTAAACGTAAACTTGCTGCATCTTTGTGATACCCAGCGACACCACTATAAGACTTTGGGCAAGGTACATACAGAGAACTCTAGTGGCTCTTCCTGGTAAAAGACATTAAATAAATCAAAAAACTACTACTAATAATTTCTAAAGCGCTACTAGACGTACGCAGCGCTGTACACTTGAACATGAAGAGACAGTCCCTGCTCGACAGAGCTTATAATCTAATTAGGACAGACAAACAGGACAAACAAGAGATAGGGGAATATTAAAGTGAGGATGATAAAATAATGGTTCTGAACAAGTGAATAAGGGTTAGGAGTTAAAAGCAGCATCAAAAAGGTGGGCTTTTAGCTTAGATTTGAAGACAGCCAGAGATGGAGCTTGATGTAGCAGCTCAGGAAGTCTATTCCAGGCATATGGTGCAGCAAGATAAAAGGAATGGAGTCTGGAGTTAGCAGTGGAGGAGAAGGGTGCAGATAAGAGAGATTTACCCAGTGAACGGAGTTCCCGGGGAGGAATGTAGGGAGAGATGAGAGTGGAGAGGTACTGAGGAGCTGCAGAGTGAATGCACTTATAGGTCAATAAGAGGAGTTTGAACTGTATGCGGAAACAGATAGGAAGCCAGTGAAGTGACTTGAGGAGAGGGCTAATATGAGCATAACGACACTGGCGGAATATTAGTCATGCAGCAGAATTTTGAACAGATTGGAGAGAGAGATGGCTAAGTGGGAGACCTGTGAGAAGCAAGTTGCAATAGTCTAAGCAAGAGGTGATAAAGAGTGTGGATGAGGGTTCTGGTAGTGTGCTCAGAAAGGAAAGGGCGAATTTTGGTGATATTATAGAGAAAAGAAACGACAGGTTTTAGCAGTCTGTTGAATATGTGCAGAGAAGGAGAGGGAGGAGTCGAAGATGACCCCAAGGTTAGAGCTGATGAGACAGGAAGGATGAGAGTGTTCTCCACAGAAATAGAGAATGGGGTAAGAGGAGAGGTTGGTGTGGGGGGAGGGGTTCACCAGTAGGTAGAAAGGCACAGATCAGTGTTGCCAGGTGGGCGGTTTTACCGCCCAATTGGGCGGTTCTCCGCGACCCGCCGCGGGAAATTTTTGCCCGCGGCGGGTTGCGGTTTTTTGGGCTGGTTTTTGTGCTTCGGGCGGTTTTTTTAGGTGGCTTTTTCGGCCGCGGTGGGCGGGGTTAGTGATGTTTTTGGGCGGGGTTAGTGACGTGGGAGGCGGGGTTAGTGACGTGGGAGGCGGGGTTAGTGACGGGGAAGGCGGGGTTAGTGACGGGGAAGGCGGGGCCGATGACGGCGGGGGCGGGGGGTGATGACGGCGGGGGTGATGACGCGGGGGCGGGGGTGTCAGGGGCGGGGTTTGAGTTTGGGCGGGTTTTGGGCTGGATTTTGGGCTCCTTTAGGCTGGAAAAATATTTTCCACCTGGCAACCCTGGCACAGATAGGAGGAGTCCTTGCCAAAAAGAGAAGGAAGGCTGGACTGTATAAATACTGCAGTCCAGACATAATCTTGTCTGTCTGGCTAAGGCGTTGTATCACAGTGCTGTTCTATTTTGCTAACTAAGCCCATACTCCACCTGTGCCTTTGTGAAAGAAGTTGGAAGCTGGAGAAAGCAAGGAGGAGTTTTTCTGATTCTATGAAAGGAAGCCAGGGTAAGTCAGAATCAACCACAGGATCCGAGTTAAGGAGGGCAGGACCACCTTGAAGACTAAGGGACACTAGCTTGGCCTTGAGATTTGACCTACATAAAGCTTTTATTGAGAGAATTCTTTTATTGTTTTTCAAATGTTCAAATTTATTAAGACATGACGTAAACTTTTATTGTCTCAGAACTAAAATCTAGACTGTGCATTTTGTGAGGTGAAGTGATACCTGGGGCCAACAGTCTCCTGGTGCTTGCAGGTCCCATCCCGTAAACGCTGTATCTCAGGAGCGAGCTGAGTCCCTTCAAGTGTATTTCCCCAAAGAGTGCACTACCAGGTGAAAGTTGGCAGACTTTACTCCTGGGGGATTTCTGTGCTACTACGCAAGGCAGAATTTGTGCGTAATTCCCCACGTCCACAGACTGTGCAGAATTCTGCATTTCCCACACAGAATTCTGTACAGTCTGCTCTCCTTCCTCCCAGCACACTTACCATTTCAGCATGGCAAGAGAAGGAGCTGCACAACCGCAGGTCTCTGGCAGTTACTTTGAGCCATGTAGCTATATGGAGGCCCACAAGGCTGAAAGGAACAGTCGGGCCTGAGACAGGAGAGGATCAGGAAGCAGCCCAATGTGTGGCCTGCAGCTCCTCCTCTTTCCACACTGGAGCAGTTGAGTGTGTAGGAAGGGAGGCAGGGAATTTGTGGGGGCTCTGAAAAAAATGTAGCTGGAATCAGGGGGGGGGGAGCTGAAAAAGAAGGTGGATGGGGCATGGGGGGGGGGGTGGAAAAAAGTGGAAAAAGATAGATGAGGTGTGTATGTTCCATGGGAATGGGGTGGAGGTCTGCAGGAGGGTGTGTAAGAAACTCTTGCATGGCGGGGGGGTATTTCATGACTGGGGAGGGAGATGTCAGCCCTTATAATGGGGGAATTCTGTGCAAAAAAAATTACAAATCAGTGTGTGCAGAATTTTGTAGAATTTTCAATTTTTTTGTGTACAATTTCCCCAGGAGTAAGACTTGGAGGGGAGAAAGGGAGGGAGCTGTGTAAAATCAAATGCTGTGTTTTGGTGTTTAAGAAGTGTTCTGTGGTTTTTCTGGTAAGCTTTGACCATTGCTTAAGTAGCGGGATTTCCACAGATATTTGTTGTTAGCAGAAAGCACTGTTTTCATTAGGTGCTGCCAGTGAGGAAATGTGTTGAAAGGAATAGAGAGAGATACCTCAAAAGCTAATGTCTATCTGTAAAAAAATGTGAGACACCTGATTAAGAAATGTTAATTGAATGAAAAACAAGGCTGTGGAACTACAGGGTATTTTCTTTTTTTATTTATTTATTTATTTATTTATGTTTTGCAATACATTCACAAGAATTTCTTGCAATAGAAACATGAGGGTAACACCAATAATACAAAGCAAATACATTTACTAGAAATTAATCCTCTCTTCTTAGACCACTAAAAGAAGAAGGGGAATTCTTAAAGTTGAGAAGAACACTAAAGTAATATTTTAAATAAGCAAACAGGCCTGAACGCTAATCCACGGTTATACTATATTTCTCAAAACTTTCCCTAGGGGTCACTTGACAATTTTCTTTAATTCAACAAAACATTTCAGCTGGTCCGGATCATAAAATATATATTTGTTACCCTTATATTTTACCAAACATTTACACGGATACGATAATAGGAAACTAGCTCCCAGCAATTTAGTCTCTTCTCTCAATGCAAGAAATTTTTTACGTTTTTCTTGAGCAGTCCTTGTCACGTCCGGATATATCCACACTCGCGCACCAAGGAATTCTTTAAGAGCATTTTTAAAGTATAGTTTCATAATAGAGTTAATATCCTGCTCAAAAACAAAGGATACTAGCAGAGTAGTGCGAGACTGAACATCGCTCATAGACTGTTCCAAAAAAGCTGTCAAGTCTTGTAATCCAGTAGGTTGTATAGGTTGATTTTCTGATTTTCTCTTCTGCCCCTCTTTTTGCGGAATTGGGAGATAATATATTTTGTTAATCGGAGGCATCAAATCAGGGGAGTAATTGAGAACTTCAGAAAGGTATTTTTTAAATAGTTCAAGTGCACTCATCTCTGGAATTTTTGGAAAATTTATTATTCTCAAATTAAGACGCCTGTTAAAATTTTCAAGCTGATCTAATTTATTATGTAAAATAATTTTATCCTTAATCAGGCTGTCTGTAGAGTTTTTTAACAAGTCAATTTCTTGCTGAAAAACAGTTCTCTGAGAACTCACTTCCTGCCGTATCTTTTCTACAGAGTCATTCAGGAAATCAACTTTTGTTACTAAAGAAGTTGTATCCGAAGCAGCTTTCATAGTCATTGTAGTTAAATGCTGTAACATTGCCCAGATACTTCCCAGGGTTACCTCCGCTGGAGCTAAAAGCTCCCGTTGTAAATCTTCTGCAGTCTTTCTGGGTGAGGCTCCATCTACTGAGGTTTCTTCGTCGCCATCTTCAGACGACGCCAAAAGCTCCACCTTCCCCCTAAGGTCTGCAGGACACGGAGGAGGATTGAGATCCGGGGAGGAAAGTGTGGTATCGTGCTCCAGGGGAATCGTCGCTCCTCCGAACGTTCCCTCAGCAGAGCTCCCTTTCGCCCTCTCCCGTGGAGTACTCGTGGCGAAACCATCGAGGGTCGTCTGGACTGTTTGGGCAGCCGCAGTCGCAGATGGTAGGCTTTTGACTACCCCCTTTCTTTTTGTATGCGGCATTTCTAATCGCTGAAACTTTCAAATAAAGGGTAAGTCCAGGGAGCCTCGGTGATCGCTTCCGAGTTGCGTCCGCCATCTTGGAACCTACAGGGTATTTTCATTCTGTCTCCGGCTGTGGCAACACATGGTGATGTAAGGCTTCCAACTGGATCCAGATTCGCAGGACAGGGTTTACCCAGGCCTTGGCTTACCCCAGTGCATGTTAGGACTTGTCATCTTGCTTTTCTTAGGGACTGCAATGGGGAAGTCAGAACTACAAGTCTTTATACGGTCTGTGCCAGAGCCGGTGGTGGGAGGCGGGGCTGGTGGTTGGGAGGCGGGGATAGTGCTGGGCAGACTTATACGGTCTGTGCCCTGAAAAGGACAGGTACAAATCAAGGTATACACAAAAAGCAGCACATATGAGTTTATCTTGTTTGGCAGACTGGATGGACCGTGCAGGTCTTTTTCTGCCATCATCTACTATGTTACTATGTTCATGCAATGGGATAAACCCAGGGCTGGATCCAGTTTGCAACTTCTTCATGTTATCCCTAGCCTTCACTAATATTTTACCAAAAGCCGGTTTGAAAGTGTGCTGTATTGACAGGGATACTAACCAGTGGTGTACCTACTACTATGTGCCTCTCCGCATCACCCTCCCCCCCTCCCCCCGTGCATCACCCCCCCCCCCTGAACTGCTTCACCCACCTCCCCCCCCCCCCCCCCCAGAAGTGCATGATCTTCACCACCTGGGTGTGCATGGAGCAGTTGCTCGGCTGTCGGCTCTGCCGGTCCCCTGCCCCACAACAGGAAGTAACATCAGAGGGGGCAGGGAACCGGCAGAGCCGACAGCCAAGCAACTGCTCCATGCACCCCCTTGCTGCCTGCACCCGGGGCGGACTGCCCCCACCGCCCTGCCCTTGGGTACACTACTGTAGCTAACAATAGCTCTGCAAGTTCATTTTTCAGTTCTGTCAGTACACTGGGATGTATACCATATAGCCCAGACGATTTACTACTCTTTATCAAATTATGCCATTATGTCTTCCAGGTTTACAGAGATTTGCTTCAGTTTCTTTGACTCATCAGCATTGAATACCATTTCTGGCACTGGTATCTCCCCCACATCTCTTCCTTGGTGAAGACCAAAGCAAAGAATTCATTGCTTTTCTCTTGTATGGCCTTGTCTTTCCTGAGTTGCCCCTTTTACCCCTCGGTCATCTAGTAGTCCAACCAATTCTTTTACCGTCTTCTTGCTTCTAATATACCTAAAAAAGTTTTTATTAGGTATTTTTGCCTCTAATGCAATCTTCTTTTCAAAGCCCCTCTTTGCCTTCCTTATTTATTTATTTATTGCATTTGTCTCCCACATTATCCCACCTCTTTGCAGGCTCAATGTGGCTTACAATTCTTCATGGATGATGGAGGTAGAAGAGAACATACAATTGGTTTTACAGAGGGTTTTGGGTTACATGGTGGTGAAATACATGATGATTTTAAAGCAAAAGACATTAAAGAACATTTCTGGATATATTAGAGATAGTGCAGTTATACGTGTTGATCTTTATGATATATTTTGTCAAAGAGATAAGTTTTCAGTAGTTTGCGGAAGTTGGTCAATTCATAGACCGTTTTCAGGTTGCGTGGCAGCGCGTTCCAGAGCTGTGTGCTTGTATACGAAAAGGTTGATGCATGCATTGATTTGTATTTCAAGCCTTTGCACTTGGGAGGATGAAGGTTAAGGAATGTGCGAGAAGATTTTTTTGCGTTTCTGGGTGGTAGTTCTATTAGGTCTGACATATATGCTGGGGCGTCACCATGGATGATTTTATGGACTAGGGTACAAAGTTTGAATGTGCTGCGTTCTTTGAGTGGGAGCCAGTGCAGTTTTTCACGTAGGGGTTTTGCGCTTTCGTATTTTGGTTTGCCGAATATTAGTCTGGCTGCTGTGTTCTGGGCTGTCTGGAGTTTTTTAAGTATTTGCTCTTTGCAGCCGGCGTAAAGTGAGTTACAATAGTCCAGATAACTAAGTACCAATGATTGTACCAGGTTGCGGAAGACACTCCGTGGAAAAAATGGTCTGATTCTTTTTAGTTTCCACATTGAATGAAACATCTTTTTAGTTATGTTTTTTGCGTGATTCTCAAGTGTTAGGTGTCGGTCGATGGTGACTCCAAGAATTTTTAGGGTATCCGAAATTGGTAGACTTAGTTTAGGTGTGTTGATGGTGGTGAATTCAGTCTTGTTGTATTGCGAGGTGAGTACTATCAGCATTTTGCATTTGACTTGCCATTCCTTATGCTGTTTTCTATTATCTTCAGTTGGATCCTTTTTCCATTTTCTGAAGGATGTTCTTTTAGCTCTAATAGTTTCCTTCATCTCACTTTTTAGCCATGCCGGCTGTTGGTTGGCCTTCCACCTTTTTTTAATACATGGAATATATCTGGTCTGGGCTTCCAGGATGTTATTTTTGAACAACATCCACACCTGATGTAAATTTTTGACCTTTGCAGCTGCTCCTCTAAATTTTTTGTTTTGTTTTTTTACCATTCTCCTCATTTTATCATAGTCTCCATTTTGAAAGTTAAATACTAATGTTTTTTTTTTTTTCATTTTTTATTTATGCTTTATTCAAATTTACATTTATGCAATACAACATAAATCGATCAAGACAAAAATAAAGAAAATTCAGTTCAAGGCGGAAATTATCCAACATTATATCGACCACACATTATGATCCAAGATCTAGGAAAATAACTGTAAAATCAAAGAATAGTCAATTTAAGTGAACAGAGAGAGGTGACGGTAAGTCGCATACGAGAAGCACCTAATACAGTGCCTATTACAACATTATTCTTTAGAGGAAATAAATTTTTGTAATTTTTCTGGGTCAAAGAAAATATATGATATGGAATTAATAGTAATGAGACATTTACAGGGAAACCTCAATTGAAAGGTTCCACCTAAACGGAGAACTCTTTCTTTTAACAACAGGAAAACTTTTCTTCTTCTCTGGGTATCCTTGGAAAAGTCTGGAAAAATCTGTATTTTTGACCCAAGAAAAGTGGAGTTCATATGGCGAAAATAAAGTCTCAAGATATTATTACGATCTGTTTGCAGAGCAAATGTAACAAGCAATGTGGTTCTCTCAGTTATGACCTCCATAGAACTTTCTAGGAAGTCAGTTAAATTCGTAGCAGCTTGAGGGTTTTGAGGAATATCACCCCTTCTTGCACCAGAAATATATTGTAGTCTAATAATAGGTGGGAATCCCTCAGAGGAGACCCCCAATATCTCATGCACATATTTCCTCAACATTTCCAGTGTAGGGATGAGTGGAGATTTTGGATAGTTAAGAAAATGTAAGTTATTAATACGAATTTGGTTTTCAAGGAAATCTATTTTACACTGCTGAAGATTAGAACTTTTCATCAACATTTCTGTTGAAGATTTTACAGCTTTAAAGTCATTGTCCAAAACATTCAATTTAGTTGTATGCTCTGCAACGTTAAGAAAGATATCTATTTGAGTTTGCTTTACCTCCGCCAGTTCTCCCGTTAGGATTTGGGCAATCTGTTGTACGTTGGAATTTAGGCCTTGTATCGCTTCCCATAAAGCTTCTAGGGTAATAGCTGTAGGTCTTTTCAAATCTCCCAGCACTACAGAGGGGACGCTCAGATTCACTGCAGGCGATACACTCTGGTGTTGAGGAAGCAGCGGGGTCTCCGCAAACGAGCGCAGGGGACCGACTTCCGGATACCTCACTCCGTTCCACCGCTGAATCCTGCCTCTTTCCTGGCCTTGGGGGTACAGCCGTTGGGGGAGGACTCAATGAGACTCCCTCGGCGCTCAGGTCAGTAAGGTTGTCCGGACCGCCCGTAGCGAGACCGCCAGCTCCCGTCGTCAGCAATCCCACTTCTGCCAGAGTCATCTGCCGCAACGGAGCTGGTTCCACCTTGCCCATGGAGACAAGTGCACTGGGTTTACCCTTTCGCTTCCCCATAACGGTAAGCGAATCTCCATGTGCAAGTTTCAATGGAGATAGGAGAGAGCTAGAAGCACGTCCGCTCAGCTAGACGCCATCTTGGATCGGAGTCTTGAAGCATACATTTCTTCAGGTGCTGCTCTCCCCCAGGCTCTCAAGCTCCCATTCCATTCCAATACTAATGTATTTTATTTTCTATTTGTGTATTATTGCAAATTTTATGTTATGATCACTGTTATTAAGTGGCTCCAGCACCATTACCTCCTGCATCAGATCGTGCGCTTCACTAAGGACTAGGTCTAGAATTTTTCCCTCTTTTTGGTTTCTGAACCATCTGCTCCATAAAGCAATCCTTGATTTCATATAGGAACTTTACCTCCCTAGTCTGCCCTGATGTTGCATTTATTCAGTTAATATTGGGGTAATTAAAATCACCCATTATTATTGTGTTTATTTAGCCAATTTATATCCCACTCCATTCACAGTTCTGAGTGGGTTAGAAAAGAATGAACAGCCGAGAGGATGGAGTTTTGCATTAAGCTCCACGGACCCTGATGCAGACCACTGAAACTTTGGCCATTGTCGACCGTGGAACAATTGCTGACGGAGTCATTGGCACTTTAAGTTAAGTGTTGTTCTACATTAAAAAATGTTGTATTATTAAAATAATGTTTACAACAGGAGGATTTTTACGCCAATGATGACGATGAGCACTCCTGTATACTAAAAGTCTTTTGATGGTGTGGCATCTATTGAGGCTTTTTCCTCTCTAAAAATGTTTTCTCTCTGTGTTGAGTGTTGCTGACGGATTCTATGAGTGTACTCACAAGAAGGAGGTTCATATTTAATTTGTTTACAAAAGAAACATACACAATCATTAAAAAATAACATTACATACAGTGACAAGACTGACACTGATTTTAAAAATAGCATACTAATCACAACAAATATACTGATTAGTAAATTGCATTACCATATGCCTTTTGAAATAACCATATTTTGAACTCTTCTTTAAACTGAACGAAAGAGGTAATCCTATGAAAAGAAAGTTTGTCAGCCTCCCTAATTTTTGCATCTGTCTAGTGGCATTCCTGGGGGGGGGCAGTGGGTGCGGGCCACCCCGGGTGCATGCCGCCGGGGGGGTGCCACGCGCGCCTGTCCTCCGTTGTTCCATGCTTCTTCTCTGCCCCGGAGCAAGTTACTTCCTGTTCCGGGGCAGAGAAGAAGCATGGAACAACGGAGGACAGGCACGCGCGGCACCCCCCCCCCCCCCCCCCCCGGCGGTGGGGGGGTTCCTTCGCGGGGGCGCTGCATCGGGGGGGGCGCTGCACCCGGGGGGGCGGGGCGCATTGATGATCCGCCCCGGGTGCCAGCCCCCCTAGGAACGCCACTGCATCTGTCTGTTCATCCCGGCCATGTGGACATTAGTACACTCCTGTCACTATCTTTCTCTTCGTCACACATGGAATTTTGATCCATAGGGATTCCAAGGTGTGCTTTGTGTCCTGTAGAATTTTTAGTCTATTTGATTCAAAGCCTTCTTTAATGTATAATGCTATCCCTCTACCAATTCGGTCCACCTTATCACTATGATATATTGGGGAAAGGAGAAAGGCTAGAAATGGAATTGTAAGACTGAAAGATGCTGAGAACAGCTATATGGAGAGCGATGAGGATAAAACAAACATGCTAAACAAATACTTCTCTTTGGTGTTCACTGAGAGGGTGGTAGATAACCTGGACTGCCCTCCCGCGGGAGGTGGTGGAGATGAAAGCAGTAGCAGAATTCAAAAAATGCTTGGGATAAACACGAAGGAATACTATATGGAAAGATCAGAACCAAACAAACAGCGGTGATATAGATGGCAAGTCCAGTAATTGGGAAACAGAGCCATTGCTGAGCAGACTTCTATGGTCTGTGCCCTGATCGTGGCTGGATAGATTTGGATGGGTTGCAGTGGGGCTTCAATGACAGCTTGAGTAGTTAGAGGACAAGGATGGGCTGGAGTGGGGCTTCAATGGCAGCTTCAGTAGTTAAGAGGACAAGGCCAGTGCCAGGCAGACTTCTACGGTCTGTGCTTTGAATATGACAAGGACAAATCAAGGTCAAGTATACGTATGTATTATTGCATCATACCATATGCTATGAGTTTATCTTGTTGGGCAGACTAGATGGACAGTACAGGTCTTTTTCTGCCATCATCTACAATGTTTTAGGAAGGACCCATGTAAAAGGGCAGGTAGAAATTGCATTACTTTCACCTGGTGCGTAATCAATGCAAAACCATTTGACTATTCTTTGCCTTGATTATTACAGCAAACTCTGCAGGTGGCTACTACCTGTATAGTTTGATACCTCGTAATGTAAACCGTGAGCTTTGCTGTGTTTGTTTTCCTTTGCATTTGTTTTTAAGAAAATGACAGCGCATTCAAGCATGGGTCATTGTACTGCTCGAAACGTTGCGTACTGCTTTGTCACCTGCCCTCATTCTCCCAAGTGTTCAGACATACTCTGTATGCCCTCTGCAAAAGGCTGCCCAAATCCATCAGGATTAAAAAGAGGTTGAATCCAAAGCAGGCATTTGAAATTACTTGTCCATATTTTCAGATCTTTCATCTATAAGGGCATGTTCTTAACTCTGGTTAAGTGCCTCAGGGTTGTGAGCGCTTTAAGCTGATTTGGAAGGTAAAGAGATATGCGTACTTGCACGTAAAGGGAAGAAGTTGTTAGAAAGCAAAGGTTCTGTAGTTGTGTAACCACTTGTCCTGTGTAAATTTGAACTTTCTCTTAAACTGGATCCAGATTTGCAGGACAAGGTTGATCCAGTCCTATGGTTTACCCCTTTTCATGCAGGGACTTGATTTCCCCATTGCATTCCCTACAAGTCCCAGCATACACTAGGGTAAACCCAGGACTGGATCAACCCTTTCCTGTGAAACTGGATCTAGTTGACAGCCTTATAGTAAGACATGTAGCTGGGGGCCTTTCAGTGTATTAATAGTGCTCCATGAAGTGTTGGTCCCCTCAACAGAGTTGGTGTCACTTAAATCCATTTCTTAGTTTCCACTCTGAGCCTTACTGTGTCTAGCACAGGCTGCTGTCTGGGGACAGGGCTGACTTTCACATTTCTCTTCAGGTTTTATACTACATCAGGAGTTTCATTAAAATTCCTGTGATTCCAGGAACAAAACGAGCCCCTATTACTGGCTGTGCCCCCCCCACACACACACACACACTTAGAGGGGCATAATCGAATGACGCCAGCCATCTCCGGGGCCGGCTCCGTAAATGGGCAGTTGGTGCCGGCTAAATCGCAACATTTAGGTCGAATGTTGAGATGGCCGGGTTTAGAGATGGCCCGGCCATCTCAAACCCGGCGAAATGCAAGCCTTTTGGTCGTGGGAGGAGCCAGCATTTGTAGTGCACTGGCCCCCCTGACATGCCAGGACACAACAGGGCACTGTAGTGGACTTCAAAATTGCTCCCAGGTGCATAGCTCCCTTACCTTGGGTGCTGAGCCCCCCAACCCCCCCCCCCCAAACCCCACTCCCCACAGCTATACACTACTACCATAGCCCTAAGGGGTTAAGGGGGCACCTACATGTGGGTACAGTGGATTTTGGGTGGGTTTTGAAGGGCTCACATTTTCCACCACAAGTGTAACAGGTAGGGGGGATGGGCCTGGGTCCGCCTGCCTGAAGTCCACTGCACCCACCACAACTGCTCCAGGGACCTGTATACTGCTGTCAGGGAGCTGGGTATGACATTTGAGGCTTGGCATAGAGGCTGGCAAAAAAAGTTTTTAAAGTTGTATTTTTGAGGGAGGGAGGGGGTTAGTGACCACTGGGGGAGTCAGGGGAGGTGATCCCTGATTCCCTCCGGTGGTCATCTGGTCAGTTCGGGCACTTTTTTGGGACTTGGACCCCTACCTTAGTTGGAGGAGGGACGCAGCCTGCCTCCCTCCTTTTCCTTCGACGCTGCAAAATGTCGAAGGAAAAGGAGGGAGGCAGGCTGCGTCCCTCCTCCAACTAAGGTAGGGGTGGCGGGAGGGGGTTCGTGGTTATTTTTACCAGGGATTCGGCGGCAGACAACTCTGGGAGTTGGGGTGGGCTGGAGGTCCGCCCACCCCTGTCGCTCGCTGGGAGGGAGGGAGGGAGGGGAGGGGGATTGACCGGCGGCGGTGGCCACCAGACCACCAGGGAGTCTTTTTCTGGGGGGTTGGGGTGGCTGGAGACCCACCGGATCTCCAGCCCTCCCTGAACCTGGGGGGGTAGGATCGTTGGGGGGGGGGGACCGGAGGTCCGCTGGACCTCCAGCCCCCATCGCTTGGGGCAGGGGTAGTCAGGGCCTGGTGGTCCCATGGACCTCCAGCCCCTGTGTTTGACAGGTTTGGGATTTTGACAGCCCAGACCTGTCAAACAGGTGCGGGAGGATTGTGCTGAGCGCATGCTAGGCACAATTCGCCCGCACTTCTACCCCATGATCAGAGATAATTGTGCTGCTTAAATTTGCATGCATTATCTCTGATCATCGGTGTGGTAAAGCCCCGTGCTGTTCCAGCGCTAGTTTAAAGTGCTATTTGGAACAGCGCAGGGCTTTTGATCATCTGCCTGCAAGTGACTTGAAGAGGCACATAGACAACTCACGATTTTGTGTCATCCAGCACCCTGTGGTCCCTGGAAACCAGTCTGGGAATCCCTTAGGGCAACCTCTAGTGTGTGTTATGAATGCTGAGTGAGCTTAATTATTGCTGACACCCTTGGATGCTGCTTAATTTCTCGAGAACTTGTGTCACGAATCTGACCTAGAGCAATTTTCCCTGTAGTGCCTGCATTTGATGATCCCAGTATTAAGACACTGAGATGCTGGGGAATGTCAGCAAAAGGGTTGGGATGCAGATACTATCATCTATTTGTAATATTAGCTAAAACAAATTTTTAATAATGCACTTCTTAAACTGATACATAGATAAATGGTACCAGTGGCTGTTTTCTGAATATGATATCTAGATGTTAGTAACTTTTACACAGGATTTAGTATGTTTTAAATCTTTATTGAGGTTCCAGTATGTCTGGCTGCTTTGAAGGCTTTTTAAAAGAGTCTCACCCTGTATTCAAGAGATGGAGTGATAATGTTTTCCCCTAGTGATGGCATATCCAGGAGACTGACTGCCAGAAATCTGCATTCCTGCACAGCATGGCAGAGTTGGGATGGATGTGCTCAGTCCTGCAATGGCTTTTCTAACATCCAAATGGAACTGGGAGGGGGAGGGGCATAAATAGTTGACTTTGGATAGATGCTGCAAAACATTTCCAGAAAATCATTGGCGGAGCAGAAGAGAGTTAGAGAACAGTGAGGGCACCAATCCAGCTAGAATTTCAGACCTACCTGTTAAACTTCGTTGCTTATTTACAGGGTTTTTTTTCTTTTGGAAATTAGATATACACTTTTAAAACATATTTTTAAATCGTATACACTTACAGCAGTTTTAAGTGTGCCATCATTTAGTCTCATTGTCTTGGTTTTTAATTCCTTCTCCTCTAGCCAGCTATCATAGTGACCGGCATACCTTGCCTTCCTCTGCAACTTACTGCATGTGGACTCTGAGCTCAGCCACTAGATGTCACCTGCGGAATGGCTGAGACATAACTCTCCCACTTCCTCTTGGGTCTGTGAACTGTGTCTAAAGAGCTTCCACAGCTCTTTCTAACCTAAGAGGGAAAATCTAGGCCTAAGGATCAAACTTATATCTTCTATATAGCTGTGCAGTCAGTAGCACTGCCACTGGACCATTGGGTAACATCAATTTTAAAGTTTAAGCTTATAAAGTCTGAAATGCTGAACTTGACTGACAGAGATAATGCATTTGTAGCCATCCTTACAAAAAGACCAAGAGCTGGATTCAGCTTTTTAAGGATTACACACATCCCTCACAGACAGGGAACTTTCATGCCAGGGAAAAAGCAATGTGACAGTCTGAATGACTAGCTCAGCATTATCCAGTGCCTAAATCTTCCCTACTGGAGAGAGATCTGCAGCCTCTAAGGATTTAAAGTGAAAAGACCTCCAGTATCTTTTGTGACAGCTGTGACTTTAAAGATATGCTTGCTACTAACAGGATGTGTGAAAACTAGAGTTTTGGAATTTCAGGCTGAAGACATCACCTTTTGTGATAATTTACTCCACCAGCGGACCAAATGTTTAATAGACCACAGCATCAGATGCATGCATGTGTTTCACCAGTTCTATAAAGGGAACATAGGTGCATATTTGCCTTTATAAAATTGCCATGTGATCTGAGGCATGCAGAACTTTCCCATTTTATATGCTTATGACCAAGGACTCCATCCCTGGCTCCCCATGGATTCAGTGAGACATCGTAGTACTCAGGATGGGGGGGGGGGGGGGGGGGTAAAGAGTAATTCTGAAAAGTGGATGTGCAAAAATGTTTAGAATAATGGCATATACACTACCTAAGTGCTAGTCTGTAAATACGCACCTAACTTAGGGGGTCTTTTTACTAAGCTGTGGTAGAAATCAGCTGGGTTCTCGGCGTTTGCCGCCAACTGATTTCTACCGCGAGCTAAAAACGCTACTGCGGCTTAGTAAAAGACCCCCTTATATAGCTGGACATAGCCATCAACGTGGAACCGATATTGAACAACCAGAACTTGTGGGTAAATCAGAGTAAGCGAATTTCAACTAGCCATTAAAACTCAGTATCTACTATAAGCCAATTGAAGTGAAGAAATCTTTTTTTAGGACTAAAGCATACAATACAAGCAGCAGACCTTAACACTGCACAGTTTCAGTAACTTCTATATATGGCGCTGAAAAATTAGTGCCAATAAAAATGAGCACTATTCTATGTTTCAACTTTTTTTATTTTATCATAATGGCAAAACCGTTATACATACACCAAAAGTAGTACATATACATCTGAATCAACTAAGTATAACATCAACAACGCTTTGTAATGATTCCCCCCTCCCTTTCCCTTCCCCCCTCCCTCCCCGTCCATCCCCTCTTAAAGGTTGACATGCTATTGTAAGATTATTGACAAAGAATATCGCTTACATGATAAAATAGTATCATCCACTATTGCCTTATATTTTCTTTTGCTACCCATTGATCTCAGCAGCATGATATAACCAATATTACAACTTAATCCAGGGCCCCCATCCCCCCTAGTGACCTATGTATGTACCTTCTGTTATCACAATTGATACCCAAATATGTTACAAAGTATTAAGAATTCGACTTCTCCCTCTGTGAGTCATCCCGTCCAAATAACACCCCCATATTTTTAGAAAGCGCACTTCTCGCGTGTAGGTGCCTTTAGCCTCTCTCGCTTCCCAAGTGAGCAATTGGTGTAATGAGCACTATTCTAAAAACAACCAATTTTGGGGTGTACGTACACCAACTGAAACCTGGTATAAATTCTGATGCCTAAATTAGACATGGATCTCCCTTCTACAACACTGCACGTAAATTCCAAGAATACCTCCCGATCTGCCCACGCCCCTCCCACGGCCCTGGCTTCTCTTCGGCACACAGATCACAGCGCCTAAAGATGCACATGCAAATTTAAATTAATGCCAATTAGCGTTGATTGATTATTAGCACCCAGTTATTGATGCTAATTTATTTATTTATTATTTATTTATTGCACTTATATCCCACATTTTTCCACCTATTTGCAGGCTCAATGTAATTGGCTCATATATCAATTAAATTGTGCGCTCAAATTGGATGCACTCTCAACATTGCGCACAAAATTTTGAGCACCATATATATAATAGTAAAAAAGGCCCGTTTCCAACAGAAAGGAAACAGGTGCTAGCAAGGCTCCAGGGTTCCCTCCTCCTCCCCCTTCCACCAGGACCTCGCCACCCTCTCTCGTCTGAGGACCGCCACCCCTCCCACCCCTCCCCCCTCTCGTCTCAGGACCCCCTCCTCCGATTTCCGCCGCCCAGCGCCTCCCTCCCTCTGTCTCTGTGGCCTCCGAGTGCAAAGAGGACACGTGCATGTGCCCCAGCCCTTCGTACGTGGCAGCTGGTGTTTAAAAAGTTTTACCTCCTGCTCGGATGGCAACACTCAAGTCCACCAAGTACAGACGCCACTTCAGACAGGCTGTGGTTCGCTGTTCCTGTGGTCCCGCCATCATTTCCTGTTTGCGGAAGGGTGGGACCACAGGAACAGCGAATCACAGCCTGTCTGAAGCAGCGACTGTGCTTGGTGGACTTGTGTTGCCGGCCGAGCAGGAGCCCTTCGTACGTGGTACAGCTGCCACGTACGAAGGGCTGGGGCACCCACATACGTCCTCCTTGCACTTGGAGGCCACTGGAGGCCACAGAGACAGGGAGGGAGGCGCTGGGCAGCGGAAATGGGAGGAGGGGGGTGTGGAACTCGAACGGCAGTGGGGCCGTCGCGGCTCGTGGAACTCGGACGACGAGAGTGGAAGGAGGGAGGGAGGTTGGGGATCATGGAACTTGGGGGGGGGGGGGGGCGTTTGGTTACTCACCTCCGGTGGCTGCTGCTGGGTTCCCTGCCCTCTCACTTCCCATTGGTTCGCCCTGTGACATCATCCGCCAATAGGAACTCGGTTACGAACCCAGGCAGCCAGACAGAAGTGCAGAGGTCCAAATTATTATATAGGATATGGGTGAAGCACTCTCATCTCAGCCCAGAGAAAAGTGTTGCAGCCTGCAGAGGATCCACCTTATTCATTGCAAGTCGAAGGTTCCAGGACAGTGCACCTCTTGTTTTAATTAATAAATATGTTTGGCATTCTCCCTTAGAGAAGTGCTCCCCTCTTTTTGCCTTGCCCCTGCTGAAACTCTGTTTCTGCCTGTCCCTTTTTAATCTGAGCAGTGGGATTCCTGTTACATACTCTTTACTGATGCACTTTAAGCCAACAGTGATTTTTTACATTCTTTGCAATCCAACGTGTTGGGGGCAAATCATTTAACAGAACAGGAACACATTTGGCACATTGAGTTTGAAAATGAGCTAGATTGGACGAAATGTTCAGAGAAATAAATTCTTCAGAAAAATGGGGACACTGAGAAAAAGCATCAGGAATGTATTCCCTGGGAAGGTTGTCTCTTACCCCAGTTAAGGTTTATAATATGACTGAAACCTTGGACAGCTGGTTAAAAAGAACAAAAAAAAAGGTTTTTGCAGGAATAAGAGCTTGCACGTTCTTCCTGTATCATCTTGTCTGGTTCTTGATCTATGGCTGAGAAAGAATGGGTTTCTCTATGCTGGGAGAAACCTAAACCGTAAACCCTGAACAGATCATTGAGATCTGCAACTTGAAAATGCTATAACTGGTGAGCTGTGGATCAAGCAAGATTAGGGGGAGGGTGGGGTGAGAAAATAATTCAATGAGGATCCATGGTAGAGGCCCAAAGTAAAATCTCTCCTTTTATATCTGGTCACTAATCACCGATAATTTCATATAATATGACACATGGTTTATTATTTTTATTATTCTTTCCAGCCCAACAGAATTTTTGGGACACACACACACACACTCACTCACTCACTCACACTCACTCACCCCACGTGTTTTAGCTATTCAGTCTTTTCCACCCACTCATCCTGGCTCCTCTAACTCTTCTTTCATTATACCATCACTCTCTACCCCTTTGCTTCTCTAGCACTTTAACCTTTGGCAGACTCTGTGCAGGGAGTAACTCCTTCTAGAGCTGCTGTCACTGCAGCTTCCTAAACTGGCTGGCAGGGTTCCCAGCAGTTCAGACACGCCCTTTCCCTAGAGCACACCCTCCTCCATGCTCCAGCAGCACCAGGAATGAGAACCAGCTAGGAGAGTGGAATGCAATTATGATTTTACAACCCTACTTTGAGCACAGACGGATTCCCTGTTTGATCCTGCAGACTGAGTTGCTGTATGTGGGAACAAGGTGCTTTATGAGTAATATATATGGAAAGGTTTGACATGCTGTATAAGACTCGCAGCCTTTTTTTTTTTTTTTTTGCACTAGAAAAGGTCCTCCAGTTTCTTCAGCAAAATGTCCTGATCCCAGATGGGGGGAATAGAAGCTGAAATTTCAGACTTCTCTGGTCTGGCAGCTTGTGATGAGGCACCTCCTCTGCATGTGTGCCTAAGGAATGGCAAGAACTGCAATTAGCTGAGATAATTTGGCATAAACCTACAGTGGAATCATGTGCAAAACTATTTCAGTTTCATGATAGTGAGCAAAGCTGCAGAGTTTGGCACTGCAGTTCTTGACCTCTTATTTTGCTGGGGATAAGGCACCCCACTGCTAACAGAGATCTGGGGATAAATCGGAGGATTCATACTTCTAACTTTGGGCTCCTTTTACAAAGCCACGCTAGTGATTCCTGCACGGCAAATGCGACAAAGCCCATATAAATTGAATGGACTTCATCGCATTTGCCATGCCAGAATCGATAGCAAGGCTAAAGGATTCCTTTGAGAATTATGCTCCTAAATTGGTGTCTTTGAAAATTTATTAGGGTTGAGTGCCTAAATTTTTTCCAAAACTTTACAAAATTCCTAAATATAGGAGCATATAAAGTGGGTGGCAAAGATGGGTAGTTTTAGGGCGGGGAAAAGGAGCTTAGCACTGATTTTTAGCACTAGATTCATAAATTTAGGCAAATGAATGGCAGGTCTAAATTTATGAGTGTAACTATTAAGCTCTTAAATTAAGACAAATTTCAGCTGTTATGCTCTTAAGTTTGGCTGAAAATAGGGTACAAATTTAGGAGCCCTAACCTAGGAGCATAAATTTAAGCGCTTGGCTTTTTTTGAATATTGAGCTCTGTGTTTTCAATGGAAGAATGCAGTGCTTTGACCAGCTATGCGCAAACCACATGAGCATGCATGTGAGTATTCAGCAGTACCTGCACCTATTGTAATTTTAATTTACTGTTCCTCCTCCCAAGCCTTCTAGCCACTTGTGTGCTACCCCACTAGGATGAGCCTCTGTTGCAAATCTAGGTGAAGCCCTGTAAAATCACAGGTTGCTGCAAGCTCTCTCTGCCTTTTAAGGTCTAATTCCGGTACTGGAATGTTGGATTCAGACAGTAGCTTATGCGTAATTTAATACATGTCTTTGTGTTCTTGCAGTTTGTGAGGAAGTAAATTCAAACAGTTCTCGAAACTGTAGAAGAAGACATATTGTTTAGGAATCAAGAGACGAGTGATGTTGTTTGGTCAGGTGTGGCCATGAAGGGTTAAGTTTTAAAAAGCATGGAACCACATAATATAGCTCTTGTAGACAATCCTCTTTTTATTTTGGGAGGCTGCATAAGCTGTGTATCAAGAAGAAGGCAAGAGATTGTGAGATTTTAAGATTGGAACAACAGATTAGAATGCACTGCCGTTTCTATGGGGTCCATCAAGTTTATTTATTAATTTACTATCCCATCCTTTGGAGTACCTTCAAGGTGGCTTACAATCCTACTCCCCAGTGTAGAGCTGGTCTGCTAGCCTTCCAACAGGCACAAGCTCATACATACTCGAACTTTAAAATCTTTAGCTTTTAAGTGTCAATTTTACCTTCATGGCAATAAAAGTGGGAAAATGCTTGCCAAAGTAGTCAAGAAAGCAAAGGGGATATCTTCTATTCTATAACTGGATAACAGTAGAGGTACATTGGTATGAACTGGCATGGAGATCAATAATATTTTTAAAGAGTTTTATCAGCAACTTGATACTAAACCTTCCAACACTTCATTAGGTAATATGACGTACTTAGAAAGTATACCTCTTCCTTGTGTTTTGGAGGACACTAAACAATTCCTGAATGCTCCGTTCTCAACAGATGAACTTGCCCTAGCTATTAAGCAAAATGCTCTTGGTAAGGAACTGGGTCCAGATGGATTTAGGAGTGAATTTTATAAAATGTTGCAATCGGCAGATACCTCATCTCTGGTAAATATGTTTAATCACATTGTAGATATGGCAGAGATGCCTCCTTTGCTTAAGGTGGTTCAAATTGTAGTGCTGTTGAAGCCGGGGATAGACCCGAGGTAACCAGCTTCTTATCATCCACTATCTTTGTTGAATATGGAGGCAAAGTTATTTGTGAAAATTATGGCCAGCCATTTAGCACGAGTGGGCTTTGTTAGAGGTGACACTGCCACAAAACATTTGAGGGTGATTCTGACCTTTCTAGAATATATAGAAGGGCCTTCCTTGCTGAGGTGGACTGCGCTTGAGTTTGCTCCATAACAATCAGACAATACAACTGCTACTCTTGGACTGCAAAACTTTGCTCCCCCTCTGATCACTGCGCTTTCTCCAGGTTTTTGCGCTTCCTTCATGTTTGGTCCTGAGTGGTGGAAGCAGCAGTCATTGTAAAGGTATAGTTTGCACAACTGCTAAACATTCCACATATTGCAGTTTTAGCCCTAAGACACCCAGTTTGAAGTTTCTTGTGCTGTTGATTGCCTTGTGTTGGCTTCCTGTGTGTACAGTCCCTCCTTCTTCCACTCCCTTCCCCTGAATGTACCTCTAAATCTAGGGCTCCCACTCAGTATCAGGACTAAATTCTTTGGGTGGGGAGGAGGGGAAGAGTGCAGGGGACAAGGAAGAAATGATTCCAAGGAGACTTAGGCGCTTATTTTCAAAGCACTTAGACTTACAAAATTCCATAGGTTACTGTGTAAGTTTCTAAGTCTAAGTTATTTGAAAATACATCTCACTGTGTACAATATTTGATGTTTCAAAACAAAGTGTTATCTGGAAACATTTTATTCCAAAGCAAAATAGTTTCAAATTGTCATATTATGCACATTTTCACAGTTACAAGTTACAAAGCAGACTAGGGATGTTTAATCCTTGCTGTTGCACTCTTCCTGGGACATCCTCGCTTCCCTTGTTTGGTCTTTGGAATGGCTTTGGTCTGGTATTGAGCTCTCTTCATTCCAAGGCATGGAGGACTGGTGTAATGCTTTGAACAGCAGGCTGAGAATCGGGGAAGCCCAATTCAACATCCCGCTGGTCTCTTGGGAGTCACTTCATCTTCCACTGCCTCAGGTACGTACTTAGGTTGTGAGCTGTTCAGGGACAGGGGAAAAACTTACTATACCTTGAGCTACTACTGAAAAAGGCATGAACCAAATCCAGATAAATAAATACCTTTTTCGCCTTTACAGTTCTCTGGACTCCTGGACCAGAGTACTAGATAGACAGCTCTGTGCTTTCTGCTGTCTCCTTCCTACCTCTGTATAGGCACCAGCCACTCACACTTCTCACCGCTCTTGCTTGAAACTTAGAGCAGGGTCCTTTTACTCATTAGACAGAGAGTCTGAGTGACAGGTTTACTCCACAGATTGGGGATATTCACAACAATCCACTGCTTGATTGTTCAGGAACAGCTACTTCTAGTGAAATACCTGAAACATTTATTGAGCAGCCTTCTACACACCTCTTACAGGACATGGGACAAAACATGGGCTAAGAGAGAGAAGAATAAACTGTGGAGTGGAGGAGTGGCCTAGTGATTAGAGCACCACTCTTGGCATCCAGAGGTTCCTGGTGCAATTCCCACTGCTGCTGCTTGTGATCTTGGGCAAGTCACTTAACCTTTCATTGCCTCAGGTACAAACTTAGATTGTGAGCCCTCCAGGGAAATACCCAATGTACCTGAATGCAACTCACCTTGAGCTACTCCTGAAAAAGGTGTGAGCAACATCTAAATAAATAATAAACTTTCCCCAGGTGCAGAGCTTCTAAGCAGAGTTTTTCTGTTTTTGCTAGTTTACAGTATGGGCAGTGCTAAGGGGCAGAGGAGGGTGCCATAGAAAACAGATCTTTGCACAGAGTACACCAACAACCACAAATATCCTTTGCTAAGAGGAATATGAGAAATAAAAATGGACAAAATGCCACATTCGGGCAGTTCAGTTTCGGGAAGCTTATGGGCAGCTATTTCAGAATTGAAAAATGCGTCCATTTATTACTTGTTTCTGAGTGGTTTACTGGATTGGTAATTCCTGTCCACAGCAGCCTTGTGTTCAAGTCGAAAGCACAGTAGGGCAACAGAGCAGGTGATAGGAGAGAAAATGGCTGCCAACACTGTGGAAGCTCCTGCTGATCCTAGGACCTAGAGGAGCACTGAGAGATAGCCACAGAGGACACTGTTCTGTGGCCCTGGGACTGGCAAGGGTTTCTTTCTGCTTTCTAAGAGCACTGTCTGGAATGGGAGAAAGGGGGTGGTTAAACTGAAGGAAAAGTAAAGGAGAAAGGGGAAAGTAGTCTTGGAAGACTGGAGGGGGAGTGGGATAGCCATCAGGAAGCACTAGTGGTCAACTAAAAAAAAATAACATAGTAGGGGGGGGACTGGGGTTCTTTCCTGCCCCGGGGAGTCCGCTAGACCACCGGGGCGGCTTCCTTTGGGTGTGTGCTGGGACCCTGCGGCTTGGGGGAGGAGAGACAAACCATCTCGCCCTGCCTGATCAACCGGCTCGCAAAATGCTACAAAAGTTAGCAGCCGGCTTTTGCAAGCCAGTGTGAGCCGGCTCCAGCACACCACTGCATTAAGGGCTCCTCCCGGAAATGGCCACACATCAATCCCTGTGATTAGCGCAGGGCCATTACTTTTTGAGGGAGGCCGAAACCACCTTTTACCGCAGCCTGGTAAAAAGAGGTCCAAAGAGAGCTATACCAAAGCATAGCCCAGGACTCAAATTCTAAAGTCAAATTCAATTAAAGCACGGTTATTTCTTTTCTATGTCTTCTGGAAAGCACACGTACATTTTTAATGGTATAGGCCCCTATTCATTTTAGTTTCTCTTTGCCACAGGCATAGGAGTAATAAAAACTGCATTACTTCAAGGTTTGTATACATAGTTTTTTATTTGACATATTATAAATCTTTTTATTGCTGAGCCATCACACAATTACTTAACCTAGTGTTGCACACTCCCACTTTTAGTACAAAGTGCCATTTTATAGGATATCACGTAGCTGGAAAATTGGCATTTATGCATGCATGTGTACACATATGTGCATACACGCCATGTGCATACACGCCAATATTGTGGCCATTTACATGCATTCCTGGTGTCTAAATCTTGGCACCTTCTTTACAGTATTACTCCTATAGGTCTCGATTCTGTGAATGGCGCCAAAATGATGCACACTAAGCTAGTATTCTGTAAGGGTGCAGATCAACCTTACGGCATATCAGTTAGTTTGCATTTCACGCATTTTTGTTCCCATCATATATCTGGTCTTGGTCCCCTCAGCTGTATGGTAAACCGTATTGTAGAAATCTTTAGCATCATATCTGTCTATGTTAGTTGACTGTTTCTAATGCATGCTTATTAGGTGTATTATTAGTATTATGCTAACATTGTATTATATCTCTGGTATTTGAAATGTGTATATTTTTGATACTGTTCACGGCAATTCTATTATAGGTTTCAATTTACTGTTTTCAAGTTTACCTCATTTATTGTATTTATGCTTATTCTTGGTTATTTTACTATTGCTATGCTGTTTTGTAAGTTTGATGTTAAACTGTACCTGCTGTACACCGCCTTGGGTGAATCTCTTCATAAAGGTGGTTAATAAATCCCAATAAATAAATAACATATGTACAGGACAGTGCTTTTTACAGGCACACCCCCAACTTGCCTTCCTTCTGTTACTGTCCTTCTTCCAGCTTTGTATCAAAACGAAAGTAGATTTTCTTGTAGAATAAGGGTTTTTAACCAGGGGTCCATGGATGGGATTCTGGAGGTCTTTGAGCTGCAGGCTTTCTTTCAAAATAACAGCATTTACTCTTGTTTTTTTTGAGGTTTTTGAGGAAGGGGGTTGTTGGAGGAGAACCGAGATGCCTTTGTTTGCAGAGTAGCACTGGGCAGACTCCACATTGTCCCATCATAGATGGGCGTTAATGTGTTTGAACACGCAGCAGCACTGCCAGCCCAGGTGCATGTCAGTGGGAGACTTTGCTCTCCTTCTGATTTTGTAATGACAGTCTCAGTGCAGGAAGGTCAACTAGATTGGACCAAAATGTGGTGATGTGGCGTCTGGTGGGGCAGTGCAGATGACAACATTTAATAAGCTGTCCTTCAAAAGGTGAACTCCAAAATGCGAACTGCGAGTCTTCCCCAAATGAGATTTTGAGCCAAAACATGCTGTCTGATTTCCCTTAGCTCTTGCTATTTTAGAAAGATATTAGGCACATTTTTGTACAAAAGAAACATTGGGCCCAATATTTTTAAAAAACCCAATCTGATTCCTAAGTTAAGCTCCTAAAATTTGTGCCCTATTTTCAGCCAGACTTAGGAGCGTACTTTACACACCCCTTTGCAGTTACACAATATAGAACTCAGGCCCTGATTTATAGAATAGCTTAGTAGTCTTCACTAATTTTTAAGTCAGGGCCACTTTGGATCAAAATGACGTGAAGGAGAGCTTCCATATATCTCCCCAGGCGGTCCATGAACCCGCTTAGCAGCATGTATCGATGGCATCATGACTTCCAGCCCACTTTTGAACTTTTCGTTGGAGGTGTACTCTCTCTGGTTTTGTTTTCTTATTGTAACCCACTTTGAACCTTGTGTTGGGAGTTGGTGGGGCTATATAAGACCCATAATCCCATCACATTTCCAAATGCATTCTCATCTATTGAGAAATGCCTTGTCCTTTAAGCAGCTCTCCCCCCCCCCCCCCCCCAATCCAGTTCCCTATTTCTGTGACAAGCTTGAGTAGAGAGGCAGAAAGCAGCAAAAAAACAAACCCCAGAATGACAGTGAGAGCTGCCCCAGAGGTCTCCAAGGGCTGCCACTGGCCCCCCCCGGGCCTTGCATTGAAGAACACTGTAATAGCACCAACTAACTGCAAATTGGTACCAATTAATGCTGCTTAACGGTCATTATTGGCAGATAAAGCCAATTAGTGCCTACTTAATTAAGTTAGGTGCTATTCTATAACTTGTGTGTGCAGTTTTCTGCACTAGTCGCAAAATTGTGCACCAAAGGTTATAGGGTTAAGGGATTTCTGCCTACAACTGTCAGTGTGTCTTTAAATTCACTGACTGCTACGGCCTCAGTGTTGGGGGATGTAAAATGTATTTTAAATTTCATGAGTGTAGCAGGGTAGAGGAGGTTTACCAAGCAAGGGAGTAAAGCAGGTAGCTGACCAAAAGAACTGAACTTTAAGAACAAGGTAGCTGGTCTGCTTCATTAGTAGTTGAAGGGGAGTTACATTGAGGTACATTGTATTTCCCTGTCCCCAAAGGGCTTACAGTCTAATCCCCGTGTTTACTGAGCCACGGGCTAATGTCAATTGAATGGGTTGTGTCGGCATCGCTGTATAGCTTAATAAATAGGGGGGTAAGTTTGTTCCTCAGGCAGTGGAGGGTAAAGTGATTTTCCCAAGATCACAAAGAGGTTTGCTGAGTTAAGGCCATCATTTTGACTAAGGGAGTCACCAGAAAATCGCTTGGGCCACCCACTACCCACCAGGGAGGCACCCAGTGGGTGCCAGGATGTGGGATGAGTCTGATTTGAAAATGGATCATAGGGTGAACTTGATTTGGAGTTCCCAGGGATCTGTCCTTGGACCCCTTCTTTTTTCAATCTACACCTCTTCCCTGGGCTCACTGATCTCATCTCATGGTTTCCAGTATCATCTTTATGCAGATGACACCCAGCTATATCTCTCCACACCAGATATCACCGCGGAGACCCAGGCCAAGGTATCGGCCTGCTTATCCGACATTGCTGCATGGATGTCCAACCACCACCTGAAACTGAACATGTCCAAGACCGAGCTTATTGTCTTTCCACCAAAACCCACTTCTCCTCTTCCTCCACTCTCTATCTCAGTTGATGGCACCCTCATCCTCCCCGTTTCATCTGCCCGCAACCTCGGAGTCATCTTTGACTCCTCCCTCTCCTTCTCTGCGCATATCCAGCAGATAGCCAAGTCATGTCGCTTCTTTCTCTTCAACATCAGCAAAATTCGCCCTTTCCTCTCTGAGCACACCACCCGTACTCTCGTCCACGCTCTCATTACCTCTCGCCTTGACTACTGCAACCTACTCCTTACTGGCCTCCCACTTAGCCATCTATCCCCCCTTCAATCTGTTCAGAACTCTGCCGCATGACTTATATTCCGCCAGAACCAATATACTCATATCACCCCTCTGCTCAGGTCACTTCACTGGCTTCCAATCAGATACCGCATTCAATTCAAGCTCCTCCTTCTTACCTACAAATGCACTCAGTCTGCAGCCCCTCATTACCTCTCTACCCTCATTTCCCCTTACGTTCCCGCCCGTAACCTCCGCTCACAGGACAAATCCCTCCTCTCAGTACCCTTCTCCACCACCGCCAACTCCAGGCTCCGCTCATTCTGCCTCGCCTCACCCTATGCTTGGAATCAACTTCCTGAGCCCTTACGCCAAGCCCCCTCCCTACCCATCTTCAAATCCTTGCTCAAAGCCCACCTCTTCAATGTTGCTTTCGGCACCTAACCTTTATACCTTTCAGGAAATCTAGACTGCCCCTATTTGACTGACTGTACATTTGTCCTTTAGATTGTAAGCTCCTTTGAGCAGGGACTGTCCTTCTATGTTAAATTGTACAGCGCTGCGTAACCCTAGTAGCGCTTTAGAAATGTCAAGTAGTAGTAGTGGGGAGGGATGTCATTATTCCATAAGAGATCAGGGGAGGGCATGTTTTATTTTGCAATCTCCATCTTGGGGCCTACTATCTTTGTATTGTTGTGACTGGGAACGTGTGATAGTCCTATCTGTAGTAATGCAAAAATAAAATTATTGTGGGATTCACTAACCTGCAGTACAAAGGATAGTTAATCCTGTTGTAAAATAGCACAACAGTGCACTATGTTACTGTGGCTTAATGATTAGGGGCCTTAGATTGGAAACCCTTTAAGAAGAACATACCAAAGGGACGTAAATTTGTCCCTTTCCCTTAGCTGAGATTTGAAAAGGTAAGTGACTAAGGCCCTGCCTCCTGAACAGAACCAAGTGGCAAGAGGGCCATTATGTAGCCAGTGAGTGTGCTCCAAGTTAGTCCTTGCAGCAGCATGTGGCTGGTTTAGTCCTTTCTCTGGACCAGCCCCTTCAGATTCCCTCACTAGAGAGATGAGCTTAAAGGGCGCTGCTTCGGCCTGTGCCTGCTCCAATCCTAAAATGGCTGCTGCAACCTCCAGCGGCAATTTTGTGAGACTGCTGCTGTAAGTTGTGGCTGCTATTTTTGCTAGGGAGATGGTATAGGCAGGAGCGTGTGGGGATTGCTCTGGCCCCAGCTCACCACTAGACCACTAGGGCAGTATAGTAGGCCGGGAGGGCCTATGGGTGGGCCAGGGATGGGAGCTTTGTCTGCTTAGAAGGAGGGGGGTGGGCTTCATCTGTTTGGTAGAAGGTGGGAGGGGTGGTAGAGGAGCAGGGAAGGGGCAGGCAGCGGCAGTGGAGGAAAGACTCCATGAGAGAGGGAGGGAGGGAAGGTGGGACACCACAGGGAAGAGGGGAAGAAGAGAAAACTTGAATATAAATCCTCAGTTTATATTTGATTTAACACCCCCCCCCCCCCTTTTTAGAGGAAAAATGTTATCTCAGTTTATATTCAGATGGCTTTATATTTGAGTGTATAAGGTAATTCTTATCAGAAGTGTGAAGCATCCCTACAGCAGGACAGAGATATTTTTTTTCCCTTACTATCCCAGATGTTCCCTATTTCTTCATTTCAGTGTGATTTTTTTTTCCCTACATATCTGAACCCACAAATATTCTTCCCATCTACCAGCTACATAATTTCTCTTCGGTGATAAATTCCAGATTGTTTTCTTCTTAAATGTGACTGATATACACTATAGAGAATTTAGGATTTAGATTTGGCTACCCACCTTTGCAAATCTCAGCTCAAAGGTGAGTTACATGCAGATGTAGAAGGTAGTTCCCTGCCCAGGAGAGCTTACAGTCTAACCAGTGAAAGGTTAAGTGACTTACCCAAGGTAAGAAAAAGTGTCTGAGAGAGCAATGGCTTGGACACTGGCTTCCTTGGTTCTGAGCTAGCTGCTGTAACCAGTAACCGCGCTTGCATTGCACTGCACTGCTTCACTCCAGTGGTGATTACAGGGGAGCAGCTCGATCACTATTCATCACCCAGTGTATGTGGAGTTTTCATGTCACATAAGGGGGTGGGGGGCGGTGGCAGAGTCTAGATGACACGTCCTATGACAGTTCTCTGCACACTTTCCTTCTCTTACCTCCTCGTTATGGTAAAACGAGCTACCTTCTGAGTTGGGTCCGAAAAACTGTGTGTGCAGCGAACTCAGGACTTGGCAATTACTGGTGCTGCAGACTTGCTTGAGTGTCCTCAGGAAGCAGGTGCTACTTGAGTCCTTTTAGGGAGTAGTCTCCAACATGGGGCATGCGATAAAGCTACAAAGTAGTAAATTTAATTCAAATTACAGAAAATGTTTCTTCACTCAACATGTAATTAAACTCTGGAATTCGTTGCCAGAGAATGTGGTAGAGCTGGTTAGCTTAGCGGGGTTTAAAAAAGAAGGTTTGTACGGCTTCCTAAAGGAAAAGTCCATAGACCATTATTAAATTGACTTGGGGAAAATCTACTGCTATTTCTGGGATAAGCAGCATAAAATGTATTGAACTTTTTTGGGATCTTGCCAGGTATTTGTGACCCGGCTTGGCCACTGTTGGAAACAGGATGCTGGGCTTGATGGACCTTTGGTCTGTCTCAGTGTGGCAATACTTACGTACTTATGTGGTCTGCGGGCTGCCTGCAGCCCCGGCAGTCCATTTTTGCAGCCCCATAACCATTGGGAAGCGGGTAGAGAATAGGCCCCACGAAGCTTCTCTGTGTTGTGTGTGCCTGCATCGTGGTGACATTGACGCACTTGTGTGTCAATATGAGGCACACGCCACCCAGAAGAGCTTCATGAGGCCTTTTCACTACCCGTCTCCTGATGGGGGCCGCATCCCTGGTTGATGAGACTCTGGAAAACCTCTCGGCTGCAAGAGGTATTGGACAACCATGGTGTAAGGTGACCGTGAAAACCCCATTTTTGGAGCAGAAACGGCAGAATTGGTAGAAGTTACAAACACTATTAGCCACATAAGAGGTAATTTTATAAACCTTTTCAGTGTTTAAAATGATGATTTGTAGTCATGCCTAAAAGTACATGCAGTGCTGTAGACGTATACTAGTAAAGTAGGAATGCTCCAGAGAGGAGTTTGCTTTAATCAAACATTTCAGTTTGACTGTGCCAAGTTGAATCCCCTTCCATTCCCTGTTAGGCAAAAGGTCTCATTTATGGGTTTTGCAACTGTTAATAATCCAAAATAAAGTGAGGTTTAAAAATATATATATCCTTGTAGAATCAAAATTAGTATGTAAAATTTCATATGTAAGCCTAAAATGTTTTGGTGGCTCCCCGGAGCTTTCTCGTGATCATTTTGCAGCCCTTTACATGAAAAAGGTTTGAGACCACTGCTCTAGGACATGATCCAGCTTATTTTCGAAAGAAAAGGCCGGCCATCTTCCGACACAAATCGGGAGATGGCGGGCCATCTCTCAAGTCTGGCGAAATCGGCATAATCGAAAACCGATTTTGGCTGGCCTCAACTGCAGTCCGTCACAGAGCCGGCCAAACTTCAAGGGGGTGTGTCGACAGGGTACAGAAGGCGGGACGGGGGCATGCTTAAGAGATGGCCGGCTTCGCCCGATAATGGAAAAAAGAAAGCTGGCCCTGACGAGCATTTGGCCAACTTTACTTGGTCCCTTATTTTTCACGACCAAGCCTCGAAAAGGTGCCCCAACTGACCAGATGACCACCGGAGGGAATGGGGGATGACCTCCCCTTACTCCCCCAGTGGTCACCAACCCCCTCCAACCCAAAAAAAAACCAACATTTTTTTGCCAGCCTCTATGCTAGCCTCAAATGTCATACCCAGCTCCATCAAAGCAGTATGCAGGTCCCTGGAGCAGTTTTAGTGGGTGCAGTGCACTTCAGCCAGGTGGACCCAGGTCCATCCCCCCCTACCTGTTACACTTCTGGTGGTAAATGTTGAGCCCTCCAAAACCCACTGTACCCACATGTAGGTGCCCCCCTTCACCCCTAAGGGCTATGGTAGTGATGTACGGTTGAAGGTAGTGGGTTTTGGGGGGGCTTTGGGGGACTCAGCACCCAAGGTAAGGAAGGTATGCATCTGGGAGCTATTTTTATTTTTAATTTTTAGAAGTGCCCCCTAGGGTGCCCGGTTGGTGTCCTGGCATGTCAGGGGGAACAGTGCACTACGAATGCTGGCTCCTCCCATGACCAAATGCCTTGGATTTGGCCGGGTTTGAGATGGCCGGCATTAGTTTCCATTATGGGTGAAAACCGATGCCGGCCATCTCAAACCTGGCCATCTTTGACATTTGGCCGGCCCCAACCATATTATCGAAACGAAAGATGGCCGTCCATCTTTTTCGATAATACGGTTCGGGACCGCCTTTTGCGGCGCCGGCCATCTTGATAGCCGGCACTGTTCGATTATGCCCCTCGATATCTCGTTAAGCCCAGAAATGAGGATCGCTCCAATACAGCTGCAGAGTCCTAATGAAAAAATGATTTCACCTGGCCTTCTCCCTACCTAACCAGCTGTGGAAGTCCCAGGAAGAGGTGAAATAATTGGAGCAGGATTAGCATCTAGCTCCCTGCATAGGATAGTGACAAATGGAGCGCACCGGAGGGAAGAGATGCCAGCCTCAAAGGAGAGAAGTAGTGTTGCTGGTGTAGAGGGGTCTGGTATAGACTTGTGGACTGTTGAGACTATAGAGGTAATATCAACTAAGACATTGATACCTACAATGACTGTATTACACTTGCTTGTTCAGTTTTTAAAAGAAAAAGTGGATAAGATTACATTACATACACGTTGATGACCAATCCGACCCTCACGCTTCTCAGTTCCTCACTCTAACATCCTCCTTCAACCTCCAGCTATGCTCCACCTCCCCTACTCACCGAGACGGCCACTGTCTCGACCTCGTCCTCTCCTCCTCCGGCTCTACCTCTAATTTCCACGCATCAGCTCTTCCTCTCTCCGATCATCACCTAATCACCTTAACACTTCTTCACCTCCCCCCCTCAGCCCTGTCCAATTTTAACCACTACCTCCAGGAATCTCCAGGCTATTGACCCTCCCACCCTATCCTCTAGTATTTCTAATCTCCTCCCCTCCATCATGTCCTCCGAGTCTGTCGACAAGGCTGTCTCCGCTTACAATGCCACTCTCTCCTCTGCTCTGGACACTCTCGCACCATCCACCTGCCGTCCCACAAAGCGTGTTAATCCCCAGCCCTGGCTGACCCCTTGCATCCGCTACCTTCGCTCCTGCGCCCGATCTGCTGAACGCCTCTGGAGGAAATCTCACACCCATTCAGACTTCCTTCACTACAAATTCATGCTATCCTCCTTCCACTCCTCCCTATTCCTTGCCAAACAGGACTATTACACCCAATTGACCAACTCTCTCAGCTCCAACCCCCGTCGTCTCTTCGCCACCCTTAACTCCCTCCTCAAAGTGCCCTCCGCTCCCACCCCCCCTCGCTCTCTCTCTTCAATCACTGGCTGATTACTTCCGCGACAAGGTGCAAAAGATCAACCTTGAGTTCACTACCAAGTCATCTCCTCTTCACCCTTCAACCCTCGCCCTCAACCAACCAACCCAGGCCTCTTTCTCCTCCTTTCCTGTCATCACCGAGGAGGAAACCGCTCGCCTTCTTTCCTCCTCGAAATGCACCACCTGCTCTTCTGATCCCATCCCCACCAACTTACTTAACATCATCTCTCATACTGTCACCCCCTCCATCTGTCACATCCTCAACCTCTCTCTCTCTCTCTACCGCAACTGTCCCTGACACCTTCAAGCACGCCGTAGTCACACCTCTCCTCAAAAAACCATCACTTGACCCTACCTGTCCCTCCAACTACCGCCCTATCTCCCTCCTACCCTTCCTCTCCAAAATACTTGCGCGTGCCGTTCACAGCCGCTGCCTTGATTTTCTCTCCTCTCATGCCATCCTCGATCCACTTCAATCTGGTTTTCGCCCTCTACACTCGACAGAAACAGCACTCTCTAAAGTCTGTAATGACCTGTTCCTTGCCAAATCCAGAGGCCACTACTCCATCCTCATCCTCCTCGATCTATCCGCCGCTTTTGACACTGTCAATCATGACTTACTTCTTGCCACACTGTCCTCATTTGGGTTCCAGAGCTCTGTCCTCTCCTGGTTCTCCTCCTATCTCTCCCACCGCACCTTCAGAGTTCAGTCTCATGGATCTTCCTCCACCCCATCCCCCTATCTGTTGGTGTTCCCCGGGGATCTGTCCTTGGACCCCTTCTCTTCTCAATCTACACCTCCTCCCTGGGCTCCCTGATCTCATCTCATGGTTTCCAGTATCATCTCTATGCTGATGACACCCAGCTGTATCTCTCCACACCAGATATCACCGCGGAGACCCAGGCAAAGGTATCAGCCTGCTCATCTGACATTGCTGCCTGGATGTCCAACCGCCACCTGAAACTGAACATGTCCAAGACCGAGCTCATCATCTTTCCAGCAAAACCCACTTCTCCTCTTCCTCCACTTTCTATCTCAGTTGATAACACCCTCATCCGCCCCGTCTCATCTGCCCGCAACCTCGGAGTCATCTTTGACTCCTCCCTCTCCTTCTCTGCGCATATCCAGCAGATAGCCAAGACCTGTCACTTCTTCCTCTTTAACATCAGCAAAATTCACCCTTTACTCTCTGAACACACCACCCAAACTCTCGTCCATGCTCTCATTACCTCTCGCCTTGACTACTGCAACTTACTCCTCACCGGCCTCCCACTTAGTCATCTATCCCCCCTTCAATCTGTTCAGAACTCTGCCGCATGACTTATATTCCGCCAGAACCGATATACTCATATCACCCCTCTGCTCAGGTCACTTCACTGGCTTCCAATCAGATACCGCATTCAATTCAAGCTCCTCCTTCTTACCTACAAATGCACTCAGTCTGCCGCCCCTCACTACCTTTCTACCCTCATTTCCCCTTACGTTCCCGCCCGAAACCTCCGTTCAAAGGACAAATCCCTCCTCTCTGTACCCTTCTCCACCACCGCCAACTCCAGGCTCCGCTCATTCTGCCTCGCCTCACCCTATGCTTGGAACAACCTTCCTGAGCCCATACGCCAAGCAACCTCCCTGCCCATCTTCAAGTCTCTGCTTATAACCCACCTCTTACCGTTCAGTAAATCCAGACTGCCTCAATTTGACCGTTCACTTGTCTACTAGATTGTAAGCTCTTTTGAGCAGGGACTGTCCCTCTATGTAAATTGCACAGCGCTGCGTAACCCTAGTAGCGCTTTAGAAATGTTAAGTAGTTGTAGAAGGCCCTTCTTTAAGTTCTAAAGTTGAGACACTGGAGACAGAGTTTTCAAATACTCAAAAGTTACAAGAGAATTTAATGAAAGATAATATGAATTTAGAATTACTTTACTTTAGATTTCTAGGCCGCTTGTACCCAAGATTTCTAAGCGGTCTACAAGGATTGAAAGAGATGTCGAGACAATCTCTCGGGATTTACAACATGCTTCAATTTGCTGTCAGTTCAGGTACGTGAGAACAGAGTAGCATTAGCACAGGAAGTTTTTGAAGAGGGTCGTTTTTACTTGTTTTCTGAATTGTGTATAGTTAAAGATTGATTTTCTGTAATCTAGGGCATCTAATTTAAGATTCTTGAATTTTCCTAAGCGCTCTGCTATCCTCATGATATGTTTAAGAGCTATGTAATAGAAATTTGGGGAGCTACTTCAGAATTAATGCCACTTATTATACGGACATATTATTTGCGTACACCTAAGAAGCAAGAATTACAATCTTAAGTGGAAACCAGTGGAAATGGACATATTAAATGTCTCTAATAGTCTAGAACAGTCAAATTCAGAAAATGTTAGACTTGCTTGCTTTCATATCAGATAAAGTATGGCTATTAAAGTTGTATTTTGTCATTATTGTGATAAGTTGTTTCTGAATATGAGAATCAATGTCTTAATTTATCTTTTTAAAAAAGTTTCCTTCTAAGTATATAATTACCTGTCAATCTGTGCAATATATTTTTTTTTGTTCCAATATATTTAACCAGTTTTCTGGCTGCTAAAAGACCTGTAGTACCCTGTGATTGAAGCCGGAAAACCTCACGGTTAAGAATATACCCTTGTGTTATACCATATTTTCTTTTATATAATTGTTAGCACTATTTATATTTGTAATTTTCCTCGATCTGGTCCCCACTAATTGTTGAATTTGTTCGTGACTCATTTCATTTTTTTGTTGTATATTTATAGAATATGTATTTTCTTTGAATTATTTTCTTTTGCGTTGAGCTATTCTGTACAAGAATGATTTCCCAATTATAATTTTCATTATTTTTAGAAATCCACTCCAAAGAAGTGTTACCTTTGAAAGCTCATCAAAAAATATATTGTTAGTCCAATTTTTTAAAAAAAGGTATCATCTTTTTTTTCTTTGTCTGGTTTTATTTCTGTTTATTACCTTTAAAAGTGGACTAACATAGCTACCTACCACTTTCAACTTTACCCAAGATTTTTATAAACAAAAAATAATTAAAACAAACCATAATGGGCGGGGGTGGGGGGAGGAGGTGAAAAGAACACACTACAGATCAGTGCAGGGGAAGGATGCACTTGGACCATGGCAAGGTAGGCAAAGAGGATGAATTTATGGTTTGTTAATTTTCAAATTCATTTCCATCTAAATTGATTGTCGTAAAATTGCCTACCCTTTGCAAGCATAAACATTTGGAAACAGTAGAAGAACAAATGTGCCTTTACCTGCCTTTGGTGAAGCTTTTCTGAGAGTTGTTACTGCAGGGACTTAACACATCCGTCAGTATTTTCAAGAGTACATATGTTTTTTAGTTGAAAAATGTATCCTTACAAACCAGAGGTGCAAACACATCTGTGTACTTTTTTTGGAGACAACTTTCAAAGTGGCAGTTTCTGTCTAAAAAAAATACAATACAAAAAATGCATCACAGTCGGAATTTTTTCAACTGATCTATGCAATGTACCCTACACTTTCAGCGAGAGGGAGCAATTATAGAAATATTCAAAAAGTAATCAAGAAACAAAACTGTCTTGATTCCATAAGTTTGTACACAGGCCCATAATAGGGAGCTGATGCAGGTAAGCTGTGTTAAGTGTTAATACAGCAGTTTACACTTCATTGTCCTGTGGGAATCTTACTCCAGATGCAGGAAGAAAGATTAGCACAGGAAAATTAGTGTAAAGCCACTGCAGTGGGTCCCGGAGGAGGTCGTGGAGACAGGAACTGTCAGAATTTAAGAAAGCGTGGGACAGGCATATTAAACTGCTCTCAATTAAAAAAAAAAGATATACTAAGATCTAGCATTTTTTCACTCATTTTGTAGTGCTGAATCTTTACAATGCAGTGTGGGAGCAGAGAATTCCCCCTGACCCCCAAAACATCCCTGGTGGCCCTACTAAGCCTTCAGGACCTTCCCAACCACACAAGTAACCCTGGTGGTCCAAGTGGTTCCCCTCCTGGACTCCACAGACCCCCCCAGCCTCCTTCCTACATGCCTTTAAGATGGGAGGCAGGAGCATTACTTCTGCCTCCTCATTGCCATTCTGGAAAATGGTGGCACCTGATCCCACATTCTGATCAGTCAGGTACCATGATTTTCCAAGATGGCAGCATTGCTCCTACCTCTCAACTTAAAGGTACTTGGGAGGGTGGCAGTCCAGGGGGCCCACTTGGATCACCAGGGACATTTTGGGGGTCAGTGATCTGGGGAATTATTAGGAACAAGGTGTTGTGAGTATTTTGGAGAAGATCAGGGAGTCAGGTCTTCGATAGTATCAGCTGGAGGTGTGGTAGAGCAGATCCCTGTGCACGTGTCCGGTGCGCTGTGCTCTGTTAAGTGCATATGTTTTGTGCTGGGCTTCTTTCCATCATATTTGGTAACTGCACTGAGAAGCTAAAGTTTTGTGTTAGGCTTGCATTAGGAAACTGTGAGCTAAATGTTTGTACAGAGCTCCAAAGCAAACTTACTGTGTAACAAAACTAACCTTAACAAGGCCCAATAATAAGTTTAATAGAGCCCACCTATGTCCACTAAAATGAGTTGATCTGATTTAAATACTCCTGGATAAAGAATCAGGAAGTATTTTGTGAAGTATCATACAGGTCTAGTCATGTCGACTATGTGTTTGAATATTCTTTGCTACGCTGCTAAGAACATCGTTAATAAGTGGAAATAATTTGGCACCACCAGGATTCACATTTCACCCGGACAGTGATCCTAAGCACAAAGGAGAAGTAAATGATTTGACTCAGCAAGAAGAACATAACTGTCCAAATGGCTCAGTCAAAACTCAGATCTGAATCCAACAGAAAATTTGTGGCAAGACTTGATGAATGCATGTGTGTGCGTTCATGTGTCTGAAAAGTGACAGTGCATGCCTGAGGAAATGTGTATGTCTGAAGAACAAGAGCATGCATGTATGTGTGTGTTTCTGTGTCTCTGGTGGGGACAGTCTTGTATAGTTAAATTTGGGTTGAAGTGGAGAAGTGCACTAATACAAATAAACCTGTTCTCATACTAAGATTTAATGCTAAGGAATGCAGGGTCATGCACTTGGGTTACAAGAATCCAAGAGACCAGTACAATTTAGGGGGTGAAGTGCTTCTGTGTATGGAAGAAGAACGGGACTTGGGGGGTGGTTGTGTCTGATGACCTTAAAGTGGCCAAACAGAAAAGACAACTGTCAAAGCATGGCGGTCGGTGGCCCAACTGTTTGGGGAGGCTAAAGGGGGCGGGGTTAGGGGGTGGAGCCAGGGGCAGAGCTTATATCCATAATTGTCTGATAGCACACAAAAAATAAATAAAAATAAAATAATCACAATTAATATTTTTTATTACATTTAGATATTAGATATGTATCATATGTTAAAGAATAAAGTAGTTGCTCAAAGCATATTCTAAGCACAATCGCTCAACTGCAAAACACTATGCACAAATTTGTGCAAAAACACACTCAGAACCTTACTGTACCATAAATATTACACTTGGCAGAACCTAATACACCAATATACCACCCATACGGAAAATGCAGACCGTCAACAATATGAAACAAGGGATCATATCATCACAATTCTCATGTAGAGCCACAAAACACCCTAATTCATGTTTAATGTGGGATAAAATGCCATAAATAAGTAAATAAATATAAACTTTTAATGTTGAGCACCTGATTCTCAAAGTGGACATATTCCAAACACTATAATGAAAATAAAATGATCTTTTCTACATTTGTTTGGTGACTTTTTCTGATCATGCTGGCCCAGTATGATTCTGCTGCTATCTGTCCTCAGTGCAGGTCAGGAAGTCATCCTTGTTAAATATCTCCCTGGCAACCCAGGACACCTCCAGCCAACCCCCCCCCCCCCTCTCCCAGCAGTAAGGTAAACAAACCATAAACCAATTTCTACAACTGGACAAGGCAAGAGGGCTTTCACTGCAGCTCCTGCTGTGAGGATGGAGGTAAATCAACAATTTAAACCCCTCAGAGCACAGCAGGGGAGGCTTAGCCTGTCCAAGCCTCTTATACCAGGCGCCTATGTGTCAAAGCCAGAAGGTTGCTTGGGTGGATAAGGAGAGGGATGACCAGCGGGGGGGGGGGGGGGGGGGGGGGGGAAGAGGTGATAGTGCCTTTGTATAAGTCTCTGGTGAGACCCCATTTAGAGTACTTCATGCAATTCTGGAGACTGCACCTATGGAAAGATATAAACAGGATGGAGTCAGTCCAGAGGGTGGCTACAAAAACTGAGAGAACATACGATGAAGTTAAGAGGAATTAGTCTTTAGAAGGAATCTAAGAAAATGTGTGGAATGGCCTCCCGGTGGAGGTTGTGGAGACAGGAACTGTCAGAATTTAAGAAAGCGTGGGACAGGCATGTGAAATCTCTAGGAAAAGGAGATTGGTAGTAGTTACTGAGGATGGGCAGACTGGATCGGGCTATTTAACCTTTATTTGCCTTTATGTTTCTATACAGAGTGAAATGAAGTTTTCATCCTGGATAATCTACCCATCTAACTATTAAGTTACCTGGGCAAATACCTATGAAAGCGGTCCTAATATTGCTTCCACTCTGTCTATATCCCTTCAGAAGCACTAAAGAAAGATAAATATTTTGTTTTGCTTCTTCCATCAGTAAACCTTTTCTCAGATGTAAAATTATGTAATTGTTAAAGCAGTTTCCTGTGAACCAAGGCAGAGAACCTATGTGCAGGCTCTACCTATGAGTTTTGCAGTGTAGAATGGAGTGGAGATGTAGTTTAGTGGTTAGAGCCCTGGGCTTGACATCCAGGGGTGCCCAGTTCAAATCCTGCTTTGCTCCTTGTGATCTTGGGCACATCACTTAACCGTCTATCATCTCGGGTACAAAATTAGATTGTGAGAATGTAACTCACATTTAGCTACCACTAAAAAAGGTGTGAGCAAAATCCAAATAAACAAACTTATAACAGATTTCTATGATCTATGGCAAGACAGATCAGGATCGCCTGGAGTGGGTTTTGATGGCAACTCCAGTAGTTGGGAAGTAGGGCCAGTGCAAGTCAGACTTTTTTATGATCTGAGCCCTGAAAATGGCAAGGACGAATCAGGATTATACATATTTTATACCACATTCATATCGTATGCTTTGAGTGTGGGTGCTATATATGTCGGTGCGGGTGGGGAAGACATCATAAACTGGAACTTATTGAGTAAAATGTTGTAATAATATTATTGGATGTTGGTTCAATAACGATTTGTCAATGAATCTGACTGTTGGGTAGACTGGATGTACCATTCAGGTCTTCATCTGTCATCATTTACTATGTTATACCGTAGAAACATTGCCTGTAAAGCTCACATTTTGGAGTAATCCACTCCTGGCATCTCTGTGTTCCAGAGGCAAAGGAGGGTGAAAATGACGGGTCCAGCTACTCTGGTTCTCAGTCCACTGCATCAGAGCTGCCAAGTTACCCAGTTCCAGGAGGGAGACTTTTTGGTCAGTTCTGTTTTTGAACTTTACATCCCAATTCAGTGTGCTGTTTATAGTCCCTGACTTTACCTATTGAAATCAGCACCTCTGGACCTATAATGCACCAGGATAGGGTTATCAGAAATCCAGGACTGGCCTGAAATCTCCCTCCTGGAACTGGGTAACTTAGTAGCTCTTCTGTTCTAACCATAAACCCACGCTATTTGAAGCATATGCGTTCCTAGTCTTCATATCCACTCTCAAACTATTATTGCTATTATACCCACAGCTAGGCTCTGCACTTTTTCCTACTGCCTCTGTGAGGTGAAATAATGGAGGTAGGAGTGCTGATGAGAAAAGATATAAATTGTGAGGTCCATGGTAGAGGGGGCCCAGTAGAGTGTTAATTTGGATCTGTATAAAAGGGAGATTTACAGATGCAAACAAACACTGTACTAATTACTCATTACTAAGCTACACTAAGAAATGGGCTTGGCGCGTTCTTACATGGGCCTTTCCTCCATATTAACCCTAGTTCTAGTGTGGCCGTAAAAGAGTCAGTTTTCTATTTCTTGAGTATACAACCATGTGCTAATGGTAACGTTAGCGCGTGGCCATTTGAAAAACTTAACATGGGAGTACTTACCTCCTCCTATTTAGGTGCATTATGGATGTGTCAACCAGTTAGCACAGCAGTAATATCAGCACACTAGCTGATTAGTGCATCCATGCCTATTCTCTGCCCAATATGCTGTCTCCAAATAAAAAATAAATACCGTGCACTTAGCACACTATGAGGGGCTTTATAGAACACTGCCCCTTTCCCCTAACAATAGTTCCTCAGGTAGTCTTAGGGTTACCATATGTCCGGATTTACCCGGACCTGTCCTCTTTTTGAGGACATGTCCGGACGGGTTTTGCCAGTCCGCCCGTTTGTCCGGATTTCTGGACAAGCGGGCGGTGGGCCTATCCTAGCCTCCCCTTCCCTTACTTACTATCTACTGCCCTGGTGGTCTTAGTGACCTCTTCGGGGCAGGAAAGAGCCCCCTCTTTCCTGCCCGGAGCGCTGCCCTTGCCCTGCATCCTGTTGCTGTGACGGTCTCGGGATTCAAAATGGCCGTCGAGAGTTGAAGCAGCCTCGCGAGACTTCAACTCTCAGCGGCCATTTTGAATCCTGAGACCGTCACAGCAACAGGATGCAGGGCAAGGGCAGCGCTCCGGGCAGGAAAGAGGGGGCTCTTTCCTGCCCCGAAGAGGTCACTAGACCACCAGGGCAGTATATAGTAAGGGGGGGGGCAGGGGAGGGGAATATGTGACCTGGGGGGAGGGGAATATGTGACAGGGGGTGGGGCGAGGATGTGAAAGGGGCGTGGGTGGAGCAGGGGGTGGAACATGTGTCCTCTTTTTGAGAGAACAAAATATGGTAACCCTAGGTAGTCTTAGCCTTAAAACCACTAGGCCTGCCCAGGGAGAAAGTGAGATTGGGTGGGGTAGAGCCAGGAAACAGGAAGTATGAAAGGCAGGGCCAGGGTGGGGTTGAAGAGGCCCAGGGAAGGAAGAGGTGTGAAGCAATGACCTGGCTGAGGTAGCCAGCTTTTGATTTGAAGACTTGTAAACCTTGTTCTGAGACCTGGCTTGGATCAGATCTGGAAACCCATAGAGAGAGAGAGCAGAACTTGCAGTGTTTGGGGTGTGACAGTCACAAGCTACAGACTGTGTTTGAGCCCTTCCAGCCATGGCCCTGGTTAAAACTGTTCTCTGAAGTAAAGAAACTTTACCTTTGTTGCTGGGCTTATGAAGTAACAGGCATCAGATTGAAGTTTAATAAAGCACTTATTTCATGTTTACAACCTTGTCTGGCTGTGTTATTAGAAAGGTCCACCCTCAACCCTCACTTACAGTATCTCACACACTCAGGTGGCAAAACTAATGTGGAACACTTTAGCATATCCCACGTTAGGCCATTCTTGCTGGGTTAAGCACATGTTAGCGCTTAATGCAGCTTAGTAAAAAGGCCCCTAAATTAGTTGCATAAAATTGATTTTACTTTTGTGAGCATTTCCTCCAGTCTTTCTGGATTTATGCGCCACCAGGCGAACACATTTCTTTTCAGAATCCTGGCCAGGCCCAGTAGGTGGCATGTCCTGTGCAGAGTGCCTGGGACCTCCTGCCTGTGCAGGGAATAATTCACTGGCATCTAGCTAGCTGTTCTTTGAAACAGCTGCTCTTTGAAACCCAGCTTCTCATGCTAGCACAGGTAGATGGGCAGAGAGCTTGCCTGTGGCCTGTGTTGCTATAACAGCTCTGACATGAGAAAATGTGTTGCTTTTCCAGTAAAGGAAGGCTGGAGGTGGTAAAAAGTAATTAGAATTTGTTGTTGGAGCAATTACTTTCTTTAAAAGCAAGATTACCAGTTCTTTCCATCAAAACATCACATTGGCTGATTCCTAGTTATTTTGTTTTCTACAGTTAGATGCATTTCCATATCTCTTTCCTTTGACATTTAACTTGCTTCTCTTTAGTCCTTTAAATATGTCAGCACTCTTTATGGAATGCTAATATCCCGGTCCTAATGTTTCTTTTAAATGCGTGTATTTAAACAGAATGTAAACATACTTGGGACAGACACAGACCAAAAGTTATTCTGTCGTTTGAGCATAGATTTATAACCCTCACTTTCCTGAACCAGTGGTTCATTGAACTTTACCCATTAAAGCCCCTGCTGAAAATTCCCAGAAACTTGGCACTACTAGCTGTCCAAACCTTTTTTAAACTCCGCTAAGCTAACCACCGTACTGTAAAATACAGTATTTAAAATCACCAAAACTCTGGTTAATGATGTTTTCTGTGTATATGTCCCATGGTCTCAAGGGCCATCTAAAATGTAGTGGTGAGCTGCATTTAGCTCACGGGCCACAGGTTGCCCAGCCCTGTTCTACAGTTACTTTGGCAGCTCTGTGTTAGGCATGTTTAGACCTTTGCTTCAAATTCTGTACAGACTGATTCCTCATCACAGACACAGTGGGCTCTGCTTAACTTATTATGGGTCCTATTAAGACCATTTTTGGAAACAGAGCTAATCTGCGTTTGTTATGACGTGCATGAAGATCTATGCAGTGAAAGCGTTTTGATTTCTTATTTTTAATTTCTTTTTAATATTCCTGTAACTGTTCTTTCACATTAAAATGCAGGGGTCAACAGTGGCGTTCCTAGGGGGGCGGACACCCGGGGCGGCGCCCCGCCCCCCCGGGTGCACGCCGCTGGGGGGGTGCCGCAGCGCACGCCTGCTCAGAGTTCCCTGACTTCGCGCGTTCGCTGCAGCTCCCTCTGACCCGGAACAGGAAGTAACCTGTTCCAGGGCAGAGGGAGCTGCAGCAAACGTGCAAAGTCAGCGAACTCAGAGCAGGCGCACGCCGCGGCACCCCCAGCGGCGTGCACCCGGGGCGGACCGCCCCCACCGCCCCCCCCTTGGTACGCCACTGGGGGTCAATATTCAAAGCGATTTAACTGGCCTGAAACTGCTCTTGTCTGGTTAAATTTTTGTTTGGGGCTATCCACTGATACTCAGCAGCACTTAACCGGTTAGTGTTGCTGAATATTGCCACAGACTGCTAAATTCAAAGCCGGCTATTTTGTGGGCAGTCTGGGGGTGGAGTCGGCACTTACGCGGTTACCAGTATTTATTTATTTATTTGTAGCATTTGTATCCCACATTTTCCCACCAATTTGCAGGCTCAATGTGGCGGTTGCCATTTCCGGTTAACTTCATTACAAATAGTAATGAACATAACCGCATATGTTTAGTGGTTAAATTGGACAGCATAAAAGTCAGTCCTATCTTCATGCGGAGTCACTTATGCAGTTCAGTGCTAATTATTATCCATTCCTTTCCATCTTCCTACGCCTACCTCCCAATGCTCTTTTCCTTCTGCACCCAATTCCTTCTATGTTCAATTTACTTATCCGTTAACCCCATTATTCTGCGTTTACTACAAATTGTTTATTGCTCTTATGACTTTGTAATTCTTTATATTGTTACTATGTAATCCGCATTGAGCCTGCCATGTGTGGGAAAGCGCGGGGTACAAATATGATAAATAAATAAATTATTGCACTTAACTGCATGAGAGAGAGTTGGCTGTGTAAACCCGGATATTCAGTGCCACTTCCTGGACATGGCCCGGCATTGAGTATCTGGGAATAATGCTGGCAGTGGCTAAAAAAAATGCTTACTTCCACCAGTTCAATATTGACCCTGTAGTGTTGGTTGTATAGATTAGTGAAACAAACTCCTACCTTAGGGGTCCTTTTACCAAGCTGCAGTAAAAAGGGCCCAGCGGGGGTTGTTTTGTGCACGCCAGAGCCCTTTTTACCACAGCGGGTTAAAAAGCCCTTAAAAAATACATGGCCGTGTGTTAAGATTAT